>NC_051074.1:15026177-15348677 GCF_004664715.2 Peromyscus leucopus | reverse complement strand
GAACCTGTTTTTACAACCCAACTGGTTTTTGAGCCTGAACTGTATTTCACTTTCAGGCATTTATTGTTATTATATTTTTACACTGTTATTTACACCAGGATTGGTGAGATGTAACCAGCTAATGGAGCACCAGTGGGTGGGGCTCCAAGCAGTCATTTAGGAAAAGACAATGAAATCAGTACTGAGCAATTTAAGGTTGCTTAAATTTTTGCACCATATTACAAAGAGGTTTCATCTTATTAGACATGTATTATTGTATTTGTCCCTCATATCACTGCCATGCTTAAATTCACCCAGTAATGCCTTGGTTTCTTGTCAGGTCCCCAAAAGGGGATTTTAACTAACACAGCATCTTATTTATTATATTCATATACTCTGGTTCTAAAAATCATAAAATGGGTAGTAAAGAAAAACTATTACTTGTGCTATCTGTAAGTTAAAACTTGATGTTTTTCTAATACTAAAGTTCATTATATCGTTACAAGTTTACTCACCCCCAAGCTGATGGTTTCTGACAGTAGTGATGCATTTGTGCTCTTGCTGGAAGCTAGAACTAGGTTCATTCTGTGTGATATATATATTTATATAGTTTCTTTGCTGTTATTATCATTGGTCCAACTGAAGCTTCCTATGTCAACACCAGAGCATCATGTTCTGAGAACATGGGAGACGGACCTTGAAAATCTCTTTCACTTGCTATGAATGACAGTGTGTTAACTAATTTACCAAATGGTAAATTAAATAAGATCCAGGAGATATTCTGTCTGTCTAAAGAAGTTCAAATAGAAACAGTGGTTTGGTTTCATTGTCCTGTACAGTGTTTTAATGTACTACTTCACAAATTACTTAAAACTCTTGTTTTAGAAAGAAAACATTTGCTGCAGGCCCTTAAACCAAGTTCCAACATATAGCACTTAGCTTGTAGCATGCCATTGGATATAATTATATGTCATGTAGATTGGTGTTTTTTATTCAGAACACAGCTTGTGCCACCCTTCCTATCTATGTAATATTGTGGTTTGAAGAAATTTATTAAACTGTCCAAGAATTAATCTAGTCAATTATGACATTTTCATAAATCAAAAACCTTTAAACAAAAGGCCATAATGTCTATCTAAATACTACTCAGTGGGCTGGTTGTTTCTTTAGAATTGCTAGCCTAGCCTTCAAAGACACACATGTGAATCAGTATTCTAAAGTCACCTCACTTTCTCTTTGAAGCTGGAAGTAAGGACCAGAAGTAATTCTATACCACAATCAGTTAAATTGTCAATCTTCTATATTTCAGTGCTTGATCAAAATAGTGAAACAGTGAAGGGGGAGGTGAAATAGAATTAGGAGAAATCACTCTTTCCAGCCTGCTTGTGATGTTAGTGTTCACTATAATAAAAAAAAATCATGTATAAGAAAAGTAGAAGGATACAAAATGTGACTGATGGAAAATTGGGAAAGGGCTGATGAACAACATCTCGGGGATTATATGTAAATTAAGAAGAAT
This sequence comes from Peromyscus leucopus, assembly GCF_004664715.2. Lineage (NCBI taxonomy): Eukaryota > Metazoa > Chordata > Mammalia > Rodentia > Cricetidae > Peromyscus > Peromyscus leucopus. The sequence goes on along the minus strand of NC_051074.1, from coordinate 15,347,179 downwards.
ATTTGGAGGTACAGAGAGATGACTCTGGTTATGAGTGATTGCTGTTCAATAGAGGATGAGAGTCTGGTTCCCAGAACCCACATTGGCACCTCACAATCACCTGTCACTCCATTTCCATGGGATCTGATGTTGTTTTCTAGTCCCTGGGCACTCACATGAAAGCACACATGTATACAAATATATAAACAAATATAAAATAAATCTGTTAAACAAAACCAATACTTAGTCAGCTTTTGTATTTAGCAAAAGTTAGTATCATTAATGATAACAAAATTATGGGAAAATGAGAGTGACAGAGACAGAGATAGTGAAGTATTTACATGGAAGTGATGTTTTAGTGTTGATGAAAAGATTTACATATGAGATTGCTCAGGATATGTTATCAAAGAGGTTGTTTTCCTATATGAAGAAGTCATATAAAAATCTAAAATGATATAAAAACAGGGTTAATTGGTGGAAGAAGACAATTGATCATGAAAGATATTAAGAAATCCCTACCCTCTAAATGTACGAACTCTATGGCAGAGAAGTACAAATATCCATTCAAATAACAAGACATAATCACAAACCATATAAGAGGAAGACAAACAAGGTCATTTCAGCAAAATCAGAAATGCCCAATTTGCCTCAATCCTCAATTAATACTTCTGCTTCTCATGCAACCCCTTTCATCATTAAATATTGCTTAGTCATTTAGCCCAGTAACATATGGAGGAAATTAAATGGAACACTTTCTGAGACTAAGTCATAAGAAGACATGTAGTTTCTGCCATCATCTGTATGGATATCAGATTCCATGAAAGAAATATGACTGTTCTGGATTTGCCAAGGTGTGAAGAAGAACTTGATCCTTTGAGAATACATATAGCAGGGCATATGTCTTTGTCAATTCACAAATGTTCTATTTGTCTCAGTTGATTTGTCAGGCTAAGTTACAGGTGAATGGAGAAGAAACAAAGACACATAGGAAAGACAAGAGCGTAGCATAGGTTGAGTATGGGAAACACAAGAGTGGAGAACTATAGATTACCCATAAGCCATCTGGATATTCTGAAATTCATAATCAGAAAAATCAGTATTGAAAAACTACTTAGGAAGAGGATTCTTCCTCTTCCATAAAAAGATGTCAGTAGATTAGAAACACAGGGAAAGGAAAAGGACCACAATAATGCCCTGATTTTTTTATATCAACACCTACAGTATCTGTAAAATTGTTATTATGTTGTAGTTTTTAATAAATAGTATCAAATGCTTAATTTATATTACAAATATTGTGCAGGGAAATATATGTTGCTAAGAAAGTGATGCTCATTCAGTAGGACAAAAGTGACCGTGATTTCATTAAGATAAAACAATAATTAAAAAACCCAAATAATTCACTTTAACTGTTCTACCTACTCCAGCCTCAATGGACCCTGAAAGCAACAACATAGAAGAGCAAGAGTAATATTATCATTTTGACAAAAACAGCATGAACTATCCATATGGTATGAATCTTTTACCCACTAGTTCTATCATTAACAAAATACAACTTAAATCTCACTACATTAATATTAGATTTGTATTAAGAAACAAATCAAATATTTGCTTAAGAAATAAAATAAAAGAAATTTCTACTGAAAGAGAAATAGTTTCTTAAACATGACGATTAGGTTTTCATATGGCAATTTAAGAAACTTGTAGAATTTTCTTGTACAATTGCACATGTAGAATTAAATTACAAGAAAGATATGTATTCAATGCATGGTTTACTATTCTTGAATAATTGCACAATTATCCTACTGGTATGAATGAATTCTTTACCCATATGGATACATATGAAGAATATGTATCAATTAATCTAATGATATTTTGATTTAAATTACCGTAGAGCAATTGCTCAATATTTTTCATAACTTTCAAAACTTTACCCCTGGCTTGGCATAAAGTTGTTTACCTTAATTTCTTTTTTAGATTTAAAAAGTAATAATTTCTGTTCATGGTGTGAGACTCCATGCAGGTGCTCAGAACCCAACCTGGCATCTCCCAGAGCAGAAAGTTTGCTTGTTACTGCTGAGCCATCTCTCCAATGTCCACAGTCAAGTTTTTGAGGCCTGTATTGAAAGGATTTTGAAACAGAATAGTCAAACTGATATTTCACGTATCAGTGACAACACACTGGCTAAGGCTGACAGAGGAAAATAGTTTTCTCAAGGAAGATTGCAAATCGTGAGTTTTATAGCTTATATTTTTCTCCCTGTGTTTTTTTCCCCACAATTCTATGCTTCATATTTCACAAACCACTTAAACTTTGGATTACACATTTTAGAATTAAGTCTGTTTTGAAAGTCAGAAACATTTTTAGTTTCAACTTAGTCATCAATACATACTGCATACCCTGTAAGTGAAATTCCTCCATCATAAAGCAGGATAGTCTCAAACCTCAGGAGCTGTTTGTTGATGACTGTCACAACAGTCAGAAAGTTGGTTGTAGCATGAATCTTAGACGGTCTTATTAATGAAAACAAGCCTGGGAGCCAGGCACTGGGGTGAATGCTGGAAGATCAGAGAAGCAGAACAGGCCACAGCTTCCTCACCTTGCCATTTTATCAGCTGATCCTGTTTCCTCAAACTGGAAGCCTCTGTATCCTCATCCGAATGGCTCTCAGCTGAACTGTGCTGCTCAAAAGCCTAAAAGCTTAACCAGCCCTAGTTCCTGGTCCTCACGCCTTAAATACCTTCCTGCTTTCTGCCATCACTTCCTTGGATTAAAGGCTCACTTTCTGTGATTAAAGGTGTGAGTCACCATGCCTGGCTATTTCCAGTGTGGCTTTAAACTCAGAGATCTGGATAGATCTCTGCCTCCCAAGTAATAGGATTAAAGGCGTGTGTGCCACCATTTTCTGGCCTCTATATCTAGTGGCTGTTCTGTTCTCTGACCCCAGATAAGTTTATTAGGGTGCACAATATTTTGGGGAACACGATATCACCACAGTTGGTCAGTTATATAGATATCAAAATTAGTGCAGCAGTTGATCATAAACCCAATATGAAACAGCATTTGAAGATAGCTTTCAGAGATGTAGAATTAACCAGGAATGTGTCCTCTATCAGATTCAATACAGGATAAGGCTAAAGAAGTTTGTGTGTATATAGAAATTCTGTTTACAAACTAGCAGATTTGCATCCATCTTATTAAGAATATTAAGGAAAAATATTAAAAGCAAAATGCTGGGGGCATGACAGAACATGATAATTAAGAGTTACTGGACCAAAAACAATGGAATGTCAGCATTTAATAACTATATGAACTTGGTGTTTACGTTCTGATTGGTATCTTAAAACAATTTTATTCTCTCTCTTTTGAATTTTAAATTTTTGATGTTTGAGCATTTATTAATTATCCATAGGAATGTTTTTTGTTACGACATTTTCGCACATTTACATAAGCTATTTTCCAGCTTTTTGAGTGTTTGGCAGTTTTGTTCATTTATACCATGAATTTTAGTCGTATTTCACTCCTATCTCCTCGCATGCTCTTCTGACACGGCTGAAATTCTTTTTCTCAAAAAATCCACTCTTACTTTCGTATCTTTTTCCGGTATGTGGTCCTCAAAACTCTGAGTCTTCCATGTGTCACAAAGCAGCAATATGTCCAAGTGACTGATTTGTTGCACCAGGCCTTCACAGAGGTCACTTTGTGGTATTTAGCTGGACGATGACATGTTCTTGGTGGATCTAAGAAAATCATCTTCCCTTGCCTGTCAAGTTGCTGGTGGGGATAAATGAAAGGCATCAGTGTTGGGAATATTGACTTGAGTCCCTGCTCCTTCATCTCCTGCATGGCAGCCTTCATGTACTTATCATAGAGTTTTTAATCATTTCTAGGATAACTTTGGTTTAGAAATATTTCAATTTATATGTTTTGAAAGAAAAATCATAAAGAGACTCTAGGCACTGGGATATTGAATACTCATTTTATCTCAACTTTTCTTATTATCTGATGCCACTTGAAGCCCATAAAATAATTCAACGATACTCTTATTCATTTATTCTCTTCTAGTCTGTTTTGTCTTCATGCATTTTTCTTTGCTTTGCAATTGTTGCTTTCTAATTTTTAATCCTTGAGTTCCATAAGATATCTACAGTCATCTATAGACTCATTAAGCCATTAACAATGAAATAGTTCAGAGCGATCATTTCAATTTCTTGTGGTTGGAAAAACCACAAGAAAGTATTAAATACACAAAAGTACAAACAAGAGAAACTGGTGTAGTAATTCCTAAAATGCAAGTTAGAATCGGATACGGTCTGTGATAGAGCAACCCTCCAAGTTTAATTAAAAGAAAACTGGAGCCCAGAATGAATAAATTACATACTGTTCCTAGCTTTATAGCAAAAATATGCTCTAGATTTGTAACCTATTGTTCACTATCTTCTTGTGAATTCACATCTGTTTTCAAAGTATGTGTTAGAGTGTTATAGTTAAAAACACTAGATTGTTTCATCCACAATAAGAAACATATACTAACACTTTCAAAAGTGGATTACTCATAAGATAGTTTGAAGGGATTTGGGATATACATTTGTTCACTTTGTTACCTGCTTCCTGAAATTTAAAAATAAAATCATGTCCAAATTAGATTAGCAAGTTTGCAGTTGTGAAATGCATAAGAGGCACGTTATCATTGTTTTTTAATATGCTATTTCCATCGGGAAATGCTCTAAAAGAATGTGTGTGCTGTGTATAGAATGTACAAAAAGCTTAATAGTTAATAATAACTGATGCTAAATTACTCTTTTAAAAATTATAAGTATTCTACAAATACTAGAATAGTGAAATTTAGTTATAACTGCATTTTTTCCAGTCAAATAATAACAACATGTGCTAAAGTGTATGTGAGTGTGTGTGAGAGTATGTGTGTATTTATCTGAGTGTTTAAGCATGTATATGAATAGTATCAAGGCTCTGGATGTTCCTGTTTTAAGGGGACAGGGGACAGAATCTATGTCATGTTCAATCTTCATCTCCATGGTGATGTGGAAGGCAGATGTCAAGAAGTGAATCCTGAGTACAAGAAGAAGGGAAGGAACTACTTTGTCTTTCAGTTTCAAACAGAAAATAAACAAACCACACACTTCCACTTCTATGATAGAAGGTACTGTGAAAATCACATATTCTAGGATAAATGTTGATGTTTCTTCTATTGCTTTCCCCTAGAGAAAAATTTAGCAATTACTCTGAGTTCACAGTCACACTCACATTTTATAATTTATAATTTATTATTTTCTAATAAATAAAGACTAAAACAAACTAATTTGTAAATAGTCTTTGTATCTTTTTCCAACTTTCCAACTTCATGATTCCAACATCCAGTTGTTATCTGAGCTATGTTCTGACTACATTCTAATCAACCGTTTGAAAAATTTTCTCCACAATTAGCAGTCTAATTAAAACAGTTCAATTAATCAAATAAAAGATACAAACTATACTTCTTTTCACTTTATAAATAAATTAAAACATTGACATTCATAATTTAAAGATAAAAAGTAAAATCACATTTAAATATCATCACAATTTAGAACTTAGAGTTACAGTGCTATACAGAGAAGAAGGCTGTCAATTGTCGAAATAATGATCTGTCTTTCGTCTTAAGTTTTTGAAAGGACTGTAATGAAAATGTTTCACTGCCCTGACCTTTCATTACTAAACTCTCAGTGTATTTCCTCTTTAGTCTCAGAGAAGAGGACATAAATCACTCTCCTTGGCATTTTGCATGGTCTGCCATGCAGGCAGCCAACTTTTACAGATGTCCTTCCTGGCTTCACAAAGCAGAAGCCTGCAGGTAGCAGAAAATGCCAGGTTTCTCCTCACGCCTGAGGAGGTTCTCTGTGCTGCAGATGAAACCTGTATTCCGTGATAAATGCCACTGTGCCGAGTCAGCATGGTGGGCAGTTTAACTCCATGACCTTCTGCAGGTAGACAGCCTTTCCTGTAGATTGCCTTTGACACAACCTATAACATAGAATGTCCAGAGTAGCCTTGCAATCAGGATCTATATTCATTCTGTTTTGAAACAACTGCTTCTCATTGTGGAGCTCAGTCACCTCATGTTCGGCAGGATCATTTCTTACACTTCATTTCTCCTTTAGTAACATATACAGGAAAACTTGCTCTACAGAAGTATTTACTGGATCACACTTAGTGTGTTGCTTTACATCTCACCTGGCTCAAGATTTTGGATCTAGTCACTAGGGTCAGTTTAAGGGGGAAAATATGTTGTTGAATTTCCTGTCTTCATACACCAAAACAACACAGTTATTGTCACTATCATTCATTTAGAAAGCCTGGGTCTTATCCCACACATTTTTTTTTTTAAATGGCATACAGAAGAAGTGAAATGGGACTCTTGTCAAGCTTGTAAGGAAGTGGTGGTAAGTACGTTTTTACATTAGCTCCTTTGTATGAAATGAAATGTAATGTCTCTATGCTTTTTGAAGCAGTTTAAAACAAATAAAACTATTGTTGAAAATTAGGAGATTTGGTTGACTTTTAAAAGCGTCAGCAAAGCCGGGCGTGGTGGCGCACGCCTTTAATCCCAGCACTCGGGAGGCAGAGCCAGGCGGATTTCTGTGAGTTCGAGGCCAGCCTGGGCTACCAAGTGAGCTCCAGGAAAGGCGCAAAGCTACACAGAGAAACCCTGTCTCAAAAAAAACCAAAAAAAAAAAAATAAAAGCGTCAGCAAGTAATGTGCTAACTTGTAACTCAACTATGGACATAAACATACATACTTACAAGGCAGTTCGATAGACACAGCATATATATGCAACAAAGCAAGAGTAATGGATTTCCAATTAGGGCCTCTGACCCCAAGCCATGGGATTTAGAACTAGTGTACAGTTTCAGGTATGAATTTCCTCCAGTGGAACCAGCCTCAAAGCAGAAAGCAGCTGGTTACCCTCATGAGAGTCATGCCAGTAGTGCGCATCCCATCTGAAAGTTAGTAGGCTAGCATGCAGTCTTTAGATGAGTCAAACCCTTCGTGACATTTCCTTCCCAGCAGTCTACATGGCATCATCCTACACAATGAAAGCTAGCTAGTGGGGAGGAAGCTTCCAGCTCACTTCAAACTTGATGTCTCTGCATTCTGCACCTTGCATCTTGAGCAATAGGATCTTTCAGGGCCTTTCTGTAGGGTACCAAAAACGCTGGAGAGAGGAACAAAATAGTGTGGGGGAAATGAATATGCACTGTATATATGTGCTAAAAGTCATGATGTAACCCTACTATTCAAGATACATATATGCTAATAAAACCCCTTATAGCCTCATGCCACTTGTATACATAATATAATATGCTTTTACATATTTAACTTTATTTTGAGAAATAAAAGACACTCTACTCTGGAACATTTAGAGACAGTTCACTTACATATTGTACGTTTTAGAATAAAAATAAAAAAGGCCAATCCTGGACGGCATGTGACACATTCACTCACCTCCCCTGCTTCCCTTTTGCACATGTTGGTTAGAACATCCACAGTGCACTTCCCTGCTCTCTGTGAAACATGTAGCTGTTTCGACATCAGGCAGGATGAAAGCTCCTATTTTATGCTAGAAGGCAAAGCGTATCAAAATCATTTCCTAGATTCAAATTCAAAATGTTGTTTGTTTCTGTAAAGAAAGTATTGAAATGACTTACATTATGGTTTTGTTTTCTATTTTTGAGTCTTCCCCCCCAATGCCATAATTGAGGATTAAATCTAGTACCTACATGTGCTGGACAAATTCTCTGTCACTGAAACAGGTGCTGAAACAAAAGGACTGTTATCTTCAGACCAGCCTGTGGCATGTACTAGGCTTAGGATCAGCCTGAACAAGAAGGCAATACCTTAACTCAAAATAAATGAATAATTACTGGAATGGAGCCATCCTTGTTCAGTTAGTGAATTTGACTGCTGCTGTGGGATGTTCTGTATGGCAAATGTGTTGCTCTGATTGGTCAGTAAATAATATACTGATTGGCCAGTGGCTAGGTAGGAAGTATAGGCGGGACTAACAGAGAGGAGAAAAGAAAGAACAGGAAGGCAGAAGGAGTCACTGCCAGCCGCCACCCTGACAAGCAGCATGAAAAGATGCTGGTAAGCCATGTGGCAAGGTATAGATTTATGGAAATGGATTAATTTAAGCTATAAGAACAGTTAGCAAGAAGCCTGCCACAACCATACAGTTTGTTAGCAATCTAAGTCTCTGTGTTTACTTGGTTGGGTCTGAGCGGCTGTGGGACTGGCGGGTGACAAAAATTTGTCCTGACTGTGGGCAAGACAGGAAAAGTCTAGCTACAGACTGCTTTCCCTTTACTGTATGCTAGTTTTGTAGGTGCAATGAAAATTGGATGATATAAAGTCTCTCTCTCTCTCTCTCTCTCTCTCTCTCTCTCTCTCTCTCTCTCTCTCTGTTACACACACACACACACACACACACACACACACACAATTTCCTCCTTCAAAAACCAGATAGCATTAATGGTTCCTTTTGTTAAAAATTTCTGAGTTCTTAGTGACCCAATTAATATCTCCTGACATTGATAAATGAGAAAATTTGATTATTCAGCTTCTACAAAGTGGTAGGGCTCATCCAAGAGAACACACTGGTTACTGGAACTATTCTGATGCTTCTGGTGGGATCCCTCTGGCATTCTACATGCAAACAAATGCGTCTTATGCATTACCATTCTGATTTAATTTGATCTATTATTTATGTAATTAGGGTGTTTGGGAGGAACTATAGGTAAACAAAATTATGAATGAAAAATGTATGAAATTGGACTGAGGAGAAACAACAACAACAACAAAAAAAAACACAAATTTTTTCCAGAACTAAAACTGAACAATGCCTTGCTTGCTAAGCTGTATGACTAGTTTGTGAATTATTTACAAAAATAAAATAGTATGATTTAGTTATGATAGATCCAAAATTATAAAATATATTTTGCCAGAACTAATGAAGAAAGGAAGGAAGGAGGAATAGAGGGAGGGGAGGAGGGAGAGAGGAACAAGGGGACAGAAGAAAAGATCAGTTGATATGGTAGGGTAAAGGAGAATGATCAGGGTAAAATGCTTGCTTTTTGGGGAAGAGTCCTTTGAATCTTTATAATTGAGCCAAGCTGATATAAAATGGGCCCTTACAAGCTTTAAATGAAGATTTCTGACTATGGTTAAACAACTTCTTAGAAAATAAATAAATTGAAGTGTCACCATATGAAACACTGATAAAAATAAAATTACCAAGAACATTGTCAAGATCCCAAAAGTTTTTTTTTTTTATTTAATTTAATTTTTTTACTTTTGATCATGAAATTTTTTTATTTTTTATTTTATAATTTAATTTAATTTTACATATCAGGCATGGATTCCCCTGTCATCCCTCCTCCCACCCCTGCCCTCCCCCCTGCCTCCCCCAGCCTACCCCCCCAATTCCTAATCTCCTCCAGGGCAAGGACTCCCCTGGGGACTCAGCTCAGCCTGGTAGAGTCAGTCAAGGCAGGTCCAGTCCCCTCCTCCCTTCACCTAGGCTGAGCAACATGTCCCTGCATAGGCCCCAGGCTCCAAACAGCCAGCTCATGCACTAAGAACAGGTTCTGGTCCCACTGCCTTGGGGGCCTCCCAAACAGTTCAAGCTAATCAACAGTCTCACTTATCCAGAGGGCCTGATCCAGTTGGGGGCTCCTCAGCTATTGGTTCATAGTTCATGTGTTTCTACCAGTTTGCCTATTTGTCCCTGTGCTTTTTCCAACCATGGTCTCAACAAGTCTTGCTCATATAATCCCTCCTCTCTCTCGCCGATTGGACTCCTGGAGCTCTACCTGGGGCCTGGCTGTGGATCTGCATCTGCTTCCATCAGTCATTGGATGACAGTTTAGAGTGTTTGGCCATCCAATCACCAGAGTAGGTCAGTTTGGGCTTTCTCTCGACCACTGTCAGTAGTCTATTGTGGAGGTATCTTTGTGGATTTCGGGGGCCTCTCTAGCACTTTTCTTCTTCCTATTCCCATGGGGTCTTCACAAGACAAAGCGACAACCTACAGAATGGGAAAATATCTTCACCAACTCCACATCTGACAGAGGGCTGATATCCAGAATATATAAAGAACTGAAGAAATTAGACATCAAAATGCCCAACTATCCAATAAGAAATGGGCTATAGAGCTAAACAGAGGATTATCAACAGAGGAAGCTCAAATGGCTGAAAGACATTTAAGGACTTGCTCAACATCCCTAATTATCAGGGAAATGCAAATCAAAACGGCTCTGAGATACCATCTAACACCTGTCAGAATGGCTAAGATCAAAAACACTGAAAACAGCTTATGTTGCAGAAGATGTAGAGCAACGGGAACTCTCATCCACTGTTGGTGGGAATGCAAGCTTGTACATACACTTTGGAAATCAATATTCCCCCAAGACCCAGCTATACCACTCTTGGGTATATTCCCAAGGAATACTCAATCATACCACAAGGGAACATGCTCAGCTATGTTCATAGCAGCATTATTTGTAATAGCCAGAACCTGGAAACAACCTAGATGCCCTTCAACTGAAGAATGGATAAATAAAATGTGGTACATATACACAATGGAGTACTCAGCAGAGAAAAACAATAACATCATGAGGTTTGCAGGCAAATGGATGGATCTAGAAAAAAATCATCCTGAATGAAGTAACCCAGACTCAGAAAGACAAACATGGCATGTATGTACTCACTCATAGGTAGATACTAGATGTAAAACAAAGGATGGCTAGACTACTACTCACAACTCCAGGGAGGCTACCTAGAAAAGAGGACACTAAGAAAGACACAAGGATCGCCCAACGACAGAGAAATGGATAAGATCTACATGAGCAAACTGGACATGAGGAGGGGTAATGAAGGGCAAGGGTTGAGAGAAAAAGAGCTTAGGGGAGCGGGAGATCCCAGTTTGATCAAGAACAGAGAGGGAGAACAAGGAAAAAGATCCCAAAAGTTTATTGACTAGGTAAAAAAAAATCTAAGTATTAAACAAATTAATAGAAAACAATATAAACTGACTTTCTTGTCAACACACTAATACTTACGAATATTCCATAATTTGAGAAAGCAAGGACTGCCAGGCCAATTGATGTGGTTAATATCTTAGTTGTGGGCAGACATGAGGAGCTCCTGAGAGGATATACAAGACAGACAGTATTGTAAGAACAATTGAAGCTGAATTTCTAAGTGGTCTTACTAAATAACACAGCCTAATATAGGGTGAAAGCTGTAGAGATCAGGGAAATAGTGATAGCTACCAACCTTGCCTCTCCAGCTCTGCAGCTACCAAAAGTGACTTACTCCCTGTCTAATCCGTGACTTTATTGCTTTGTTCTTCTGCCCTCTCATTGGCTCTTAGCCCAGCTACCTCACTTCCTTGCCTCTCTGTACAGACCTTCAACCTCTATGTTTGGTACTGGCATTAAAGGTGTGTGTCACCATGCTTGGCTGTTCCCTAGTGTATCCTTGAACATACAGAGACCCTGCCTGCCAAGTGATCTGATTAAGGGCATGTGCTACCACTGCCTGACTTTTGTGTTTATGGCTTGCTATGTCCTCTAATCTCCAGGCAAACTTTATTTATTAACATATAAATAAAATATCACCACATTATAGCACAAACAAAATACCACCACAAACTCATGAAAAGTGAAAAAAAAAAAAAAAAAGCACTGTTTCTGTTCATCAAATCCAGCTTCTTTACTAAAGGGTTATATTCATTTTGATGAATAAAATCAAGGCTCTTTTTACTCTTCAGCCATCAGAAACACCAGAAAAGTTAGTCTCAACCATTAACTCCCTTCTCCAATCTATGTTAGCTGTACCATACAAGAGAAGATTGGGTGCCTTCTCCCTCTTTTAACATGAAATTTGTACAAGGTACTGAAACTGAGTCAATCCTGAAAGGGTTTTAGTTCCAGACAAGACAGTGTTTCAGGAGGCATTCCCACATGTTGATACCACTGCACAGACCTGCCAATTCTCCCATACTGTAGTTACTTCACCATTGCTACCAATTGACATCACTGAATGAAATATAGAACCAGGGTAAGGTCAAGAGTTTCTCCAGGAAACTTTATGAGCTGATATCATAACTTTGGTCTCATGCCTGCTCAGTCTATTGTTCTCTGTCAACTTTTCTGCCCTTAGTAAGGCCCAAAGCAATTAGGATGAATGCACAGATGTCTCTGGCTAAATTCACTCCTATTTCTCTTGAGTTACTCTGCGAAGAGAACACCCAACTGATGTTTTTTATTTTTTTCACTTTTAGAAAAAAAAAAAAAAAACTATTAATGCAATGAAATTTCTTTTAAAGTTCTACTCTAAAGGTATTACAAAGGATATTACTACCATCAATGTGTTGGGGTGCTGAGTTATGGAAAATTAACCCTTAAATGATAGAACATTATTTAAAAGTAATCAGCCAAAATAAATACTGTCTTTTTTTCTGAAATTTGAATTGAAGAATATTTACTAAAGCCTATAATGCATGAAATGAGAGATGATTGCTAAACCACAGTAAATTTATATAAGGATAGAAGCAGACTAACTTAATCCAACACTAAAAAAACATGACACACAACAGTTAGAGGCACAAGTGGAAATTTGGAGAGGTACTTCTCCACATTCTTAAATTTCCAGAAATAAGCTCTTAATTCTATTTAGGTTTTCTGCTACTTCTTAACCTATACACATATTGAACTCAACTGGCAAGAAAAGAAGCTGAAAACAGTCTGTTTTTAATATACTCAAACATTTCTACTTTCTAATAAAGAAAAATTTCATACACAAATAACAATAAAATTCAGATCTCTTAAAACACTTAATGTTTCATCATTCATGGATCTGTTAATTTTGCTATTAAAAAATTAAAGAGAGTTGTCCCATGCTTGCACACTAACATAGATTAAAATTTCTAGTTTTCATACTACCAGAAGGAGCCATGAAACCCTCCAAAGGAGCAAAGTAACCAACAGTCCTACCTAGGTAAGATATCTATGAACGAATCAAGGAGTCATAGGGCTTGATAACTATAAGTGTACAGTAGTGGCATGAACATCTTAGAGATAACCAACTGCCCTATAATTGGATGTAATATCTTCTTGAGAAGAGGCAAATAATACCTAATACTGGAAATTAGACAACTTCTCAGAGCTGGTAAATTCTTGGAGAAAGACCTACAATCTCTACTGTTCCTAACCATCATAATCCCTATGTACAATATGAATATTTATCTTTATACCCAAAGAAAGTGTAGTCCTCACTCTACATCATGGAAATTTCTCATTGCAACAGATGCATACCTATAGTGGGTATTCATTCCACCTATGGCCTTGGGGTACCAGCCCCTAGGGTATGGCCTGTTGGCTAACTTAAGACCTGGGGAACATATATTTGAGTCCCTTCTCTGTAGCGTTCTTGGATGTTGGAGACTAAATCAGGGGGCATGAAGCAGTGTGGGACCAGTTCTCAACCTTCCAGGGCTCTGCAACTAAGTTTGCTTTATTCTGTGTTAGTGAGTTGTTCTCCTCAATATAATCCCTTAATAAACAGCCTCTTCATCAGTAATCCATGGATTTCCTGCATTAGAGACCATTAGAGAAAACCACAACCAATAAAAGTTCAGAATTATAGGGACAAGTTACAATGAATGCATCTACAAAGCAACTGCCTTATCACTCAGGGAACACTGTAGAAGAAAGGGAAGAAGGAGAAGGAGGGTTGTAAGAACCAAAGGATCAGGGAATTTCCTTTGTGATTCTGTCTCCCAGAAATGTTAGAAGGTACACCCCAAAAGTCTCACCAACATGACTGTCCAAACATGACCAGAACAAAGATTACTATAGACATACTAAAGTAGGTGAAGAAATCCATCAATGCCTCCACCCTACCCCAAAACTAAGCAATTAAGGAATGCTGAGAGTGGGAGAACTAGTCCTTCCCTGGGAAGAACACACTAATTGGTTATCCAATACCAAAGAGCCACCTCTAAAACCTTGCTTAACATTATGTAGACTGAACAGATTATGTTCAGAATATATATATATTATATAAATTATTTATAATTTATATTTATATAAAATATAAAATAAATATATATTTATATTATATATAAATTATTTTGGTACATGTGCATAAAATATATGTGCATGTGCCAAAAGTAGTATTAAGTAACCTGAGAGAGTATAAAAAAGGATAAATGACAGTATTTGGTGCAAAAAGAAATGCAAAAGGAGAAATAATGTAATTATTTTACAATTTCAAAAATTAAAAAATGAACATGATGTTCATGATCATAAAGTCATTATTTACAACAAAATTACAAAACTAATCATATTGAAAACTAATGCTACAGTTGTAACTATCTAAGCATGATATCAATAACTTAAGCATTTCAGAATCAAATTTTGAGCCATAAAAATATATTAAAAGTGGCAAGTTGTGACACATTCCTATCATTCCTGCTCTCATGAGGCTAAGGCAGGAGACTAGAAAGATTGAGAACATCCTGGGAAGCATAAAGAAAATTTCTCTCAAAACTAATTAGTAATTTCTCTAATATGTTGTGGCTTTTTGTAAATAATTCAACTTTGCTAAGTATGATCTAATCTGGATCTTAGCTTTGAGTCTTTAGATAAGTGTGTATCATTTGGAGTACCAATAGCAGTCAAGAAATTCCTAAGGGGTTGGAGCTTTCAGTATAAGAAACATAGAACACACTGGAATAAATATTTTACATAGATAATGGAAAAGGCAACATTAAATTGGGATTGGGGAGGAGAGAGAAGGAGGATATCGGGATATATATATATATATATATATATATATATATATACACATATATATATATATACATATATATGTATGCACACACACACACACACACACATATATATATATATAATTGAAGACAAGTTGAAAAAGTCCTATGGAAATCTACTACTGTAGCCATTTACATACACATACTCATATATACATATATACACTATATGTGTGTGTGCTTGTGTGCATGTGTGTGCAGAGTTAAAATCAAGTTAGTCTATAGCAGGGAAATAATGCCCCTACTAGATACCAGAGCCTAACATATAAAAAAAAAGAATTCAATGGCAGGAACAGGTAACTTTTGGGGTGGGGATACTACATAAATTCCATAATGACAACTCTTTACAATTCCATAACAAACTGTTTTTTGATTAGTGGAAATCAACACTAATAAAAGGGACTGACTAGATCACTATAGGCTCTGAGCTATCCCGAAGAAGCAAACACAGGGTGAGAAAACTGGATCTAAACTATCAACTGAAGTTTTCCTTTTCAAGTCCTATGAACATTCTACAGGCATGAAACCTATCTCCTTTCTCCTACGAGATGAGCTGTAACAAAAACTTGAGTAGATCAATTAAAATGCATAGACAGGATACACTCTTTCCCAAATTTTAATTCAGAGTAATATAAAAGTGACTGCTAGATAACTCATAAATTGCTTTAAATCTGTGAAAGTACTTTTGACTGATTTCACCAGCAGATTCACACGAGAGATTTAGAGTACTTTTACAAATAGTATTAAATTTAGATAGTCTCTAAGATAATATCTTTATATTGAATTCTGATATCTGAACTGTTTTTTTCCTTTAAAATTTTCATCATAATACATTTCCAAATAATCTGTTTAAACAATGTCAAGCTGTGGTCTATATTTTAATAAACTACTAGTTATGATTTTCTCCCATGAACTATTTATGTATATATTTTATTTATCCAAAATATTAAGTCAAATAAGTGATTTGTCTGTAGAAACACATTTTAAAAATAAGATAACATTTTCCCAATTTAAATAAATTAAATTATGCAGCCAAAGGTTATCTTATAAATATGCCTACTTATTTTTACAGAGCTATCCTCACTAATCTTGGTCCTTTTCATCTTAAAAAAGTCAAAATGGCAGTATGCAGGAGGAAATAGTTAAGAGATAGGACAAAATTAAAATGTTTAGCAACATCAATTAAAATTTTAAAATAAAAATGCAAAGACAACAATTCATTTTTGACATTAGAGTATAAATTAATATTATACAAGATGAATAAGTATTCTTTACTCTATACTTTCTAATCTAGTCAGCTCCACTATAATACAATACTATGTTGTGTGCAAGAAAGAATAATCCCACTGTACTGAGAAATACCTATCAAAGGATTTCCCAGACCTACTGTCAAAACACAATTTATGAAGTCTTTCTTTGTTTTATATTGTTTTGACCAACAACAATTTCAAGAGATGATGTGTGTGTTATGATAGGCATAGAAGATATCAAAAACTATATGCGATGCCAAACAGACTCAGGTATAAACTTGTTTGATGCTCTCTTACAACATTTATCACATGATTAACTTAAAAGATCATCACTATAAAAGCACCAATCTGGGCTTTGAATGCTATTCATCTAAGTACAAGCATTTAACAGTCCTCATCTTTATGTATGAAAATCACTTGTCTAGAAAGCAAGCAGACAGGTTTTCCTCCGAGCTGTCCTTGCCCTGTGCCTCTCACATGAGAGCTAAACCTCTTCCCACCGCCCATGCCTGCATTTTCGGTCCAAACAGATAACGTGGTTGGAAGGAAAGCAGAGTGCTGATGAAAGAACACAGGCCACAGCGCTGCTTCCAACTCAGGCAGTAATGTGAAGATCAAAGCCCCAATCTGTCTTAGTAGATCTTTGATCTCAAAATGGGTTCATTTAGAATGTTTCCTCATGGGTCTGGGAGACTGGTAGCTTAGATTAAATTGATGATATTTTGTGCTGACATATTTCAAAACTCCATTGCATTTCTACTAGTTACTTGAATCTCAGACAAAATTTAATATCACTGTCTGTTTCTTTGTTTAATATCCTACAGATATTGACAGAAAACATTAATCTAGGTAACAGTTCTCAACTGTTTCCTGTTTTTAGTTTATAAAGTGGCTTTTATTCACAATTAGTGTAAAGTTTTCATTCCATTCAAACCAACACTGATTTTCTTCTTTCTCAATACGTAAACATATCACACCTTTAAATTTTACACTGGGTGTTAAATATAACTTCAGTTTTTAAGATTTCCAATATTTTACAAAATACTTTTGGTTTCCAATTTTTTAGGTAAGTGAAAAGGAAAACATCAGCCAAGGTTCTTTTTCAACAAATGTGCTCCAATGAAGACATTGTGAACATCCTACTCATTGCATCCTAAGAAAAGATCAAAGGATTTAGAGAGCTAAGAATAGTGTAACTCGTCAGAGGTACCTTGAAATCCATTTCTAACAATCTGGAAAATGCCCTATTGTACATATAACCTAGGACACACCTGCTTTCATCTCACTTGCAGAAAATTACAGTGCAGTAATTATAGTGTGACCACTAAAAATGGTTCCCTATATATATAACAAATGCATACATTTTAAATGATATGTTTACTTAATCCTCAGATTAAAATGTTAAACTACAACTTTCACAAAGGTATTTATAGCCACGAATCACTTAATAAAATTTATGAAAGAAACTGAAAATTTTATCCCCCATTTAAAAGTTAAACATTGTTAACATAAAAGATATTTAGATGAGTAATAATTTTTTATACATAAAAGAAGAAAAACAGTCCTTAAATTTTCAACCATCCAGGGAAAAATAACACATTCATACTACAGTGCATAATTTTTAGCTCTCCCTCATTTTATACATATTATGATTTTTCCTTCTTCAGGAAAAATGATTTATAATATATATACTTATAATATATATATATATTATAAATCATTTATTGTACATAAAATATATCCTAAAGTTTATTCTATACCACCAAGTACCATTTTAAAACGTTTTATTTACAGAATTACACTGTAATTTAAAAAGTAATGTTTATTATCCATTTAAAAATGTTTTTGTTTTTGAATAATTTCTGTAAACTAAACCCACAAGGCATTGGAAAAAATGATGAAAAAAAGTGAAGCAATGGCATTTTTATAAATATCATGGTTTTCTAATGCTTTTGTAACTTTATTAGTGTTGATTTCACACATTTCAAATAAATACAGAAACATAAAAGAATGTAAGAAAAACACTTTCATTTTAAATATCTAATCTCATACTCCTCAATTCTTTGGGACAAATAGCTTAGACAAAAGAACCAAAGTCTATAAAAAGAAAATAGAATGATTACTTTAAAAAGTATAACACAAAAGGAAAGAATTGAGCCTGCTTTTATGTATGGCATCCACAGGAATCAAATCTGCTATCTTCCCTAAAGTATATACATCTGCTTTAAATAGTTCCCCTTGATTATGACACAATCTGATATCCTGGGAGACTCAGCCTCTTCCATTTAAAGTTATTACATCTTTCATTCAAGAATCTCACAGTTCAGTGAGAGTAGCCTCTTGTCTCTTTCCAGCAATCTTCTCTAATCCTTCTGGGCAAGTTAGGACAACATTCTGCAACATGACATCACTGATATATTTTCCAGATTTAGAAGGCATTGGCTTACCTGGCTGAACATGTCTATTTATTCTTTGTAAGCCCTTTTTGTAATTCAGTCACCTGAGCATACTCAGGTTCATCTCTCATATTTTGTCCGTTTGCTTTTTCTGTTCCTCTGCATCAAAATTTTTGTTGTTATTTTCTTTTCATTCCTGTCAATTTCAGCTACACATGAAATTGCCTTCTTTTAGAGCTGGAGTGTTGTTCCATGGTATAGTGCTTTATTTGTGTGTATATATAAATTTCTGGATTTGATGCATACCAACACAAACACACACACCTTTCTTAGTGTTTATTAAACTCAACTTGATTAGCACCCTTAAACAACCTAGCACTCATGATAGATGTACAATAAAGCCCATTTTTATTCTGTATCTATTTCTAAGCTCACACTTCTTTTATCATTACTGTTTGAATGCAAAATATCCCCAACAGGCTTAGTTAGGTGTTTGAAGACTGAGTCCACAGCAGGTAGTGTTGTTTTCAGAAACTGTGGAATTTTCAGTATGTGAATCCTGACTAGAGGAAATGGGTCACTGGGGCAGACCTTGAGGTTTGGCTCCAGTTCCTGTTGGCTATATTTATTTACTGTCTTCAGGTGAAATTTGACCTGCTGGCCTCCCCTCTTGTTCCCCATGGTTCCCCATGAAGGACTCTATCCCCTCAAACTATCTCCCCTAAATTTCCCCTTAAATTGCTTTTTACCACAGTAATGAGAAAAGTAACTGGCATTTTTTTTTATACAAAAGAAGAGTAAACCTTCCAGCAGTTTCATTTCCCTGAGAAATTTTCCCTATTAACATTGTAACATTTTGTCAATGACATGTAATGGATTCTTTGTACATTCTGAAATTATTAATAATAGGTAAACTTGATCTCACTTCTTGATTTTAAATAACTACTTTATAGTGATTGAATCCATTTTGTTTTGCTTCACTTAGAAGGTATAAGATAGTTTTACATAATGTCTAAAAATATTGTACATTCAAAATTTCAAATCCAGATTATCCTGTATATTTATAAAGTTATAAGCTGGTAACATTATTGTGATTTTGAATTATTTTTGATGTAAATTATGCTCTTAGGAAAATGTTATCATTTTTGGAAGTAAATATTAATATTTTGTGGTCTTCTGTATGGGTGGCAACAAAACATTGCAAGTTTAAAAGTCTTCAGGATGCATTATTTCAGTTTTCCTGGAATCCTCAATGTCTCTGTCACAGGGTGGGAAACCAGCCAGACATCTCAGGTTACAAATAAAACAGGATGATAACAGATGCTAGGTAGAGGAAGAAGGAAATCTTCAAGATGGAGTAAAGAATTAGTTCCTTTCTCTTTATGTTAGATACCAGCCTTTGCTCTTCACCATAATTACCTTACATAGCTCTCCTGCTCTGTGTCACAGAAATCATTGTAGGGGATAAGAATCTGAACTTGAATATCAATCCAGAATGGATACAATTACTAACACGGAGGCTATATAGACCCAGGGCAATTATTTCATATACATATATACACAGCTACTAAGTGTGTGTGTGTGTGTGTGTGTGTGTGTGTGTGTGTGTGTGTGTGTGTTACATTTCAAAGCAGTATGTTGGTAACAGTGCTATTGCTTATATAAAAATTAAGCTATGAAATTCTAGAGTATAGGAGTACAAAATAACTATTGATTCCATTTGTATTTTGCAAAAAAATTTCTTTAGGTCATCTGAAGTTGTAAACTCCAAGTTTTTGAGCAAAAGTTATTTTTGTTCATTTCCTTGATTGCACTGGGGATTCCAGAGATTCAAATAATCTATTTTTTGCTTACTATTAAGTTACAAAATTGAAAATTCACCAAAACATTAATATTTATAGATCTTTAATGATCATATTTAACAGTAATTTGCTAACTGTTAATCTTACTTAATTTGAATGTGTATTTCCAAAAGTCAATAGAGCCTAAATTAATTTCCTCATGTGTTTAATTTTAATTTTACACTCAATATTGTCATAAGAGTCCATATTAATTAGTTTTTGTTATATTTTTCTATTGTAGTAAAACCTAAATTTAAAGACATGGTTACACTTGCTTTATAGTGGGGTTACCTGGGGAGTCTGTGAAAACACATCTTTCTTACTCCTTTAGACCAATTAAGTCAGAAGCTTTAGGAGTGGATCTGGAAATTGTGGCTTGTATTTGTCTCCACAGGTAATCCCAACATGCTGCTGGATCTGAGAACTCCCATTGCAGGCACAATAAAAACACTGTGTCTCCTTCCAAAACAGAGAAAAGAAAAGAGCTTGGCAACTGTTCATTAAGCAAAAACAGGAGCTCAAAAAGACAGCCACAGAAATATTGAATATTTCAATAAATAGAGTTACAAAACAAAACAGTGTAAAAAGAACTCTTAGTCTGTTTCCCTGTAACTGAGAAATTAAAAGAAGAAACCAAAAAGAGTATAAAGGCTAACTCTACACATTTACTCCGCACATATTGCAGCTGCAGAAGCAAGGGGAAATACTCTTCAGAGTGATGAAAAACTGTGCATCAGAGACTTGTAGCTTATATCTTCTGCAGGTCTTGGGCTGCATTTAAAGGAGGCTGCAAACTTGCATGCATTTTTCTAGTGCTCTGTG
The DNA here is from genome assembly GCF_004664715.2 of Peromyscus leucopus. Classification (NCBI taxonomy): domain Eukaryota; kingdom Metazoa; phylum Chordata; class Mammalia; order Rodentia; family Cricetidae; genus Peromyscus; species Peromyscus leucopus. Next base: position 15,326,002 of record NC_051074.1, on the reverse strand, counting down.
ATTGGTATATGCCTGATGTAAAACTGCACGTCATAAATAATGAAAAAAGGACAAGCTGACTTTATAGATAACATAATTACCTACTTTAGGATCAATTAAAGCAGTAAAAAATGTTAAATTTACCTGATGTTCCCATTAATTTGGTACATGGTCCCGGACAACTAAATGCCACTGTACAAAAAAGATTCAATTTGCCATATGTTGCTGTTCTAAAGTAATTGCCATTGATCACTAAGTCACATTCTCTTGGTTGGATGATTAACAAGTGAAGGAACATTCCATTATTATCCAATCACTCTCAGACATGTACAGTGCTATGTGAGAGACAATGCGTATATATACTGCTGAATAAAAAATACTTAAGAATCCATTTCCTTTCTCAACATTGACAACAGATTATATTTGAAAATGAACCACTTAACCATTATTGTTCTCTTTCCCCAAATTTCTTTATCATAATTATATTTACTCCTTTTATTTTAAAACAAAGGTGGTGATATTTCTTTTAATTTTAGTAACCCCTTTAAAGTACATGTTTAAAAAGATAGCGGATATTAATGAAAATATTTTGTCTCACAAAAACAGTGTGACAAAACAAATTATCCACATCTAAATTGCACTCCGTTGCAGCAACCGTACACTGACTGCTAATGGGAAGCAAAGCTGGTCTAAGCAGCATGTTTGGGATGCTTGACTGCCTCACATGTCTATGAAGAAAACAGATGGTCTGCTAGGACATTTTACAAAGTTCTAATCTGAGATTTGGAATTGAGCAGCCTTTGCCCTTCTACAGAAGATTTTTTTTTTTTTATTTCAGGTTGCTGTCATGAATACACAGTTGAGAAAGCCTGTCCATCAGCTCTACTGACAGCATTGGAACAGGCAACTGCAGGGGAAGTGACCAGTCACACATTTTGAGCAAGTTTGTTCTTCGTGGGCTCAACTGAGAATTGTGAAGCTTTCTGTTATCGGGTAAAGGAATCCAAAGAGGCCAGCCTAAGGCCAGCTGGCTCCACTGAATCACCCTATGAAGGCAAGAGCAGTTAAGGAAAAAAAAATTCCTGGGCTTAACCTCTGTTCCCTAGCATTAAAAAGAGTCATCGTAGGATTTTTAAAAGAAAAGAAGCAAAGAAATGTAGCAGACTGTTCAGCTAGCCTCTAACAGGTTGGGGGGACCTTTGCTGAGGTCACTGAATCCCAGAGCTCTTCTGAGATTTACAGGTAATGAAACTCAGTTTAGTCAATTCACCCATGGATGATTCAAGATTCAATGTCTCCATTCCTTGCTGAAGTGTAGGTCCTCAGTTTCAAATTCCTGTGTTATTTTCCTCCTTCAAATTCTTCCAGTCTTTGAAATAAAAGATTCCAGTGCCTTTTCTACTGCAATGGATTCCCTTGTTTCAACCATGTTTCCCTGCCATCCATTCTATATGACACAGTTCTAAGAATCAATCTGAATTGAAACCTGATCATACCCTTTGACTGTGTCTCTGACTTTGTTTCCAGATAAGTGCCAAAGGAGACAAGGTTTGCAGGAATTTCTTCTTCTGCCTCTACATTTTATTCCTTCCCTCCATGCCCCTGTTTCATCTACATATATCCTTCCAATTTTCCAGTCACAGAATGCCCTTCCCTAGACTTCATGCTTGCTCCTTCTTATTCTAGTCTCCTGTTCATCTGTGGCTTTTCTAACCTTTCTCATTTTGGTAACTGTTACTTCTTCAGGGAAATAGTTTCTCCTGCTCTCTAGGTTCTCCCAGCTATTTCCCCATGGTTCCTATTTTATTACTCTGTTACAATTACATGTTCACATGAAGATCTCTTTTACTGATCTTACCTGTCTAGAGCAGTGGTTCAAATCCTGTGGGTCCAGATTCCTTTGGGGATCGAATGATCCTTTCACAGAGGTGGCATATCAGATATCCTGTATATTTACATTAAGATTCATAACAGCAGAAAAATCACAGTTATGAAGTAGCAACGAAAATAACTTTGTGGTTGGGGGTCCCCACAGCATAAGGAACAGTATTAGAGGTTATAGCATTAGGAAGGTTGAGAACCACTGGTCTAGAGCCTCTGCCCGAAGACTAAAGCAACAAATGATTACAGTGAGTCTTCAAGTTAAAAACACATATGATGAATGCGTTTCACAAATGGGGCAAGCCAAGAGGTAGTTTGTGTATATTCTATTTGTTCATGTCATTTGTTAATACATTTTAATAAAGCTTAGCACTAATCAGTATGTAGATAGAATAGTATGTAGATCTAATTTGGGCTAGATAGTCTTTGTAAGCAGTGAAAGATTTCAGTATCATAATTAGGAGCATAAAATTTGCTTTATAGAAAAACTATCATGTGCAATTATGCAATGTATTCAATGTATTTTTATGTTCTACATTTTTTTTTTTGTGCAGTCATCATGGCTGTCTTGGAACTTGCTCTATTGACCAGGCTGGCCTCTGGCCTGGAACTAAGGGATTTGCCTGCCTCTACTTCCTGAGTACTGGATTAAAGGCATGTGCCACCACCACCCAGCTATTCATTCTTGTCTCATATATTACATCTGACCACAGTTTCCCCTCCCTTCTCTCCTCCCCGTCCCTCCCCACAACTCCTTTCTCTTCTAGATCCACTCCTCCATTTCCCTTCAGAAAACGGCAGTCCTCCAAAGCATATCACATCAAACACATACCAAGTGTGGTAAGACTAGACACACTCCCTCTTATTAAGGCTGGATAAGGCAACCTAGTAGGAGGAAAAGAGACAGCCACACTGTGAGGGGGCTCACGAGAACACCAAGCTACAAAACCATGACATATATGCAGTGGACCTAACTCAGAACCATACAGGCTCCATGATTGTTAGTCCAGTCTCTGTGAACCCCTACGGGCCCTTGTTTGTTGCTTTGGGGGATGTTTTCTTGTGGTGTCTTGACCCCTTGGGTTCCTACAATCCTTGCTCGCTTTCTTCTGCAGGATTCCCTGAGCTCCACCTAATGATTTGATGTGGGTCTCTGTATCTGTTTCCATCAGTTGCTGTGTGAAGCCTCTCCGATGACAACTTTGTTAGGCATCTACAAATATTGCAGAATAGCATTAGGAAAGATTTCATTGACTTTTTTTTTTTTTTGAAGGTTATGTTTGGCTCTATCCTAGGTCTCTGCGCTATCCAGCCTCTGGGTCTCAGCTCTTCAGGTAGTTTCAGGCATAGGCTCCCTTTCGTGGCATGGGTCTCAAGCAGGAGTGGTCATTGGTTGACCACGCCTCCAATTTCTGTTCCACCTTTATTTACTCCAGCACATCTTGCAGGCAAGACAGATTATAGTGGAAGGTTTTTGTGGCTGTGTTGGTGTGAGAAGATGGCCCGTTCAGACTCTATCTCCCCCGACCCCCATTACTAGAGCCTTAGCTAAGGTTACTCTCATAGATTCAAGGAGATTCCATTACAGCAGGTGTCTATCTACCCCTCAAATACCCCCCATTCCAGTTGTCTCTCCCAGAACTCTCCTCCTCCATTGCCCCCAATCTGATCCATGTTCTGCATTTTTAACATGAGATTTAAATTTTAATCAGTTAATTGTTGAAAAGAAACTGGCAAATATACATACCGTGCAAGTTAAGAGAAATACCAAATTTTGTTTATCTATTCTCTATTATAAAATTAGGTTGCTTGCAGTTTTGATCTGTTTTAAATTGTGTCTGAATTTAAGTCGTGTCTTGTGAAGTTAATTTTTAATACAATTTTTAGAAAACAATTTCTGCATGATTTTGATATACAAATTGTCCCTTTAGGTAAGAAATTTTTTAATTTATGCAACTGTTCCTGCACCATGTAGTCAAGATTTTGTTGAAATCTTCATTGTGTGCTTTTAAACCAATGCCTATGATTTCACTGAAAGGGTAGGTGACATCATTTCATATACTCCACTATGCCCATATACAGTTTTTGTTCTATTGCTCGAGATCTATTGAAGTTTAATGTTCACATCAGGAAGTTTGAAAGAATTCTATGTTAACATTAATGAATATTCTAATTAAGACACTAGAGAGAAGCTTATGTTACTTATTATTTGAAATAAGTGTAGACTCTGTGTATAACAATACATTATATAGGGTTTCACTTTTATACTAATTTTATATGTTCCTAAGCTTTGTATTTGAGTTGACTGGGAAGATCTTGTAGATACTGATTCAGTGATTTCAAAAGAATAAAAAAAAATATGAGAGTTCTTTTAAAAGAGTGAACATTTCCAAGTTCTGCTTTCTAGTTGTAAAAACAAACATGTTTTTGGTTACTTTGAGCAGAATCTGAAAAGTATTCAGAAATCAAATTGTATCGGATTCACATAGTAACCATTTACAACTCAGCAAGTCGGTTGGAGTCTATGTCCCTTAGGAAAACATGCACAACATTTGCATCTTATTTTTTTAACATATTACGTACCTTGGACTTCAGTAATAAATGAATAAAATGATTGCAGATGAGCTATGCTTTGGAGAATATTCTTTGCAGTCCCAGTTTGCGGTAGCAATAACAACTTTACACACATCTAACTAATCTGCTGTGACACATAACAAATACATCTAAGCAAGACTAAATTGTATGTCTTTCATAAATGCCAGGAAAAAAATCTTCATGCTGGACTTTGTTTGTATAAAGACCTGAATCAGAAACATCATCACTTTGTCTTTTGCTTCTATTATCACAAAAATGTTTGCATTTAATTTTAGATTGGGACACAGAAGACGAATTTAATATTATCAAATGCTTTGTGTGCCTTTGCTGCCCCCTTAAGACAAGTAAACATAAATAAAAAGCCCATAAATGTTGCACTTCCCAAATCCCATTCTTCAGAGCTGTACAGTTCTGCTGTCTCTGTACCAACATGCAAACACATGTGCACACACAGAACAGGCCAAACGAGATGTTAACTGATTAAAAATAATTAGAAAATTAAATTAGAACTTTCCCGAGTTTGAACCATATGCTATATGATACAGACTGTTATTCTGTAAGAGAAACTGCTATAGCTATGTATTTTTAACTGACTGAAATTTAACACTTATTTTTGTCTAATGCTTTCTCATGGTTTTCTTAAGGAATATCATTGATATACAAAAGGATGCCACAATTGTTTTCCTTTTGTGCTTTATTATAAATAGTGCATTAAAATCATTGATGCAGTTTATAAACTTCGATCATACAAATAAATGATAAGGTTCATAGTATTTGCTATTAAGGGGAGGAAACATAATGCTTGAAATTGTGTATGAGATAATGCATTACAAATTAAAAGTAAACTTCTTATATAACTCCATATATATTTATATTCTTTATTTTCTGTAATGAGGCATTTACATCATGCATGCAGAATCTAGGGAAACCCTACAGGGTCAGTTCTCTACCTCTGGGATCTGGAGGCAAGGGGCAAACTCAGGTCATCAGGCTTAATTGCAAGTACCAACACACCAAGCCTAATACATACAAGTCTTCAAAGGGGATTGTATGTAATCTGATGGTTATTGATTTTATTGAAATTTAACAAAATTTATATTAATACTGTACAGATTCGCCTGGTTCTGCCTCCTGAGTGCTGAGATTATAGGTGTGTGCCTCTGCTGCTTGGCATGTTTATTAATTTTTAATGCAAACTACTTTTGTTTTTTCTTTTTTGAGGAGGGAGAAATCAACGTATTTCAGCCAAAATACATATTAAACATACAAACAAAAAAATGTATATTTGAGAATGATTTATTTTAAGGCATCCTTTCATTCATTGGAAAGACAAACCAAATTTGAACAGACACACAATTGCTAAAAAAGATCAAAATCTAAGAATCTCACCATAAGCTATTATCATTCTGGGAAAATAAAAAAAAACAAATTTTACTTATTTTTTTGATTAGCTTCAAGAATATATTCTATTAGTAATCAAAACAGGAATATTCCACGACCAAGCATATTATATTGTTCTTCTGTCACATTTTGTCTTTGCTGATGTGTATGTATATATATATATATATATATATATATACACACACATATATATATATATCTCAATAAATGCACCATGTATTTTCTAAAAATATATTACACATTCTGCCAGGCTATCAATACAATGTTTTATGGATGTTTATTTTTGTATGCTTTATTAGAGATCTAAACTTAAAGACCATTACACACTATCTTTGTCAATATGGCCCCCTTGTCATTTTCCTTCTATTACCAAAATAATTCTGTCATGAATTAATACAACACATGTGATCTACATTTATGGCTGAAGCAAAAGTGAATTTGAAATGATTTATTTCTGATTCCATGCTGAAAATTGAATGAATTAAGAAAAGTGTGTGTGTATGTGTGTGTAGGAAGGGGTTATTATTTGAGAAACCAGCACACTGAGCAGGAATCAAGAATGGTGTGGAATTGCCACAGTCAAACCCATCCACGTGAAGGAAAACCCCTTTCATCGATCACAGGGAATGGCACTGAAAGCTGCTGGCAGTCCAGGACAATTCTGATGCATGCTGGTGATAGCAGCTGATAGTGGAAGTAAAACCAAGACGGATTTTGTGTCTCCATGATTTTCTGACTTCCAGGTTCAATCACTGTGGTGAAGCCACTATCTCCTTACTGTGGTTGTCCCCTCTCTCTTATCACCTTCAGAAGATTAAAAAGAGCTGTCAGAGTTGGACATACCCAGTAACCACAGGCAAGCTTTGACTGCAAGCAAAAAGCAGTATCAGTTCCCTTTTGCATCTAAATCAATGACCAGAGAGCAATCAGAATCATCAGCAGGAAACCTCACCTCTCTGTGATTGGATGGGCTGGTTCAAGCAGGATGGTTCCTGCAATGTCTTGCCAGGAGAAGCAGGGCAGCCTGTGGGCATTCAGTTCCTTCACTAACTTGACATTTCTCAAAATGATCTGTCAGTTCTTCCATGGATATTTCACTTTCTCCACATAAAAATTGAGTGATTCAATTGTAAAAGTGATGTGCTTCGCAAAAATTGTATTTTGACTCAGATATTCATTTGGCTATTACAGTGTTTATTTACAAGTTTATAATATGAGAGACATTTTAAATTTTCTTTTATGATTTACCAAGAGAGAATGATTTACCAAGATCTTCAATGATCTCCAATTAAATAATTTTCATGACATGTAATGTTTACTGACAGCTAATATGCAGAGAGCATTCTAATATATCCTGTGGTATTTGAAATGCATGCTTATCTTGGGTGCATTTTCTATAAAGACAATCCAGGATCACTGAACAATATTCTAAACTGAAATTCAGGATACTAATTCTATATTTTCAAATACTATCATTTCAGGAAGATGAAGAAGAAATAACAAAAATACTTCTTTTTAAAAAACTTTTAATTGATTCTTTGTGGGTTTTACTTCATGTATCCTGATCCCATTTATCTCCCTGTCTGCTAGCCTCCACCCTCTGCCTTTGTAACCTCCACCTCAAATCAAAGCCAAATTCAAAATAAAAACCCACAACCAAACAAAACATAGAGACAAAACAAAACAAAACATGAAGAAGAAGAAAGAAGAAGAAGAAGAGGAGGAGGAGGAGGAGGAGGAGGAGAAGGAGGAGGAGGAGGAAGAGATCAGCTGAGATTCATTCTGAATGAGGACTCAGAGGCTTCCAGTCTGAGGAAACAGGTTCAGCTGAGGAATTGGCAAGGTGAGGTGGTTGTGGCTTGTTGTGCTTCTCTGATCTTCCAGTGTTCACCCTAATACCTGGCTTCAGGTTTGATTTTATTAATAAGACCTTTTAAGATTCGTGCTATACATAAATATAATTTATGTTTATAAATATAAATCTAGATATAAATATAGAGATTTATAAATATCATATAGATTATATATGTAAGAAACATATGTTTATATTTTATGTTTATAAATATTTATATATGTACATATACACAAATGGTGAATTCTGATAACCCATAAGTGTTTCTTTTTCTACTTTGTATTATGTGTCTGTCATGGGCCAACAGTATCTTTCATTCTTGTATGAAGACCTACTCTATCTTATCCATGGTATTTTGGGAGTAAGAAAAAATATGGAAGGAAATGCTAGCTGTCAAATGCCCTCCTTTGAACTCACAGATTCCCTTTCTTTTCATATTTTCCTCTCTTAACAAGTGTGGTGGTTTGAATGAGAATTTCCCCACAAGTTCTTATTTCAACACCCAATCATCACTTGGTGGTGCAGTTAAGAGAGACATTGCTGCCTTTCTGGAGGAAGTATGTCACTGGGGACCACCTAAGAGAGTCCATAATCTCATCATACTTGCACTTCGCTATCTCTATTTTTTTCTTGCGGTTGAAAATGCAATCGCTCAGCTTCCTGTACTGCCATGCTTGCCACTTGCTGCCACTCTTCTCTTTCCTCGTGGAATCATATTCCTTCGGAACCATGAATCAGAATGAACTCATTTTCCCTTAAGTTGCTGTTGGTAATGGTATTTTATCCCAGCAACAGAGAAGTAAGCAGTACAGTTGCAGACAAAGCTGGTGTCCTGCCAGTGGAGTTCGTCAAATACTACCCTCAAGGGGTGGTGGACCACAAGTCATGCTGTACCCAGGCAGATATCAACAAGGCAGGAAATTATAATATTTACATGGAGGAAAGAGAAGTATTTTAATACAATTATAAAATCTTTTGCAATCATGAAGATGCCAAGATTGCCAAGAAGTAATCCCTTAGTGCATGCCGCTAAACACATGAGTGTCTTGCATTTGGTAAACTTGGATTTGGAAGAATAGTACTTGGACAATAAATCCTTGTCATAATTTCTAGCCTAACTCAGAACAGTTGAAAGACAATAGGATAAATTTGAATGGTATTTAGATGCACAAGAGAAAACAGAACACAATATTTTTTAAAATTCTGTTTTAGAAGTGCCACCGGTTTATAAAAGTGTGATCTGTGCCTAATGCTTGCTTCCTCTTTGTTGTTCTTAGTGAAGTCCCTTCGTATTTGTCATGGGCCTCCTAATGAACACATCAGCATCCATGAGTCTCAGTCACCAGCAGACAGTTCAAGGATAAATTGTGTATCTCAGGCAACCGGCTGGTTAATGGCAGAGCACCTAAGTGGAAAAGCCTTGAGAGCAGACACTTCAGAGTAGCAGCGAGGGCCACTTCTTCCTGCTACTCTGTTTCTGAAAATCCTCTTTCCAGTGTGAAACATCAGCAGCAAATGCAGGCTTTATTTTCTCAATAGAGGTAGGTTGTGCTTCCCTTAGAGATAGAAAATGACCTGGCAAACACATGAAGATACATAATGTTAAGCACACCATTTTATGAGCACTTTTCTTTTCTTTTTTTTCTTAGAATCACATTTAAGTCAGGTTAATAAAAAGTGTGCCCATATTTTGAATCTGCAGTAATTTTAGAAAATAAGAGAATGTCATTTCTAGTCTGTGCAGGAAACAATGACAATTCTTAGGCTAGTATAATTTGATTGGGCAAAGTCTCAGCAAATACAAGTGAAAAGCCTGTTCATTTTTAATTGCTGTTATTTTATTTTATTTATTTTTTTTAACATTGCTTCCCCCCATGCCTATTAGAAAGAAACTCTGATTTATATCAGTTTCAAGCTCAAAGTTCCTAGAAAATCTGACAATCATTTTTTTATCAGGGCCAAGTGTTATGATGTCACTGCTCTGTGAGCTCCCTCAGCACAGGTCTGTTCCACTCTTGATAGCATTCAGGTTTTAATCCTCTTTTGATACCGTAGCTGAACAGAATGGAGCTCATAGAAATGAACCCTGGGAAGTCTGTGTATAACTCGCACTGAGGAGCATAATTGAGCTCAGCTTTTCACACTGTCCTAATTATATGTATTCAATTTTCTTGTAGCTTCGAAAATGTGGACTTCTGAATCAAGGATGTTTCACCAAAAAGGTGGATATTTCATCGGCAGCCACATCATGTTAAGAATTGTGTATATCTTTCTCTTATCGTATTCAGAAGGAACACTATGTGACCTTCAAAGCAAACCATATACATACTTAGTATAGGTGTGCATTGGCCAAATTGGTGCTTAAAGTATTTTTATTTGCATTTGTTTATGCATCTGTGCATGAATGTATGCATAGGTGAGTGTGAGTGCCCACAGAGGCCAGAAGAAGGTGTTGTATCCATCCCCTGGAGCTAGAGTTACAGATAGTAGTGATCGGTCAGAAATAGTTGCTAAGAACCAAATATGGGTCTTCTGGAAGAGCAGTACATTCTCTTAACTGCTAACCTCTCTAGCCCATAATTAGTTTTAATGTGAGAATATGTACATTTGGTTAAACAAAATTTATGGCATACTAAGGATTGAATAATCAAAATGTTAAATCTTCAAATTTTCTATTTGTGCTTTTATTCTTTTTCTTTTTTGAGTGTTCATTTAAAAAACACTCCAGACAAATATTGCTAAGATGCACTTCAGAACTCTTAAATCCTTGGTATGTGTTTTCCAAAATGAATAGCAACTTTTTGTAACATTTCCATCTTTCCTGTTACTTTTTCTACCAAGAGTAAGCCAGGGCACAATGAAACCATAGGACCCACTCCTTGGATGGAAAGGCAAAGGTTATTTGAACTAATCTAGCTATCTCAGGACTGGGTTGGGGAATGGTAGGTATGTGGGGGGCAAAATGGCAGAATCTTTCAGCATATTGCAGCATGTGGTAGTCAGGTGACCTGGAACAGCCTGGGAACTAGTGTGGGTCTTTAATTGTTGGAGGCTTGTTTGTGTCAATAGGGATCTAGATGCCCTTTCTAGAAGTAGTTGTCAAAGAAGTAGTTGCTATGTGGTGTGTGTACTTTGTGAGTGTGTGTGTGTGTGTGTGTGTGTGTGTGTGTGTGTGTGTTAGTTAAAGAAAGTAGCAGACTTCTTGACAAACAGAAATCATTTTACAAGGTTTCTCCATAAAGCTGATATTATGTAGCAATCTTTCTGCTTACCTGGTGGGAGGCCATCATGAGCTGAGCCCAGACTACAGCCCAAGAAATTTTAAGTGTCCATGCCATTTTGGGGAGCTCAGAGGAGGGGACACTTTGGACTTAATACCAAAGACTTCTTTTAAAACAAACACAAACAATGAAATACATTCTTTAGTGAACACTCTTTAGAAAACTGTCATATTCATCCACATTTTAAACGCACACTCAGTTGCATTCCTCCAAGGCCAAATGGGGCTGCAGTTGTAGAGGGTGAAGTCCAAGTTGAGTCTATGAAAACATCTGTATCTCAGACAGGCCATGGAATATAAGAGCTGGTTCAATATTACTGGGATTGTCTGGCTTATAGACAGGAAATATTCAACTGGAAATCATAGTCTGATATAAACAAAGTTCTTCCAATTTTTCTTTCTAGCTTGCCTACTAGAATTGATCCTTCAGATGCAGTCATTTGTCTTTCTTACAGAGAATATATCTGGCAATAGTTTGATTGGATACTAATTTTGAACCCCACTTTCTGATTCATTTACATTTACTCTGCCCTGCTTGCTCATTAAAAATTATAATAAGTAAATATTATATTGCAATTCACAGAGTCTGGCTAATTTCCTCTGGTTTCACACAGTCTGGCATAGAATCTAATTTCACAACCTATCAGTTTTGTGGTAAAAGATACATTACTTCTTTGATATAATTTTAATACAAAATTTGTCCTATAGGCTTATGTGTTTGAATACTTGGTCCTAGTTTATGGTGCTCTTTTTAAAAGGTCATGGTACATTTAGTGGATGGTGGGTCAACAGAAAAAGTGGATCACTTGGGCCAGGTCTTAAGGTTTTGTAGCTAGGTCATACTTCCTAACCTCTCTCTGATTCCTGAATGCTGTTATAATTTGCCTAGTCATTTCACAGTCCTGACACCTTGAGGGACTTCTTAAACTGTAGCTAAAGCAAAACTCTTACCACCTGAATTTACTTTTCTAGGATATGTTGTCATAGTGATGAAAAAAGTTACTAATACGTTCTCTACCTTCACCCTCCCCATATGTAAGAGAGAGAGAGAGAGGGAGAGAGAGAGAGAGAGAGAGAGAGAGAGAGAGAGAGAGAGAGAGAGAGAGAGAGAGAGAACAATTTCCAAAAGGAATCATGGAATGGGCAAATAACATATCCCCAATTCTGAGTCAAATCCTCAGTAGAATCCCTGAATATATAAAAGTGTAAACTTAACACCTACATATAATTTGAGAGACTAAAACAAACAAGACTATGAAATATTTATTATTTTGATGTTTTAAAGGATAAATATTTTCAATTTTAAGTTAAATCCAAACAGGAATTGTCTGAACCCCGGAGAAAATTACTGTTTTGGTAACAAAAGAATTGCAATTCACGAGTAATTCTGACTTCAAGTATTATTTGACTCAAGTGTCTATCTATCAATTTTGCTTTGTCTATACAATTTTCAGATTATTTTTATGGCCATAGAAAAGAAATAATCTAATAATCCCCACCTTTATATTAATAGAGTCTGACTGGCAGATAGCTTGTGGTTGGCTGATGGTTGATTATGACTGACAGGGAATCTGTTGCTCTGTTAGAAGTGTATACCCTTAGGTTAGGTGACAGTTTGTATATATGCTAATTTTCAATATAGTTTGAAAGCTGCATTGGACAGAACATTTCATTTTAATCGTACAGTCTCATAACTGACAGTAGCCAAAGGTTTGTTCAGGCTACAGTAGTGCAAGTAGTACTTCGTAACATACCTATATTAAAAAAAATGAACGGGTTGAAGGTGTTGAATGGGTTGAAGTTCAGCTGTAGTGTGTTGGTTTACAAGACCATATGTTGGATTCCCACGTCCTTAAAAAAAGTTCATGTCTTTAGATATATGTGTAGTTCTCTTTCCTTATCAAAGAAGCTTCTCTTTGTAGGAGACAGAGATTATAATGCAAAGCCACAACTGGTCAAAATGCAGGAAAAAATTAATTGTGTGGTGCTCAGTCCCAATGGTTATATCTACAACACAATTCTTGCACATAATGCTCAAGGGACATTAAAATAGGGGGAGGAGAATGATTGAACAAGCCAGGAACCAGGGAGTATACTCTAACAGTGTTTCCTAGAAATGGCAGGGCAGTGACAGCCATGATACCTCAACAACATGGCTGCCTAAAGAGGTCCTGAAACTGAAGACTCCAACAGAAATTTTAATGTAAAAAAGGAACTGTCACAGGGACAAAGAACTGCAGACAATTAATGACTACTACTGAGAGGAATAAAATTAGTCTGTCCCAGAAATGAGTCCTCTAACTGGTTTTCCAGCACTAGGTGGTTAAGCCAAGAAATTATATTCATACATGCAATACTGAAGGGACTAAGCTGCTAACATATATATATATATATATATATATATATATATATATATGTATATATATATATATATATATATGAAACAATATCAAAGAAAAAGAGGTCATGGATTTGAGAGGGAGTGAGAAGATGGGGCACAGAAGGGTTCAAAGGAGGAAAGGAGGAAAGAGAGAAGTGAAATGATGCAGTTATATTTAAATCGAAACTTTAGGACTTACCCAAAAAGTTAATATTTTATAGGATTAGTAAAAGAATGAGGTGTTCCTAGAACAAGCATAACACCAAAGAGAAAGGTGTAAATAGTAAATGACATTATTAGACATAATTCAGATGTCTAAGCAGTTGGGTCATGGAACTCAAAGGACAATATTGGGAGAGATACAATCAAGTCACAAGAACATTTCCCAGCAAGGCTATATTAAGATGCTGAGATTTCTAAGAGGATTAATGTTTGCATTTGAGAAAGTCTACTTTGAGAAGATAGTATCAGCATGATTTAAACTAAAGGAATAAAAATAGAAATTAGATTATTTAATAAAAATCCTATCAAGCATTTAAAAAGTAAACAATTTGGACAAGAAGTAAATCAGTGTCTAGGTAGGATATGAAAATAGTATCAATTATAAAGAAATATTCATGAATGGAATCTGAGTTATAGGATCTAGGAAAATGGAAGACATTAATATTTTTATAGTTTTCAGATATGACAAAGGCTTTTTTATTTTTCATTTTAAAAATATGTTTTCAGTTAAAGTAGAAGTACATCACCTTATCTCCTCACTTTCTTACATCCAGCTCTTCCCAGGTACCTTATTTTTCCCTCTCCACACTCAATGAACTTAAGGCCTACTGAACAGTTGAAAGATCATGCCTCATCCTGAAAAACACAAATGTCTTTCCAGAGGTGAGCATGGGCTTTAGAAAAGCATCTACTACTTGAGCTATCCTAGACCAGTAAAATTTCTTAGTACATTCTACAAGAAACATTTTTTTTCTTTTTTTACAAGTGAGACCAAGGTTTATTAGTGACCAATTAGATTTGACAGTTACTCTGTTTTCACATACTAACTTTTTTTCATTAAAAGAATTCATGGCATATTTTTCTCTTTTTAAGTAGAATGATCAAAGTAAATACTTAAACAAATTAAGTTCTCCAAAATGGTATATTAAATGGTTTAATACATTTAATCAAATCAAAATGACCTTGTTCAAGGCGACTTCCTGCTCATTGATGTAGTTTTTAGACTCTGGCTTTGAAGCCGTATTTCAAATGTACACATGGATATTCTTCTCTTTCTTCTGTGCCAGTGACAACATTAGGACACGAGAGAAGACATTAGTCAGGAAAGAAGACAGGTGATAGTTTAAGGCCAATTTTATTTTCAAGTCAGTGTTTGGTAGTCATTCTCCTTGAATGTCCTTGAGTCACAAGAAAATACTCAGATGTGAGAGCAGGAAAGCATGTGGGAAAGAGCAAATAAGCCTGTAGAGTTGCTGATGTGCATTCATCAGAAAAGCAGTCAGGGTCTAGAAAATATGAGGTAAGAGTAGTCAGCAGGAAAGTAGACTTCTCCCATTTTAATACTTAAATTTGTAGAGTCATTTTAATATAATAGTAAAATTGAGAGAAGGGTACAGAGGTTTCCATGATGCCTATCTCCCTATTAACAGCATCCTCCTCCTGAGTTCTCCAACTGGAAACCCTACATTAACACACCACAGCATTTAACACACCACATAAAACTTCATGTTTTATCTTAGATTCTACTCTTGGTGTTTTAAACTCTGACTCTTAGCTAATGTCAGATTACTCACATGTACTATGATAGTTTTCAACTTTGTAGTCTCACTGCCAAAAACTCTTTCATTGTCAGTTAATTAAATCCATCCCTGCCTCTACCTAACCTTTGGAAACCACTGACTTTTATACTCTTTTTCATGGTTTTTCTCCAGAATATTGTATAGCTGCATTCATACAGCATATAGAATATTCTGAGTGGCTTCTTTCACATAGTATTATACAGTTAATTTTTTTATGTCTGTTTATAACGTTTTAGTTCTGAAAAATATCCTATTATCTGGATATACCACAGTGAATTCATTCTGTTATTAAAAGACATCTTGGATTTGGCTTTTTAAAAAAAATTTGGAATAATGGGTATTTTAATTTGTTTAAAGATGTATCTTCTCTTACATGACAGCCAGGCAAGATTGTAAATGAAATAATGCATCCAGGAAGAGATTATATAGTAAGGAAGCAAAAAATACAGCTCTACTATTCTTATCATTCCCATCTGCCCCTGGATAGAATTCTTACTTCAAAACAAATATGTCATAAGACAGGACACACATGCTTAATTGAATATGTCGGTAGTTCTTTAACTCAACAGAATTATGTACTGATTCTGGCAGACTCTGTGTGTCAGCAGAAGCAAGTCCATGCCAAACCTTCTACTTATTGCTGGGCTAAGTTGTACCCACATCCCCCGAAGGAGGCAGGGATACCAACAGAGTGACTGGGATACCACAGCAATGCCTGGCGACCACAAGACAATTGTTCAGGGAGTTATGCTAAAAGAAAGAAAGCTGAGTGTATGTACATGTGGGACAATGATACAACTTTTATTATTTACTGAGAATGTTTATATTGGGCACACAATTTGCTTAAGGGCTATGATAGCCCATGAGTATTTAATGGAGTCCTAGAACTTGTATCAACCTGAAGAATTCTGTAAAAGAACCCAAACTTAAGAATATGGTAGATGCCACCTGTTCTAAAAGAAAATACAATGCTCAGAATGTGTATTATAACTAACAAGTTTAACTGAACAAGTTTTCTAATTCTGTTTTTATATATACTTAAAGATCCTAAATTCTGAGAAAACAAACTTTTTTTCCTCTATTCCTGAAATCACAGATCTACTATACCATTCTGTGGTAGAAATATCAATGGGGTTATATCAGCCTGTGTTGTAGATGGTATTAATTTTAAGCTGGGAGTATGCTTGTCCTAGTACAACTTGATATCAGGTCAGAATGTTTTCTGAAGTTAACATACTGTACTCAATAACTCTAAAATAAAAGTATTTATTTTATACTAATTCAATGATTAACTATTTGCAAAGAGGAATACATTTCTGAACAACCTTAGTGCTTAGAATTTTACACATAATAAGCATATTCTATCACAAAAATAACAAGGATCAGGAATTGTTTACAGCTTGTCCTATTTTAGTATCATAAACACAGATATTATATTTATTTTTATTAGAAATAATTGTTCATTCCATTCTTCTTTTCTTTTACAAGCTTCATTGCTTTGAATTTAGTTTCTAAAGTTAACCAATAAGATGACAGACAGTTTTATCTACTTTAATGTTAAGAAAGATGATGTTCTTAAGTAAATTATATTTTTATAAATAATATAATCCCAAGAGTTAGGATTTCTTTAAAGGGTTACAAGAAGACACAGTAAGAAAGTAGTTGCACTTTTGCAGTGCTCAATGGCACTAGCTTGTTCATAATTTTAAGCTATTTAATTATCTCTTCTTGTCTTTCAGCTAGTAAACTGGAGTATTTTTAGGAATGATCTTTTCTACCTTTTTAGAGATCATTTGTCACTCATAGACCCAAACTAAAAAATAATTTGTCAATTAATGTACATAATTTTGACCAAACTCTTTAAAAAATTTCTTTAGTGACAGGAAGTTGGCTCAACAGTAAAGAGTACTTCCTGCTCTTGCATGTCTAGTTCCCAGTACCTGTCTATAACCACAGTTTCATGGGAACTGATACCCTCTTCTGGCCTCTACAGGTGCTAGAATGTATGTGGTATCTATACATACACAGCCTGCAAGAAAACTGTTCATTCACATAAGATTATATTAAATAGTTTTTTAAATTTATTTTATTCTTTAGATCCACTTTTTAAAAAATTACTATCTGTTGCTTTAAAGGCTTATCCAGGCTGGCTTTGTTGTTATTGTTGTCATATTTAACATTGCCATTGTTGTCATAGTTCTCCTCCTCCTCCACCTACTACTACTTCATACAGTGGCAATATGTGATTTTAAGATACTTTTTTTATTGTTTGTATGTGTAGGGAATTATATGTGCACACAAGTGCAGATGCCTGAATAGGCCAGAGGTGTCAGATTCTACCAGACTTAGAGTTACAGGCAAGTTGTCAGCCACAAGACAGATATGAGTGCTGGATATTCAACTCTAGTCCTATGGAGGACAACTATGTGCTCCTAACTACTGAGCAAACCTCTCAGTATATTATTGGCCAAATCAGTATATTATTTCCTCCTTCCAACTCTGACTGCCTCGCCCAGCACATCTCCTATCTCCTTCCAAACTCCACATCTTATATTTTTATTATATAACTCATTCAGTGCAATAAGTCCTGCCTATACAGTCATGTGTATGGTGTCAGCTACTGAGGAGCAGACAATCTACCAAGAGCTGACACTTTGAAAAAGTGACTCTCTCAGCAAATTGTCTTTAGTTGCCTATAGCTCTTTATGACAAGGGAAGCAGAAAGTTTTCCCTTTCTATGCTGGTATTTTTAACTCTCTTGAATCTCATGAAGGTTACTTGCAAGTAACCATAGCTGCTGTGGGTGCAGGTTTGTAATGCCATCTTATGTTATAATATTTATCTTATAATACTCGTCTGCATCTTTCAACTCTTACATTCTTTCCATTCTTCTGTGATGTTCCCTGAGGCTAGGGCTTTGGGGTTGATATAGAAGTTCTACCTATGGTTGAATACTCATAGTCTGATACTGTCAGTTTTTTGAACAGTTATGATCCTCCACATTGCCCATTACCTTCTATAATAAGAAGCTCTTGATCAAGGCTTAAAGCAGCACAAATCTGTAGAAATCAGCATAAACATTTAAAAATCAGTTTTATAGTATGACCACTCAGAAAAGTATTAATTGGCTCTTCTAGGGTCTTCGGCATTTATAGTCATAGATTTTAACCATGTTACAGTACCACACATTAATTCTCTGTATGGAGTATGTCTCAGAGCCCATTTAGAGAATGGTTGGTTGTCCCATAAACAGTCCTACTACTATTGTGCTAGGGTACACCTTGCCTGGCAGGTCATATTATAGCATGTGTGGTCCAGCAATGGATAGGCCATTGATGCATTTGAAAATCTTGTAACTTACCTAACACAGCACTACAAAATATACCCATCCAGGGGAGGGTTTTCTGGTCAGCCCAAGACTGATTTATCTATATCCTGAAACCAGAGTATATAGTATCCTCAGCATTATGGTTTTGCCATCTACTTATGATGGGGAACTAAGAGCAAGAGCCTGTTCTGTTTAGTGTGTCCCTGTACCCTCTATGACCAATAACCTGTATGGAAATAACCTGTGCATGATACTGAGATTTTTTCACTTGATAAACTATGTCTTCTGGGGGTAATATGGTTTGCCCATATGTTGCATCTCTGTCCAAGCTCCTCTTTAAAAATGTATGAGCTAGCTTACAAACCAATGTTATTTCATACACCCTTAATTTTCACTAACTTAGCCCCTACCTTTCAATCCTCCCACTGCTTCTATTTCACTTAAACCATCAACTCTCTATATCCCATATCCTCCGTTCTTTCATATTACACATGATCTATTGTTGCTTTTTCATATACTTTTTACTTGGTTTGCAAGTTCGTAGCTTGCCGTGTAGCTCTTCATGTTCAATTCATTTTGGTTAACCCTTCCCTTGTCCTGTTTCCCAGTCCTCACCATTCTACTACCTTTTGACCCTTTGTGTTCTCATTATACTACCCTACATTCACCTTATCTATAATCTGCTATCCCCCTTCCCAAAATGCAACAAATGCTTTATTTGGTTCATATTTTAAGACTCAAGTAGGCTCTTCCCTTTAGTTCTATTTTGAGATTAAGATAGGTGTATATGTTTGGTTCTGCTATAAGTTTAAAGCTCTTCTGTTTGGTTTTGTTTGCAGGTTCAAGAAGGCTGCACATTATTTTTATGTTTCAGTGCTTACTGATTCATCTTTCATTACTGAGTCGAAGCTAATTGATATTGATCTCTTGTAAATTATCATTGTCTAAGGAGGAAGTTATTCTAAGGTTGAAATATCTGAAATGAATAGAATTGTTGGCAAAAAATCAATAACTAAACCTGGAGATGATCTTTATCTTGTCATTCTTACTGCAGTGGAAGTGAGAAGAGCATACGTTAGGTCATATAGCATATGAATGTTTCTCAAACCCCACAGGACTTTGAACACAAGACATAACTAAAAAAGAAGTGAAAAGATACAAAGAAAAAAGTCGTTATTCAGCATTCAAGCACTTGACAAGGGCGATACCTAATCTGAAGTGTCTCAGACTGAGTAGATCTTCAAAATCATTTTCAATGAACAAAAGAATGAGTGCCCTTCCACCCTACAGATACCTTAAAAGGTACTGTACCTTAAAGCTCAGTACCTTAAAATTTATTGCACATCTTTTTGTTTCAAATAAGGTTCTTTTTTGAACCATTTGAAATTATTTTTAATTTTTCAGATTCTAAATGAAGGCTTGTTTTTCATGTTTCTTCTCTGAACACAATGATCAAAATATCGAGTCATAAAAACAAAGCATTGAGTCAAACAGTAAACAATAAGCATATAGTAATGTTTGGGTATGCAAATCTAGCATATACGTATGCGTAATAAAATTAAAGTGTGAGATAATCAGTTATGGGACAGGCTTCCTGATTATCTATGAACATATAAACTTTATAACACCATTTACAATAATGGCCTCCAGGAACTATATTCAAACTACAGTTCAGGTGATTACAGAAGTATGGTCCACAGAAGGTTTTAACATTGTACTGCCTGGTCTTTCCAAATCAAGCTCATCCTGGAACTTGCCTTTGTTTGTTAGTTTGTTTCATATATAACGACATTTATATGTTCCATACATTTTCTGTTGCCTCTACTGTCTTTGGAAAGCAGATTGCATTTGAGAAATTATCAAAGCATTTCACTTGGGTGATCATAGCATTTGGACTTAAAATGGATGTTGGAGACCACCCACATCCACAGGAACATTTCACAGAAGGTATTATTCAGGCCTGGAAGACATCACTGATCAAATAGTGTTACATAAGTGCCAGCAGTGACATTTCAATATTAGGAATTAAAATAGAACAGATACAGATCATGTGAATATTAACAATGTCGTCTTTCTTGCCCCAGGTTCAGAACAGAGCAAGAAAAGAATTAAATACTAAAGTGATGTTGCTTTTTACATCCCTACAAATGAAACATGAAATCTATACTGACCCAAAAAATCATACAGAGACTAACAGATTTGAACAGTTTATATTAAACCTACAGGCAAATGAAAACGGAGCAACTGAAAACACAAAATGATAAGAATGTCAGGCTTCCCATGAAAATATGACAGTGGACTAAGTTTGAGTTTATTTTGATAATATAACTTGAGAAAAACCCAACTAGGTTCATATTTTATCCATTTTCTACACTTTTTGCATGTTATATATTTAGTTCCATTGGCATATTTTAAATTATATCCATTGTATTTACCTGAACTGTGCTATAACTCTTAATCATTTCAGTGATGAACAAATTTACAATTGCTACTTTATTTTTAGATAAGAGATTTCATGTAGCTCAGGCTGGCCTGAAACTTAATATGTCTCTGAGGATAACTTGGAACTCCTAATTAACTCTGTCCACAACGCATGTGCCAGGTTTACAAGTATATGCCACCATGATCAGTGGAATTTTTAATTGACTATTTTATTTTCAGTGTTACTAATTTTTTAAACAACAAGAGAAACCTCATGTACCTGTCACCCAATTTCAAATATAGTGTGGAAACTGTAGTCTCTGAACAAAGTCAGATGTTTCACAATCAAGATTCAGACCAAGAGCTGTCTGGTTGCCTCGTAGAGACTCTCCCATGTTCTTCTCAGTGTCCCTAATTCCTGTCATTCTGTAGCCGGTTTTCCTTTTCCATACTTAATGAGTTTTTAAAAGAGGCATAATGATCACAATGTCTTAAAGGAAAAACTCTATAAAGTTACAAACAGCATTCTGTTCTCTTGCTATATGTAATTCATGTTGTACTTAATACTTTTATCAAGGGTTAAGATTATTAATCAATGTTTAATTATCCATTGTTATCCCTTTACCTTGTCAAGATAGAATTTCAATAATTTAAGGTACAGTAGCAATAGTTCAACTTCTAGGAAGTTAGTGATAGTATTTATCAGTAGATCATTCTTAGAAATGGAAATGAGCTAACTGACAAACTTGGTCATGCAGAAATCCTAAAAGTTTCATTGATCCTTAAAACATAATGTACAATTCCATTTTATAGCTGGATGACATGGTTAATGAACAAGATATTTTAATATTGTTCCCCGGATAAACTATTTTTCTATCTGTATTGTAGTACATCGGGTTAGAAAGTATGATAATAAATGAATTTTCAGTATAGTTGTGAGGGCACATTATTGATTTGCCAACAATAGTGATGACCACTAAAATCAAGAGGCATGCTATTTGGCCAGTTACTGTAAGAACCCAAATGTGATCCATTTTCTGGTTTTACAGGAGAATATCCATTAAGAGCATTCTGCTCCCCAAAAGAAGGGTCAAGTGTCTTCAAAACAGTGTCATAGCAACATCGCATTGATGCAACAGAGGAGTTAGGATTCAGTTAATACATCTGTACCTTGGCACACAACTTTCATGTTTTTCCAGCATGTATTGACTTTGGGGCCAGAAAGGTAAATGGAGTACTATACTAATAGCTGTATGCAGCAGCCCTTCATTGATTCACCCCAAAGAAGACCTAACAGGCACCAGTTATTTTTGACATGCTTGGAATGTTACAGTGACAAATAATCAGAAAACCCTGCTGTTTTGAAGGAACCTGCACAGTTGTTCAAGAACAGCCTTAATGTGTTAGGTATGTGAGGAAAAGCAACACTTTTCTATAGGAAAAGCAAATTAACTTTAACTTTGGTACACATGACCCAGGATAAGTCAGCCACAAGTACAGTTGGACATGGGACTTGTTGAAAATTAAATGACAGTTTGTGAAACACAAGCAGCATCAGGGATAGACTTCATGAATGCAGCAAGAACTACTACAATGGACTACCAAAGGAATTGTAATGAGAAGACAATTTAAAAGACCCAGTGCTTCTTAAAGGCTGAAGTATTCATTAATCATAGCAGGAAAATTCTACAGAACCCACACAGTAATATTAGGAAGTTTAGTACTATTCAATTTGAAAGATATGTAAATCAGACATTGGGGATTTAACTTCTCCCTTAAATAGGTTTAGTGGGCAACTAACACTGCTTGTTATCTTATTACTTTTTCTTCATTTGACCTTTAGTTTGGCCATCTCTAGCATGAATAACTCCTGTGATCTTACATTATTACAACAAATTATTCAATGTTTTTTTTTTATTTTACTCATTTTTTATTATTAAGAAATTTTCTATTAATTTTACATACCAACCACAGTTCTCCTCTCCTCTTCTTCTTCCTCCCAGCCTTCTCCCCCCCCAAGCCACCACCCATTCCCACCTCCTCCAAGGCAAGGTCTACCATGGGGAGTCAGCAGAGCCTGGTACATTCAGTTGAGACTAGTCAAGCCCCTCCCCCCTGCACCAAGGCTGTGCAAGGTGTCCCACCATAGGCACTGGGCTCCAGAACACCTGCTCATGCACCAGGGATGGATCCCAAACCCATTGGCACAGGGGCCCCCCTAAACAGTTTGAGCTAAACAACTGTCTCACCTTATTCAGGTGGCCTAGTCCAATCCCATGGGGGCTCCACAGCTATTGGCCCATAGTTTCCACTAGTTTGGCCTGGCAGTCTCTGTACCTTTCCTCATCATGATCTCGATGTCCCTTCCTCATAGAATCCCTCCTCTCTCTCATCTATTGGACACCTGGAGCTTGGCCTGGCACCCAGCTGTGGGTCTCTGCATCTGCTTCTATCAGTTACTGGATGAAGGCTCTATGATGACAGGATATTCTCCAATCTGATTATCAGAGCAAGCCAGTTCAGGCACCCCCTTGACTACTGCTAGTAGTCTAAGGTGGGGTCATCCTTGTGGATTACTGGGAACTTCCTTAGTACCCTGTTTCTCCCTATTCCTATGATGTCTCCATTTATCATAGTATCTCTTTCATTGATCTCCCACTTTATAGCCCTCCTATATACAAATGATAAACAGGCCGAGAAAGAAATCCAAGAAACATAACCCTTAAAATAGCCACAAATAATATAAAATACCTTGGGTTAACTCTAACTAAGCAAGTGAAAGACCTGTATGACAAGAACATTAAGTCTCTGAAGAAAGAAATCAAAGAAGATATCAGAAAATGGAAAGATCTCCCATGCTCATGGATAGGTAGGATTAACTTGTAAAAATGGCAAATGTAAAAAGCAATCTACAGATTCAACGCAATCCCCATCAAAATCCCAATGCAATTCTTCACAGACCTGGAAAGAACAATACTGAACTTCATATGGAAAAGCAACAAAAAAAAAAAAAAAAAAACTCAGTATAGCTAAAAGAATCCTGTACAATAAAGCAACCTTGGAGGCATCATTATCCCTGACCTCAAGCTCTACTTTAGAGCTATAGTAACAAATATAGCTTGGTACTGGCATAAAAACTGACATGTAGACGAATGGAATCGAATTGAAGACCCTGACAAAAAATTTGCATACCTATGAAAACCTGATTTTTGACAAAGAAGTCAATGTTTTCTTATTTGGGGCTTTGAATGCTTGAGAGCTTGCTCATCTTTTTGCCAAGAATATTAAGTGTTAGCACTGCCAAAGTACTCTCCAGCCAATGATGATGTGACCATATAGACATCTCTCAGACATTCATTTTTCAGAGAAAGTCTTTCATCTTTCAAGTGTACTCCACATTGCTTCTGAGCATTCCTAACTGTGACAGAATTTGATCTGGAAAGAGAAGTAAATAATAGATTGCATATCTCTTTCTTTATGAATGAATGAATATACTTTCACTTATTTCTTCTTTGGATAAACATCCTAACATTACTTCACAATAAATGTTCTTTTCTATAAAGAACCTAAATACGAGGTGGGATTTATCACTAGAGGTAAAAGAAGAATGAACAAACTACTATTTCTGAATGCCTTTTCTAACTGGATAGAAGTTCTTTGAAGTGTATAGACTTTGGTTCTGTTTAATTTTGGATTTTGATATGTCCTATTTATTTACAAGTGCATTTTATGATAAAGTTTATAAATTCAAGAGTATTGTTTTCATTCCCATATCATGAGTTTATCCATAGTCTAGTTTTATACAATAACAACTTGAGAATCTAAGTGATCTATCAAACTATATTTCTCCTCTTAGCTACTATGGGTGAAAAATGAATTATAAATATTGGTGATTTAAGAATTTTGAAGCAAGGGTAGTTATAATACACATTTAATAACATCATACGTAATATTTCTCTACAAGTTATTTACCTAACATGGACTGTTCTTA
The DNA here is from genome assembly GCF_004664715.2 of Peromyscus leucopus. Classification (NCBI taxonomy): domain Eukaryota; kingdom Metazoa; phylum Chordata; class Mammalia; order Rodentia; family Cricetidae; genus Peromyscus; species Peromyscus leucopus. The sequence goes on along the minus strand of NC_051074.1, from coordinate 15,301,092 downwards.
ATCATGAATCTGTTTTGCAGAAGGAATTCAAATAATACTTCAAAAATTTTCAAACTTAGAATTGATGACAAATTGCTTGTTACTTATTGGGAACATTTGATTTAGACTAGCCTATGTCCTAATAATAAAATCAAATTGGAAAATATAAGATGTTTATATTTTTATAAAAGAGACCCACCCATGTGGGTCAAATATAATTGAGAAATATCAATAACAATGTATCATATAATGGATACAAGTAAACACTTCGAAAATTAGCATTAAAACAGGATACTTGAATTATATTTTGAAAGTTTTATTTTATTATATTAAATTGTGTGTGTGCTAGTGTGTGTCTGTATGTGGATAAATACACAAGAGTGGGAGGTGCTCAGAAGCCGTAAGTTTTAGATTCTCTCTGGAACTAGAATTATAGTTAGTTGTGAGTCCCAGGACATGGGGCTGTGAATAGAACTCAAGCCATATGTAAAAGCAATAAATACTATTGACCATTGAGACATCTCTCTAACCTGTTGAGTCACATTTATTCCTTCATGTTTTTTAATTGTAATTTTAAAGATAATAATATGGTATATCATTTCCTGCCTTATTTTTCTCCTTCCAACCTCTTTCTTACATTCCCCAACTTTGTTGTCATTCAGATTCACAGTCTATCTTTCTTTAATTGTTGTCCCATATATGTGCACACACACACACACACACACACACACACACACACACACACATACACACACACACATTCAATATGACCTTTTGAGTCCAAATAATATTATTTGTATGTATATGTTCTCAGTGCTGGCCATTTGGCATTGGATAATCAGGTTTCTCTTCCCTAGGGAAGACTGTTTCTTCCATCTCTCCATTCCTTTGTTGCTTTTAGTTCCTTCTCAAGAATAGAGTTCTGGTGACCATTCCCTGATACATATTAACACGTTCATTAGTGTTGTGTTTATTCTGGTCATGTTTAACTAGCCATGTGGATGAGGCTTCATGGGTATACCTTCTGACAGTTCAAGAAATACAATCTCTGAGTAAACTTTTGTTCCTCTGGAAGTTAGTCTTTCTGCCCCTGAGCCATAATTATGGGACTTGTGTTGTAAGTGTATCATTTTGGACTGAATTCCACAATTGTGCATTTTGATAATTTGTGGTTTACTCTAATGGTCTCAATCTGTTGCAAAGAGAACTTCATTGATGAGGGATGAAAAATATACTTCTCTGTGAGACCAGATATAAATATTTGAATGAAGTTAAGAAATATGTTGGTTGTAGTTTCTCCTCCTATATCTACAACTTCACTAGACTGAGATAAGGTAGTTTTTCAGTCAGAAATGATTTCTTTCTTGTTGAGAAGGCCTTAAAGACAATTGGAGAATTATTAATTACAATCAAAGAATATGAATCATTCTTGTGCATTTAAGGGTAGTGTGTCATGGTGGTCATTGCTGTGGTGCATAGGTGCCATTTCAATGAACCTTCAGAAAATGTGCATAACCTATAATAACTAGAATGGAGTGTTTAGAAATCTTTAGTAGAGCAGTACAAAGGAAGACTCAATCCTTTAAAAACTGACTGGGTAACTTTCTTTCAAAGGCAGTAAAAGAAAGTAAATTTATTTTGACCAGATAAAATTAATCCTCATTTCTTTCTTATTTTATTTTTTTAAGGATGACTGGATCAATAATTTGAAATAAACAGGACTATTTCATTTAAGTAGCACAAGAAAAAATGTTAGTTACATAATGTGCAAGGTAATACATGGCACAGGTTTGAAAACTAAAAATTAAAAAGCAGTGACTACTCATGCTTGAGTAGTGTTCATGTAAAAAGGTTCATCCTGGTGTATTGACTCCAATCTCATTTCCACATTATTGAGATATTGTCAGGGCTCAGGCACAGCCTGCTTTATGAGAGTTTTTGAATTAGCACAACAGATATGCATAATAAGCACCCTATTTTTTTTTAACTAGATTTATCTTGAAAACAACTGCTGTGATAGCCAGTCTTGGTTGTCAACTTGAATACCTCTGGAATTATCTAAAGCCCCAACATGGGGGATTATACCTATGAAGGATTTTTGCTTAATTTGAAGTTGGAAGGTCTACTTCTATTCTGGATTTTGAGGTTGGAAAACCCATTTATCCAGATCTTTAACCCAGAGCTAATCTGGTCCAAACCTTTTGCAGGAAGCCTATATAAGGCATGGGGGAAGGAACTTTTGCTCCTGGCTTCTTTGTTCTCACTCACTAGCAAGTCCGTTCTTTCACTAGCATTAGAGCCTACTTCTTCAGGATTCCAGCATCTCCTGAAGACCAGCTGAGACATCCAGTCTAATGGACTGAACAACTACTAAATTCTTGGATCTTCAGTCAATTGGAAACCAATGTGGGATTAGCTGGATCACGGCCTTTAAATCATTCTAATAAATTCCCTTTATATAAAATAAAATGTACATATTTTATTTTATATATAGTCATACATACACAAATATACACATAGATAGATAGATAGATAGATAGATAGATAGATAGATAGATAGATAGATATGCATTCTATAAGTTCTGCTCTGTTGTTCTAGAGAATCCTGACTAACACAATTGCCATGAGACATTTTATTCTTTCCACTTACACTTTCCTTCTGTCTTCTAGATTATTGAATGGGGCTGAAAGCTATAAAACTGCTGGGCTTTAATTTAGAGATGGCTTTTCCCTGTGAAAACGATCCCAATCATTGTCATTTTTTCACTTGGCTCCTGCAGTTTAGGCTATCCTTTAATAGAATAGAAACTGAGAGATGTCCTTGCACTGGTCTCATTTTTCTGTATTTTTTGTAAACTGTCAAAATCCATTAAAAACATATGGAGACAAAACATTATCAAAGAAGTATGGAATTAGTAGTTTAAGTCCAAGAATAATGGAAGCAAATGATGAGATGATCCAATTGGAGCCCTCTCAAACTACAAACCATGGTATGACTTTTGATATTACTTGAGGAGAAAAATACCCATTCATATTATCCAGTTCAGAAAATTGGCATGAAAATCTAGAAGGTAAAGGGATATGAGGAAGAGTTAAATTACTATCGGTAACCTTTAAATTGAAGAAATGTTTAGAGCCAAAAAGAGGAATCCATAGAAGAAAAGACAACTGATATGAGAAAATGTTCTACAAAATGAGGAAAAAATGGTGAATGACAAGAATATATCAAGCTTTACTTACCTTTAATCTTCTGTGCTGAAGTATTGCCCAATATATAGTTGATAAAGATCAAGTAATTCTATGCAGAGGTACCACATAGACCTGCTTATTAATTAAGATAGACTACATTTTATGTTGCTGAAACTTGAAAAATCTTTTTAAATCCCTTTCCATAAGTACCTAATTTGTAGCTGATTAATATTAGGCTCAAACTATTTGATCCAAATTTTTTATTGTCTCATTTGTTCTTTTCTTTTCTGTTGTCCAACCCTTTATCTGAACTAGTTATCTCATACACTTAGTATAACCATGACCTTAATTTGAGATCATGGCCTTTGTTCTTTTCCTGAATGTGGCACTTCTCCCTTGAAATATACTCATAGCATATTTTCAGACTTTATTCATGTCTTTCAATTAGGTCAGTTGATCACAGTTGATCCTGTCTGCTAATTGCATATAGACCATTATACTTCCTAACTTCCAAATTCTTTTCTTAATATGCTTTTCTTCATAGCAAATATCATCACAAAATCCATGCCACATGTTTCTTTGTTTCTTGGTCACCTCTTGTCAGTGGATTCTATTATTCATGAGAGCAAAAACTTTCTTTTTCAATGTTTGAGAATTTCATGTAGCCATAAGCTTTCTCAAGTCCCTCGTGGTCCCGCGTGGCACCACGGTCCCACATTCCTCTGGTACCACCTGGCCCTGCAGTCCCTCGGCCACTTATAAAATAATCATTCAGAGCCTTAATATTAATTACCAATTTCATGGCCTATGGCAGGCTTCTTGCTAGCTCGCTCTTATAACTTAACCCATTTCTATTAGTCTATGTTTTGCCACTTGACTGTGTGGCTTTACTGGTCTGCTGGTATCTTGCTTCTCCTTCAGTGACAGCTGGCGTCTCCCCTTCCTCTACTTTCTTCTCTCCCTATATCTGCTTGGATTTCCACCTGCATCTAAGCTGCCTTGCCATAGGCCAATGCAGCTTTATTTGTCAGTCAGTTACAGCAACATATATTCACAACATACAGAAAGACATCCCCCAGCAATTTCATACCTGCAAATAATGTGTTTTGATCAAGTCTAGCCCATCTCTTACCCTCCTTTTCTTTACTTACTCTCTTTACCACTATTCAATCCCATTCACACACGTTCTGTTTGTTTTTTCATTTGTTTGTTTGTTTGTATGTCTATGAGTTTATTGTTGGCATGCATGTCTGTGCACCACTTGTATGTCTCATACTAAGGTCAGAAGGTGGTGTCTGGATCTCTTGAACTTGGAGTTATAGATGGTTGTGAACTGCCAGGTGGGTTCAAATAATTGAACCTGTGTCCTCTGCAAGAGCAAGCATCACTGAGCTAACTCTAAGATACTCATGTGTTTTTTAAAACCCATTGAGTCCATTTGGTGGTTCTATATGCATAAGCATGTAAGACCATGTACTGGAACATGGATAGATGCTAAAAGTCTGCATCCATGAAACTCTGACTTTCCTTTTCTTAGCAGTCATCTCTTTTCAATAGATCATCATTTAGGAATAGGGCTTCATGACTCTTTTGCCTGTCCATGCAGAGATTTTATATGGCTTTATCTTGCATAAAATCCTATGCATGCAATTGCAGCTTCAGTGAATGCATGTGTGCATCTGTGCTCTGTGGCTTGAAAACACTGTTTCACTGTAGTGATTCACTCTCTGTGGCTCTTACAATATTTCCAACTGTTATTTGAGGGTGAACTTTGTACCTTGGGAGGAAAGGATGTGATACAAACATGTAGCAGGCTTTATTTTGGGCCACCAACCAGCTCCCAAATAATGACACAAGAATTTATTATTAGTTGTGAATGCTCGGGCTTATACTTGTCTCACTTCTTATAACTTAACCTATTTCCCTTCATCTACATTTTGCCTCAGTGCTTTTCACTTTTCTTTCATTCTGTATGTCCTACTCTGTGTCTGTTTGTCTGGTGGCTGCCTGGCTGGGTGTTTCCCTCTCTCTCTGCCTCATTCTCTCTTCTCCAGAGCCTAGATTCCTCCTACTTATCCTTTCTGTCTATCAGCCCTGCCTATCCTTCCCTATGCAACCTAGCTGTTGACCATTCAGTTTTTTGTTAGACCAATCAGATACCTTAGGCAAGTAAGGTGAAACAGCAACACATCTTTATAGAATTTAACAAATGCACCATAAACAAAAGCAACATGCCTTTACATAATTGAACAATTTCAACATAAACAAATGCAAAATACATTTACATAGTTAAGGTAATATTCCACAACACAAATGTCCCATTTAGGGCTTAGAACTCCACAGAATCTTATTCTGTGTGTTTTTTTTTTCCTTTTGTGACAGTATCCCTTCATTTATAACAATGCTTAAGAGTCAAAATTGTGCAATGAATATATAAAATTACCAATTAAAATGAATATTTTACTATATGCAAAATATGATTATTGCATTAATATATTTTCCTGCTTTACAAACGGCATCAGAAATAGATTTATCTGTTGATAGTCTGTTCTATCAATCAATTGAAACAAACTAATCCCTGCAGGAGCAACAAAAAAGTAAGAGAAAATTAATTGTAGAAGTAGATTGGTTGGAGTTAATGTGGCATTTCAGCTATCTGCCTCTCAAAAATGACTACTAGAAAGGTAGTAGTGGAATAAGAATAGGTAGACACCCAAGTTTCCATGTACAAAGTTTGATCTTAAAAGATTGATTACATTCAAATAGCAAAATTACCATAGCTTATGGAATTTTTATGCAAAAACTTTTATAGAAAAAAAGATCTATTTTTTAAAAAAATTTGTAATTCTTGCATTCATTTTTAATACTGTGTCTTAAATGCTAGGGTTTATATTGCAATGATAAAATACCATGACTGAAAGCAACTTGGGAGCGAAAGGGTTTATTTCAGCTTATTGTTTATAGTCCATCATCAAAGTCAGAAACTCAGGTCAGGAACTGAAGAGGAGAAATCATTATTACTGCCTTGCTCACATGTGCTTTGCTCAACCTGATTTCTTATATAACCCAGATCTAAAACCTAGAGATGACACCAACATAGTAATCTAGGCCTTCCTACACAATAATTAATTAAGATAATATCTCACAGACTTGACTACAGGCTAATTATATAGAAGTATTTTCTTAATTATGATCTCCTATTTGTAAATAAGTATAGGTTTTGAACAGTTGACAAAAAACAATTAGTACATACTACTGCATTATTGACTAAAAGTTATAATGGAAAATTCAATAAATATAAAATTAAAAGAAATTATAGATAAAAATATCATCAATGCAAAGGAATGATTCTTTGATTTGAAGAGATATCAGTTGTAACAATAAAATAACTTAAGATAGCTTCAAAATATGAAAATAAACAACACCAAAACCAAAACCATCAAATTAACAAAAAACAAATGAACAAAACTAGATAGAAGCTGGACCAAAATGAATGTGATTATTTTATTACAAATAAATTTCAAGAGAGTAGTGCACATGATTTGAAATACCACAGTGACTAGAGTAAGTACATAATGATCAAATTAAATTCCAGATCATGTGTTAAAGGTAGTTATTTATTATCAATGTCATACAATTTTTTATATAATTTACTAATTGTTAATTTAATAAATATTTAGATCAGTAGTTTAGCCCATTACAATCTTTATATTATTTTTGTATTGTTTCCAAAGTAAACTTGAGAAATTAATATGAGAGATTTTACAATTCTGATAGCTTATATTCATAATTCAATGATTTCCTAATTTTATTTGCATTTTATCTTATACCACTCCATATAAAATTACAGAAAAATTAAAATCCTTTCCCTTTCTGTTATAACATTCTTTGTATATATTCACAAGTAGTAGACTTTGATGATATGGTTATTTTTCTAAAGAATCATAGTACCATTCCTATCAGTATTATTGGGTACTCATAACCTCCTGTGACTCCAGCTTCACCAAATTCAAAGCCCTCTTTTAGCTTTTGAGGGCACCTGCATACAGATGTCAAACATACAAAGGAAAACATACATATACTTTCATATGTAAAAATAAAAGTCAATCATAAAACACCCTCAATTATCAGGTAAAATAATTTTAATATTAATAATATGAAATTATTCCTTACTTTGAAGAGTTTTATGGAAATTTTCTAAAATGATTTTAGGCAATTTTTTTCAAACTTTGCCTTTAAGAATTATGCTGTAATAAGTTTTAGGGAATCTTTCAGTCATATTACTGTACTATAGCACTCATACATAATTGATTGGGCAAACTGGCAAACATTATACTCAATATCATCATTATTAACATTAAAAATATCAAAGTATGATTTAATTGTGACTCTTTTGGTGATTAAAACAATTTGGCAATTAAAAAGGAGTGCATTTAGAATTTTTCATTTTACTCAAATATTTAATATATGTCAAATACTTTTGACTCCTAAACATGTTACTGTAGCCAAGGAAGCATCATAGTCAAGTGCTAGTGTGAAAACAAGAAGTCAGGAAAGATTCTTGGCATGTGTCAATGCAGTCATGAGTGTGAGCAGACTTCCAGAAAACGCCTTCCATTCTTTGAGGAAGGCAAAGTCTGCAAGTCAGTTTTTCTCACTTGACAGCAGATCTCCATAACCAAAGTAAAGTCCTCTTCAGAGTGCTGGGAGGATAATGGAAAAGCAAGCCATATATTTACCATGCTGAAATAGAATATTTTGTAATAACACTCATTTTGAAGTATTGCCAAGGCTTTTTATAAGAAATAATGGAAGTACTGTGTTGGTATGAATAAGAAACAGTGATTCTCTCCAGCAATAAAATGAATGATAGTTCTTTATTACCATTGCCAGAAAATTGATACTGACAATTATTCCTATATAATTCATAGTATGACATAGGACATTGCTTTGTCTTGTCAAATGAGGGAACACTTTAACTTTAAGTCGATTGTACTTCAGGAACTGATAGAGTCTCTATAGATTATTGGTCAAAATACTAGTCATTTAAGATGAAATTTTAAAAGCAAAAAAAAGATGTGTTCTCTTCTGTGATTTTTTTTTTAAAGTTTTATCTTTAGCTCTGTTCTTATGATGGTAATCTGAAGAATGTAAAAGTGAGATTTTTAGATAACACTCGTTTTCCTTAATTTGTGAGATACTTGGTGTGAGATTGCTTAGTTTATGAAAAAAAAGGAATTTTGACGTATCACTTCAGCAAGATTTCTACATGAAAATTATGGTGTTCATGGAGATATTTTAATCACTCCTTTAACCTGGATAATGTAATGGGAGCTATTAGTAGAAACAGTTAGCTGAGCAGCCTCAATGGGATTTCAATAGCCTTGAATCAGCAAAGTGTGATTTAAAATAACAAAGAAATGCTAAAGTAGACCAGTTATCTTTTTCTTTCTGTAACAACACTTGAATGAGTTATTCTAGCATAAACATCTTTCAGCTAGCTAAAATTAATATCCATACTTTATATCTAGTTATTTTTTTAATATTAGTCAGTAATCAGTGACAAAAATAAAACATTATAAAATAATTTAAATGAACTATGAACTTTATCATAAACTTAACTTTAAAAGCTGTTTATGACTTATTTAGCCATAGTTTTTTCCTTAAAATATTAAAAAAAAATCAAGAGTTTATTATCTCTCTCAAAAAGAAAACAAACAAAACACCAGGAGGAAAAATATCTCAAAACTCAAAGTCAAAACAGACGAACAAGACAAATAAAAGATAATTAACAAGGAAAAATAAATAAAAAAGTACACCAAAAGAACCATCGAGTCCATTCTGTGTTGGCCAACAAGTCTTGAGCATGAAGCCTGCCCTAGAATGTGATGGACATACCTGGTAATGCTCCATTGGAGAATAATGATTTTCCCTCTCCCAGTATCAATTGCAAATAGTTAATTGGTTAAAGGCTTTGTGTCTTCTTCTCAGACATGGCAAATGGAGCAGTAGCAAACAGTTTACATCTTTTCCACAAGCAGAACTGTGAGTTCAAGACCAACCTGGTCTACACAGCAAGTTTCTAAACAACCAGGGCTACACAGAGAAACCCTGTCTCAAAAAGCCAAACCAAACACACATACATGCATGCACAAATCATTAATTGGATACATTTTTTTTCTTGTAAGTAATTTTAGTGTTATTTCTCCAGTTTTTCTAGTATTACTATTTTTAGTATTTTAAAAAATAGTTCAAGAGACCAGCTCCCAGCTCCCATCCTGCCCCCGACTTCCCTTCTGGACCAGAGGTGAGTATCCGGGCCCAACCTGGACCCTATCCCTGGGCACCAGCCACTCTGGGAAGACCTGCCCAACTTGGCCCCAGGTTCTGGCCACCGGTCAGGTCCCCTTCTAGCCCCACTGGGAGGGATCCCCTTTCTAAGCCCCCCGGCAGCCCCTGCAATCTCCACGCCCTGCCCCCACGCCCATCTGCCTGAGACCCCAGCCACTTCCTGAGACTTAGAGACAGGCCCCCAGCTCCTATTCTTCCCCTGACTTCCCTTCTGAACCAGAGACTTCCGGTCCAGATAAGAGCTTCCATCCTGCCCCGGAGTTCCCATTTGGACAAGAGAACTCCCATCTGGACGAGAGAGAGAGACTTCCTGAATCTGTCAGCTCTTTCTGAACCAAGTACACTGATAAGACCAAGAAGAAACCATAAGGAGATGGGCAGACGTCAAGGCAGAAGTACATACAACAAAATGAAGACCAATACAGCATCACCAGAACCTAGCCCGCCTACAACATCTAGACCTGAACATCAAAAATTGGAAGAAGCAGAAGAAAGTAGCCTTATGAGTAACATCATGAAGAAGGTAGAGGCTTGTGTAGAGGAAAAGACAAGAAAATTGGAAGAACGCTGTAAACAACTAAAGGAAAGGGCAAACAATTTGGAAGAAAATAATAAAGTCCTGCAAGAAAACAATAAAGTCCTGGAAGAAAACAATAAAGTACTGGAAGAAAACAATAAAGTACAGGAAGAAAACAATAAAGTACTGAAAGAAAATCATGAAAAAGCAATGAAACAAACAAAGGAAACAGTCCAAGACCTGAAAAGGGAAATTGAAAAAATAAAGAAGACACAAACAGAGGGAATGCTGGAAATAGAAAACCTGAGTTAAAGATCAGGAACTTCAGATGCAAGTATAACCAACAAAAAATAGTTCATATATATCAAGGATATAGAGAACTATCATTATAATATTAAGTTACATTGCCATGATAATATGAGAATTTTAAATTTATTTGATACTATTTTTATTAACTATTTATGGTAATCTCAACAAATTGATTTTAGATGTTACTTGGTTAAGTGTGCAGTACAAAGAATAAATTTATACTACAAAATTTAGAATCACTTAGTCATTTAGAATTTAATACTTTAATCCCAGCACTCGGGAGACAGAGGTAGGCAGAACGGTGGCAGAGGCAGGAGGATCTTCATGAGTTCAAGGCCAGCCTGGGCTACAGAGTGAGTTCCAGGAAAGGCGCAAAGTTACACAGAGAAACCCTGTCTCGGGGAAAAAAAAAAGAAAAAAAAAGAATTTAATACTTGTGGATAATTCTTAGCTATTGACTGAAGTTGTCCAGATTTTAAGTTTTTCTCAATGAGTAAATAATTTTTTATAATTGTCTATTATATTACAATAATGTGGTAAGAATAGTTGTCATCTTACATTATTGTTTATACAGCCTATAAAATTTTATATAGAACTTAAACAATAATCTCTTCAAAACAGTGAAAAGAATTATGAAATGATATTATCTTCCAACTGTAATATTAAGGCCAATTTTAATAATGAAATTATGAAGTTATGTGCATTAATACTTATTAATTATTAGTCATATTCAATTATCTTGAAAACATATAATTTGAAAAATATTTTATTTATATAAATCTTTATAATGCAAAAGTTCTAAATATATAGAAAATAGTGTAAGTAACTCACCTCACTTCTGCATACATGCTATTAATACCTTATGCAATAATGATACATTTCCATGAATGAGTTTCACAATTAATGTCAATAATTTAGTTCAGAACATACTTTGCTCATATTTTTAGGTTTTTAACCTTTCAAAAACATCATGCTAGGAAATATTAATGATTTTATAAACAAATGGCTGTAATTTTTATATTAATAAGTTGAAAATTCTAATATAATTAAGGTGTTTCTCCTAAACTAACTGATTTGCAATATCAATTGACTTTAACAGAAATTTGATATAACTCTGACAAGTTAATGTGAAGGATTATGTCAAAATGTCTAATTTCTTTTATTTTTTTAATACTATGCTGAGAAAAAGTAAACATTGAAGTGACAATGTTTTCATAATACTCTACAAAGATTTTTATAATAAAGAAAAATAATCATAAATCTTATATACCTCTTTTAGTTTTGTTTTTTTTCTTCATTTCCATTAGTTCTTTGATACGGTCCAATAGTGATTTTTGTTTAATTCACCCTTTTCTGCTACTCATCCCAGTTCTTTCCTTATTTACTGACCACTAATATTTGCTTCCTCTTTGTTGTAAATTCTCTGAGAATTTCATACAAGTTCGATCATATTCATAGCTTTCCTGAACTTCCTTTTTTATCCCATTAAATATACTTTATGCTATCTATTTGCTCTTTGATATCAGAGGTGATCTATCCACAAGGGGCCATACTGTTAAAGGAAACTGACTCTTCCTCTCCCAGCAACTACAAACTGCCAATAGCTCTTCAGCTAGGTTGGACCTCAGTGCCTCACTTCTCTCTATGATGGAATTTTGTCTGCCTGAGTCTTGTATGTCTTGCAGTCTCAGTTGCTGTCAACTCTATTCACAACTTCCCTGTAGTGTCCATAAAAAAGTTTCCTTGTAGCTATCCACCACCTACAACTCATTCAATCCTCCTGCCCCCTTTCCACCACAATCCCCTTAGCTTTGGCTAGATGGAGTGTGCTGTAGAGGTCCATTTTAGGCCTGAACATATCATAGTCTTTTAGTTTCTACAATTTCACCGGTTGAGGCTCTCTGTGTTAATCTCCATCCACTGGAAAAAAAAAAAAAAAAGCTTCTCTGATAAGATTTGACGGATGCAATAAAACATGTGTATAAAGATAAGTCACTGGAAATCTGTTTACTATTATGTCCATTCAGCAGAGTATTAATAGTAAGTTCTCACCTAGGACCCATGACCTGCTAGCTACAGGTTCTTAGGACCAATATGTTGCTAGGTATGGGTTTTAACTTGTGGAGCAGGTCTGAAATTCAACCAGGAAGTAATGGCTACAGCTATGCGTGTCGGAATATTAGTGCTAGTATTGCATCAGTAGGCACATTTTAAGTTTCAAACAAAAGAATATTAAGAAGTATAATTTTATAGGAAATGTTTCATTCATGTTATCTGTCATAGCATTTTACCAATAGTATTTTAAAGTCTTACATTAAAATTAACACACTGACTTATTGATTTCTTTAGAATAAAATAGACTTGATTATATCTGATTTCTTAAAGGTGTGTATGAGTGTCATCCAAAAGGTTGAGAAATTTAAATTTAAATTAGCATGTTTTAGTATTTATAAATTGATTATATATAGATGAATTGATGTCTTACAAACTATAGCAATGTAGCTCTCGGAATTCATATCTATTAATATAAAAAATCATTCTTTGATTTAGTTCAGGCATCTGTCTGAAAAAAGCACTGTCCTCTTCTCATTTAGAATTTGAGAACATCTAGGAATAGAATGCATTTTAGCCAGCTAGCCACTTAGAATCTAGAATTTGAAGCCAAGCTTTGTGAACAACACAGTTGATTTACTTTGCCATTCCATTCTGGGTAGAGGGACATATGTAGTGTCAGTCTTAAGATTCTTGTTTAGCATGTGCCTGGTGTCAGTACTAAAAATTCAATACAAGGTTATATTCTAATATTTTTCTCTGTAATAAAAACGTTCTGCAGTAATTTCTATATTTATAAATTATCTAAGGAAATATTATTTCAACACATTAGTTGCAGATTTGTCTATTAGTTTATGAAAACATGTGTAACACATTCATTGTAGTCATTAAATTTCAGCAGATCATACTAAATTCATTTAAATATTGTAACACAAAAATGTCAAAATCACCACTATTTTGTGATTATAAGTCTTATGGGTATTAATTATTTATACAAAGAATATTAATCACATTTAGTTCATTACTTTTAAATATATTTTCTTTATTTATAAATAAAAGGAAATAATATTCAGATTGTATTTTATATATGCCCCCAAATTTCTTACAACTTCACACAATGTAGGTCAATATTCATTAATAGTTTGATATAAAAACACTACTTAATAATAGTTCAAAATTCAGAATACATACTGTATCAAATTTAAGTCTATTGAAATTTGGTAGTGCTATAAATAAATGCTAGTTATAAAACTATAAATATAAAATTAACAACCTTCAATTTAATGCTTTTCTTCATTATTGTTTAGTCAATTTCTCATGAAATCTCATTGCAGGAATATGTTATTTTGCTGTGCAGGTCTTCCTGAGACTATGTTTTCACCATACAAGCAAGTTAAGGGGAATGATGTGGAGGAACATAACTGAAACAAGAGAGACACCTGATGACCATCAGGGTCTACAAATTCAACTAAGAGATCTAGTTTTCTAGGCCTGGTGACAGATCAGAATTCTAAGTACATACAAAAGTACATATAACCAGATTACGGATCCTATTGCTCTACAGTATACTCTGCATATTACAAAGGATGAACATAATTCATTTCTCTATGTAACAATCAAAGCAAGCTTTAAGCAAGAGGCACTAATCTGAAATGAAAACACGGGTGAGAACCTAAAAGTCCTTGCAATTAAATATCATTGTCCAGGAAAAAGAATTTATACTATACTTAGGTTCAGGGGGCATTGACTCTATCATCTCAACACAGAGGGAACATTACTCAGAAATATAACATAAATGAAACTCTGATCAAAATGTTGGTATAACTGAGGGAAAGATATATTGGGAGAGTTTTAGAAAATGCCTGCTACTATATTTATATTCACATTATCATACTGAAATGGCATTCATACAGTGCCAGTTATTTACCAATTGAGAATTTTTCTATACTAGCTTTAATGCTTAAGTACAACATTCAATAGCATTAGTTTATTTATTAACTGAACATACTTTATTGATCAACAAAATCATACATCAATTTTAAAGTGAAAATGCGTTATTTTTTCTAGCCTAATGATGATATATTAAGTGGTGTTAAATATATTTAACACATAGTTGAGGTTATATCTCCTCTGATGTATTGGTAAAATTTAAATATCACTTGATACTCAAGAGTATTGAATAAAATGTTCTTATTATAATTTATGTCAGAAAGACCTTTAACTATTTACATTTTTTAACTCCCTATTGAATTTGTTCTGTTTTAAATATTAAAGGAAGATCTTTGTACTTAAATATTAAGCTGTATTTGTTTTGGAAAAATATGGGTGTTAAGATTAGAATTAAAATGTATTTGGTATTAAAATTGATCCAGTTGAAACTTGGGTTACTCGAAAGTGTAGGAATTGAGCATAAAAATCAATTCATAAAAATTAATATATGAAACATAATGAAGTAATAGTCCCTTGTTTAGGGGTGGGGAGGCTCTGTGAGATTTCCTCCTTCCTTGTTAGGATTGATATTGATGTGTTCATTGTTCAGGTCTTGTTGAGTCAAGCACATTGTTGAGGTATTATGTGTGTAGTTGACTTGATATTTCTAGGAGACAATCTCAACAACTCACTAGTCCTTTGGAACTTCAAATAATCCCCCCTGCCCCATTCCACAATGTTTACTGGGACTAAGGTGTCAGAATTTTACTATAGATGTATCCATTGGGAACAGTCACTCCATAATCAATTATTTCCTAATTTTGACCAATTGTGGTTTTTGCAATGGTCTCTGTCAGATGCAGTGAGAAACATTTTGAAGGGGTTAAGAGAGCTGCACTTACTTGTGAGTATGAGGATAAAAATGTGTAATGCAATTGGGGATTATATTGGTCCAGTAATAAGCTGGTAGAAGATTCTCTAAGATCCATGAGCTCAATAGTCCAGGTGTTTGTCTAGGTGTCCAGTACTATTTATGATTTCCTATTGAGACAATTAGAGACCCTTTTGTTATTACCAAAGTATAATTGACATTATTGCATCTGTAGGGGTTTCTTGTCATGTTGGAAATTGTTTTGGTTCATAGATGTCACAACTGGGTAGTACCATTTACAGCTTTTCTCCTTTGTCAGCTTCAAAGTTATTCCTTAGGAATTGAACTTTCACATAAGATATAGCTGGAATCATCTGTGTCCTGTTTCTTGAAATATGTGTTGTCTTCATCAATAGAGACTTATTTCCAACATCTTAAAGACAACAGAGTTCAACATCAATAATCAACAATTATTGATTGGGGAGTGTCTTCAATTCCCCTGAAAAATAACTCAAAAAGAGGTTTTGCATGCCTAGTGCTGGAGTTTTGTTAGATGATTTATGGCTCTTGGAGGTGTCATTGCTAGCCAAAGTGGCATAATTTCATCTAAGCTATGTGTTTTGTTTACGAATATACTTATGTGATTTATATATATAATCTCAGGTAAATATAAAATAGTATGATTGCATAAGCATTATAAAAAAAAACCTATTTCACTCACCTTTTCTGACATCCCTAATCCCCTCCCCAATTAAAGGGCTAGCCTCTCTCCAATAAAAAGGCCATCCTGTATTACTCAAGCTTCTTTAGAGAAATAGAACTGATAGGAGTGTGTGTGTGTGTGTGTGTGTGTGAGAGAGAGAGAGAGAGAGAGAGAGAGAGAGAGAGAGAGAGAGAGAGAGAGAGTACAAATGAGGTTTGTTAGAGTGATTTACAAACTATGGTTCAACTATTACAAAAATGGCTATTTCCCAATGCAAGTCCAAGGTTCCAACAGTTCAGTCCATGAGACTTGATATTTCCTTTGGTCCTCAATATACATTTGTATCTTGAAGAATCAGACTCTTTCAGAATGAACTTGCCTGGGGGAAAGAGGACAAGAAGCAGACAAAAAGCTAAAGCTCCATTCTCCCATAACCTTTATATAAGCTGTCACCAAAAGGTGTGGCCAGCTTTAAACTGGATCTTCCCATCTCAAAAGAGCTGGATTTAGGGTAGACCTTCCCTCTTCAAATGATTCAATCATGAAATATCCCTCACAGGTGTATTCAGCAGCTTGGGTTTTGATTAATTTCAGATAAAGTCAAGTTGGCAACCAAGAACAGTCATCACACCAACCAGCATGAGCTCCCTAATCGACATTGAACTCAAACTTCAGTGCAGATTTTCAGTTTGAAAACTTCACTGGCTTCAGAGGTTAACTTTCTCTGGTAACTACAGTTTCTGTTCTTGCTTTCTTACACCAAAGAATCCTCCTTCTGTAGCTGAACTTTGTTGTCTTTCTTTTCTTTTTAAATACTAATCTAAATACTAATACTAATTAGTAAATATAAATACTTTATATTTTACTAATATAAAGTAATTAATTATATCAGCTTGATTTTTTCATGACAATTTCCTAAAAATGTCTAAGAAAAACCCATGTGTTTTCTGTCAAAATTATATGATGTAGATAACAATCACATAGAAAAAACTTCTACCTTAAAAATAAACATGCTATCTTGGTCAACTGGGGAATCTTAAAGGATTATTTTGGATTAGCAACTTCATTTTATGCATGACTCCCCATTTTCCCATTTATATCATGTATATCCCGCTCCTCCCATTTCTAACACTCTCGCTCACCCTTACTACATTATACTTC
This sequence comes from Peromyscus leucopus, assembly GCF_004664715.2. Taxonomy (NCBI): domain Eukaryota; kingdom Metazoa; phylum Chordata; class Mammalia; order Rodentia; family Cricetidae; genus Peromyscus; species Peromyscus leucopus. The sequence continues at coordinate 15,284,031 of NC_051074.1, read as the reverse complement.
TCCTTAACAAAATAATGGATAAGAAATATATTTATAATTTGCAAGTAAATGGATAAAACTAGAAAATATTATGATGAATGAGGTAAGGCTAACCCAGAAAGATAATAGCCACAAATCCTCTCTTATCTGTCATTCCTGTTTCCATATCTTCAGGTGTGAGTAGGTAACATTCAGTAATGTCAGTAACCAGAAAGTCACATTTTTATGAACAGAATAAGCTACCAGTAGAATTTACTCTCGATACTGGATACAGAAGATTGGAATTGTTCTTGGGTCAGTAAACATCATACAATTGGGGAAATACAGAGAAATTTTTTCACCTGTAAAATAAACGGGAAATTGAACTTGGAAAGTATAAGACTATGTCTATTTAATATTCACTGTACTAAAGTGCTATTATGTCAACATGGGAACTAGATCAACCCCTTCTGCAGGGAAGATCTTTTTTCCCCTGTATATTAAAGGAATTCAATCATTACACACTTAAAACTCTTCATCTTCCAATTTTCATTTCAAAATAATTTCCTGATGAATAAGAGAACAAGAAAAAAATACGTAACTTTAAATGAATGAACTAATTCCATTTTCTTTTTAATTTAGAGCCTAAGATTAGTTTACTTCATTACTGCCAATTTTATAACATAAGTGAACTTTGTTCTCTCTCCAATTAAACTTTGATATATTAATTGATATTTGATGATAAAACATATGAACTCTTTCAGAACATAATGATGATATTTTAACAAACTGTTTCTTATACATATAATTTGTCTATCCACATGATCATACCTGATTTGGATGTTAAGGACTCAGTAGTAAAAGTGGTCAATAACCATAAAAACAAAAGAAAATCACCATTGCTTTCTTCCAATGATAATTTAGTAAAAGCAACAGGAAATAGCCATGTACCTGTCTGTTTCTCTGAAATCAAACTTAAATTATGATATTCATATTTTGATGTGCAAAGAGCTAAATAGGTCTGATTAAGTTATTTTAATTATTGTTTCCATATAATTTGATGAAATTATGCACACTTTCACCTGACAAAACCAACAAGCATTGAAAAGAAATGGACTTTAAAATAACCTATTGTGATGCTGCAGACAAGGTATCAGTTGGAATGGTATACATTTGGGCAGTCATAACTATAACATTAAAGAGACAGCCCAGCCCTGACCTGCTGTTGATATAACTATAGGCTGGCAGCCCTTCCTTAAGAGCCTTACAACCTTCCATCATTGAAGATTTGAGGAGGACAGATGTTTCCATCAGAGTGATAGTATTTTTTACTCTGCTTTCATTAAACTGTCATTTTTTAAACTGCTTCAATTTCAGGTCCCTTTTATCGCTTTGTTAGTTTTAATGTGTGTCTCTCTTTACCTTGGATGACAGGAAGGTGGCCCTCACTTTAATTGTGTGTATCCTTGACAAAGATTGGACCATGTGCCTTACAACAGCTCTTTCTAGAATTGTACCTAGTCATAAAGCAAAAACAATGCTGAGACAATAAACAGCTCAGACATCGCTAGGTATTCCATATGTGGAAACTGAGAAATATAAAATACTTTGAAGTGAAACATGTATTCGATATATTTTGAAAGGATCAATAACTTTGATACGTTAAAGTAATGGAAACTATTGTTTATTTAACTCAAATCAGTGTGATGCAGAAGCAATAAAGATATTTAAACACACACAGGAACATGCACACATGAGTGCCTAAATACATAAGTACAAACTTCTCAGTCTGTATGATGTTAACTGTATATATGTTTTTAGAGTAAACCGAAACTGAAAAAGGACAATAGACATGCTAATGTGGACTGGAAAAAACCCTGGAGGTCTCAACTCTACACAAAGAACTGTTGACAACCAAGAAATGACGAGAGTGAGAGAGATAATCTTCCCCAAAGAAGAGTACACTAATTGACATTTTTATTTAAATATTTTTCTTTTCTTTTGGGACCTTACTCTGGTGTTACCTGGAGAGCAGCATACCCAACTCTCATGCCTAAGGAGGAAAAAATGAGAACAAGTCCTGTCTTCATTCAATTCATCCTAATTTTTCTCTAATTTCCCACAGAAACATATAAGAATGTACCTGAAATAAAAAAAAATTGAAATGAATGTGTTAAAATGAAATGACAACATTCTGAAAGTGTGGTCCGAGCATACATATTTTAGAGAACTATGAAAGATTAAATTTAAGAGGTGACTATACTTAAATGTTAAACTTCTACATTTAGCATTCCTGAAAATCATGTGAAGTGGTGAAGTGCACCTTTTGATCTCTGAAAAGATTATTATACAGGACTTTCCCCCCACTGAATCCATGTTCTCTCCAAATTACATTTTTCAGTAATTATCATAATAATGAGTGTAGCAGGCTATACGATTTCTGATCCTTCTGTAATAAATCTGTACTCTATTAAAAGGAATAGACAGCAAATGAAAGGTCAGTTCAGTTAGATATTATCACTATATGAATAAGTGTATTTGATTGAAATGCATTTCCTATATTTTGTTATCATTATATTAAAGATTCCTTATGAAATTCAATTTGTTGTGATTATTGTACATTTTAAGTGTTCAGTAAAGATTTAATCAACAAGTTCTCCCTGCAAGATAGATTGCCATTCCAAACTTACTAATGTACATCCTATAATATGATATTTAAACAGCCAATGACAATAATTTCCAAGGTTGGTAAATGACAATAATAGATCATCAAAGCTTACAAAAGCACCAAATCCACATACTTGGTTAATGAAATGAACTCAGAATTGTGACTTGATTTGTTGACACCCCTACATTATAATTCTTTTAACTAAATAATAGTGATTCAATCAACAATTCTCAAATGTGGTATATATTGTACAATATACAGTAACCTTCATGTTATTGATTTTTGTTTTAATTATTAATAGGATCAAACAATTAATAGATATATAATGTGTTTCCACATTAGGAATTATTTAAAAAGTGAAGAATTTTATATACCCACTACCCTAAAAGCATATGAAGATTATAGAAGCTATTTTGACATGTGTTCTCAGTCTAAACTTAAAACCGTTTTTCTGTGTCTGAATTAAAAGACAAATGACCAGTTTTTTAAATTTATGTATTTACCTCCCTCTAACAAAGATTTCATGGTTCTACTCCTTTGAAAACCTACATAAAGTAACAAAGAAAGACAAAATTTGAGCTATTGGCATTGGAAAGCAACCAGGAGAGGGAGAAGGAGAGGGAGCACTTTAAGAGTACAGCTTTTGATGAGTTGACTATGGCCTCATGAAAGTCACTTGTCCAGGAGTGCATAGGCAGCACAAATTATACTTGATCAGTTTAAATTAAGAAGGAGATATTAAGTTGTGTTTGTGGGAAATGGATGTGGATCTGGGAGCAATAGGGTAGGAGGAGGTGAGTGTGGTAAAAATACATTGTATAAAATTCTCAATGATCTAATACAAATGAGAAAAAATAATTCCTGTGAGAATACATTCTTTCAACAGTAAATAATCAGATTTTATCCTGTTTCCTGAATTCAAAACTTACCATTAAATTGGCCATCTCTGTCTCTTGTGTCCACTTTCAAATAATAAGTAAAAATATCATCTTAAATACAACATGTTTATACACTTTTCATCATCACTTCTTCTCGTATTAACTAAGAAGAAAATAATGTATATATATTTTATTAATAATTTTTTATTCATTTTACACACCAATTAAAGATCCCCCTCTTCCTTCCTCTTGCTCCCTCAGCCTTCTCGCACCAACTCACTCCCCATATCACCCACAAGAAGGCAAGGCCTCCCATGGGGAGGCACATCCAATAGAAGTAAGTCCAAGCCCTTCCCCCTGCCTCAAGGCTGCATGAGGTGTCCCATCATAGGTAGTGGGCTCCAAAAAGCCTATTCATGCACCAGGGATGGAATCCAATTATGCCACAAGGGGCCTCCCCAAACAGATCAAGCTACACAATTGACTCCCCATGCAGAGGGCCCAGTCAAGTTCCATACAGGCTCCACAGCCATTGATCCAACTTTTACAAGTTCCCACTAGTTTGGTTTGGCCATCTCTGCAGGTTTGCCCATCATGATCCTGATGCACTTGCTCATAGAATCCCTCTTCTCTCTCTTTGACTGAAATTTGCAGGCAAATGTATATTTTTATAAATATGACAAAATTTCTAGATTACAGAGATTAAATTTTATGACAGGATTTTTGTATATACTGACAAACCAAAAATTATATATTGAAATGAAATGTTTTTGAACATTTGAAAATGTCTGTATCTAAATTTCCTGCACATGATTCATTCTTTGAAAGGCAGGGATGCACGTTGTACATACCTAACTCATACTACAGGCTAAATGTCATGTTGCACACTTGAACATTTCTTCAGTATCACAAAAACTTTCTTCAGAGATACATTGCATAAATTAATTTAATTCACATTTAAAAAATTATATTTACATAATAATGTTAAATGATCTCTATTTCATTTAAAAATAGGACTATGCATTTCATTGTCCACTCCCTAGTTTGACACTCAATAATTTACTCTTTCTTAGTCTTGGTTTCTAATGTCTAAAGATGGAAGCCTAAAACTTGTGTGTAATGGACATGTGAACACGTCCCAAGACATACTTTAGAACTGCAATATATATTAAACACTAGTGCTTGAAAAAATTCAGAATTATGGCATCTATCTAGGCACTCCAGTGATGGGACACTAAAAATAAAAACTTACCAAGTCCTTGTTGCAAAGAGTACCAGTCTTCCAGCTACATACTATTGTCATCTATATTTCCACTGACTTAACAGATATAGGACACAATGTGGGAGAGAAAAACAAACCTCTAGTCTAAGAATTACTAAATACTAATATTTTTCAATCTGCCCTTATGTTTCATAAAAGGAAGTTACAATTTTGTAAATAACTACTCTAATCCCTAGTTTTTCCCCTTCCTTAATGGCATCCATCATTATAATTGTTTATTGTTCCATTTATATATCATATATATAATATTCACTATATATAAGCAACAATGTACAGGATTACTTTGCCTGCTATAAACAATTTTGATAAATACTTTTTCATAGTTTTTGTGTCTGTATTCATTTATTTTGCTGTTGCATACAACTTCAGCTTAATAGAAGTTATCATTATATTCTATACTTAATACATATTAATTCATCTTACCCTCAGAGTGCTTCTGAGACTTTTAGTACTTTTGCATTATATTTTCATCTCTATGTTTTAATTTACTATTACTTTGATTGTACATGTAATCAAAGGAACTGCAGGAAATTTAAACAGTCTATCCAGAGCTATGAATGAAGAAACAGAGCTGTTCTATAAAGCCATGATTATTTCTCTGGAACCTGTACATGAATCACTTAACCTTCTGCTCAAAATAAAAGAATAGATCACATGTTTTATTCATTTTGGTATGTATGAACAAATCAGCTGTTGGTAACATTTTACCCTTGCAGACAACACTAAATGAATGTCATCCAACATGTCATCTGAGTCCCAAGAAAGAAACTCTTTGAGTCAGAATGTCACTAAACTGAATCTCAGCATAGACCTACACCATCACAGCCCATCTTATAGATGTTTTTCTCTAATATGCTGGTCTTCAATAATAATGTATACCTGAAAATGTTTCCTTTAGCTAAGAAATATCTGCAGCTTAAACTGTGTCTAGTAGGTATGGTGTTCTTAACATGTTATGATAAAACATGCTTAACAAACAGGAGACTCAATAATAACTGCTTAGGTACAAATAATGAATCACTAGTTAAATCTGAATAAAAATTACTGATTAAAAATGAATGTGTTACTATATGTCATGGAATTTACCATACTTAATATCGATTTTCATTCAAATTAACTACACTATTCTGCCCACCAACTTTAGCTTTTCACAGTAAAAAAACTCATACCTACTTAATAGTAGACTTATTGAGTCCATCTCATTTATCCCATGCCCTACAATCTAGCCATGAGGATTCCTTTACTGTCTTTCAGAAATATATATATATATATATATATATATATATATATATATATATATATATATATATATATTTATCAAAGTGGATATAAGCAGATGATGTGTTTTTATTATACTTCATATTTAAAAACATTATTACCATCTTTTCTACTTGTATATTAAGTACTTTAGTGCCTTCCGTAATTCAGGATGTGTTGCCATCTACTGGCTTTCCCTGCTTGCCTCTTCTGTCCTTTGTCCACATCTGCTTCCTCTGTATTCTAGGCATTCAAAATGCACTCTGGGGCAGCAAAACTTGAATAACACAAAATATGCCACCAGTAAGTTAGAATGGCATCACATTAGAAAATAAAGAATTTTCAGGCAGGAAATTGTATTGGATCTACCCATACCTTATTTTATTGTAAATAAAAAAGAATTTTATATAGAGTGAATCATCTACTTTAGGAAATGAGACTCTGAACAAAAAGAAACAAAGGATTTTCAGTGGGTATAGGGCATTACAGCTGCCAAGGATGAAATTTCTGCTCTAGGGCATATTCATTTCACTAGTTGAGTGCTATTTGAACTAATAGCAATTTCTTAGGTGAAAAGAATTTTGATCCTTTTCCTGTTTTCCATTCTGTACTGTTGGCATCTCATCAATTGGCAGATCCCACAACACATTGCTGAAATGTTTCAAAGGTTTAACACAAAACACAGAGAGACTCTTTTGTCTATAAAATGAACCGTCAACCAGACTGGATTTTTTTTTCAAAAGAAGTGAAGTTGATTACTTGGCATCAATCCCTTCTTCACAGATACCACCATAGAACAAAGAACTGAAGAAAAAACTGAAGGACACTAAGGCCCATGGGGAAATAATGAAGTAAGTGCTGCAGAGAGAAGCAATAAATGGAATAATATTTCTTCTGTGAGGACCTCAATAATAACAACCATGAGTGATGACCTTATTGCAAATGGTAAGGGTGCTGTGGCAGAGGAATAAAACATATTACATTGCAAAGGACACTGTTTCACAAGCCCTACCTCCTTCTCTCTCTTCACAGATCATTTGAGCTCCCCTTTTCAATATCGCTCATTGCAGACAACAATAAATATTCATGGAAGGCCAAATATGAGCCAGGGACTAAAAGACACAGAAAAAGAGAAGATAGGTTTTATGGCTTACAAGGATTCAAAGTTGTTATGAAAAATAACAATGACCCAGACAAATATAGACATGCAAATAATGTTGACATGAAGGAAACTAAGAAGCAATGACAGAATTATGCACGTTATCGTCCAGTATTAAAGTCTGTTTAGGTGAGAAATGGAAAAAGGAAATCCCATTAGATAAAGCTATCCAAGGTGGGTATGTAGAACTGGAAGTGAGACAACAGTCTGTGGAAAAGTCCTGAGTGACTCTACAGATAAAACAGAGAAATATCAACATTATACAAAGTACACAATTGAAAAAAGGGCAAAGTTGGGTAAGAAAAGGAATCTATATTTTTAGTGTCATTGTAAGCACTGGAAAGACAAAGATATTAAAGGTAATTATTTATATCAAGAGGTCACTACAATCATGTAGAAGTAAGAGTTGGCAAGTTCTAATACAACCTTGGTAATATAAGAGGGTGGATTATTTATTAAGCATGAAAATTGAATTAATAGTATTTGATCATGTGTTAAGTTGGGTGAGACAAAAGATGACAATGGACATGCAGACCTCTCAGATATTTTTTTCTTTCATAAACATATTGACTCCTTGGCAGATTGAGAAGGAAGATCACGCAAGTCTTGATTTGTGAGTAAAGCACATCTATCCTTGCCTTAGGTTTACTGCAAATTCAACTCTATAGCATCCATACAAAGACCAACAGTGGTGGCTAGATATCAATTAAATAGAGGCAATATACAGAAGTATCTAAGTCTTAATACAGGTACTGACAAGTTAAAGTTTGAATTTCAGATGTCCTGTTTTCATATCCCATTTACTAGATCTATGTAGCTAACTAAATGTCACAGAGCACCACCTTAGCAGAGCAGAAGAGTGAATAGTTTCTCACCTGGAATAACCTAGTAAAAAACTTTTATTAATTGCTAATAATAATATATTCTTAGATGATGTTAAACTTATTTTAATTAAACAAATATTAAATAAATATAATTTTAGTTATATTTGTGTTTTATCCATACTTTATTATAGTTGGCTAAATATATATGACATTTGAATAACTGGTCAAAATCCATTGTATAGGAATTGTTTTCATGAAAATTATTTTTAAATTACTTAACTATCTCTTGTAAAGTGGAAAGTATTTTGAATAAACAATGTTTGTAGAAGTTGTAAAATATTAAAAAATATGATCTTAAAATATGACTCATTTTTTAAATAATATGGTTTGATTAATGAAGCAAATAGCAAACCAAAATTTGTGACTACAAACAATTGTGCATGTATTTTTTACAGAATTGATCTTATTAAGTTTATTGTGATAAAAGAAAAATCTCCTCAAATTACAAATATTTAAGAAATGTATGTAAATAAATAAAAGCATTAGAAGGATCATGTTCTAAAGGCAAACATATCAAATTGTTTTCCAGAGAAAATAAGGAGCATCGAAGACTTGGGAATCAGAGTGGCAATTGAAAATGGATTTCCAATTTTGTCTTATAGATTGGTCAAACATTTCTGACAGAAGAAAATAAAACAATAAAATGTAGTATAAGCTCTGAAAATTCTCAGAAATGGGGCTTGTACTATGGTACAACTTTCAACTTTACATAACACTGGAGGCATGGTTTGTGGTCTTATTGCAGCGATTTTAATTTTAGTTTAATGCAAGATCCAGTGTATTTTTCAATGATTTGCCAAGCACTGCACTGTTTTCAAACAACATCCTGTATGAAAGCTTAACATACCAGAATATATTAAATTAGAGACACCTCTGTCGAAGCTGGATTGCAGAGCTGGGGTGCTTCTTCTAATAATGACAAATGTGATTCCAATGAAAGAATAACTTTTATACAAAAAAAAAATCTCACAGAAGGAAAATTCCATGCTCATAACAAAACTCCAAAATGACAGGATATGTATAGAAGATATGAAAATACATATGTAACATAGAGACATGGCATAATTAAAAGAGAAGCAAAGCATCTCTCAACAAGATAAATGCATAAAAGGTATAGAATGGCACTTTGTATACACCACAATCTGTCAGGAAAAAGTATTCAGATATCCTTAGGGAAAAAGTTTTTTATCAGATCAAGAGCAATGAAGATTTTACAAAACATGTTGTAAATAGGCACCTTTAGGAGGACAAGTATGAAAGAATCAACCTCTTGTCTTGAAACAAGTGGGAAAACAATTAACCTTTTTAAATGTTCTGCCGAGCAGTGGTGGCACATGCCTTTAATCCCAGCACTCGGGAGGCAGAGGCAGGTGGATCTCTGTGAGTTCAAGGCTAGCCTGGGCTACAGAGTGAGTTCCAGGAAAGGCACAAAGCTACACAGAGAAACCCTGTCTCGAAAAACAAAACAAAACAAAATTTAATTTTCAAATGGAAATTAGAGTTCTATATAAATTATTTCTTAATGTATTCAATATTCTGATATTCATAATTTTCAAAGACCAGTAAATCAAATAAAATTATCTATCATAAATTTTAGAGATTATGTATAAATATTTGCTTATGCTAATTTAAACTTACTTGAAGAATATATATATTAGTATATTCATATTTTTCTTTTCTTTTCCTTTCTTTCTTTCTTTTTTTGTTTTTTTGTTTTTTGTGTTTTCGAGACAGGGTTTCTCTGTGTAGCTTTGCACCTTTCCTGGAACTCACTTGGTAGCCCAGGGTGGCCTCGAACTCACAGGGATCTGCCTGGTCTCCCTCCTGAATGCTGGGATTAAAGGCATGTGCCACCACTGCCCGGCAGAAGAAAGGCTTCCCAGACTGGGAATTGAACTGGAGCCATGGCGGGGAGAGCACCGAATCCTATTCACTAGACAATCCGGGAGTGTCATATTTTTCATTCAATTTAAACTTTTGAAAATACTGTTATTTTCAGTTTTTTAATTTTTTATATATTTAACTGGTATATAGAAAACACAAACTGTACATAAATTAATGATAATTATAAAACATATTATATCTCCTATAGTGTTTAAATCAAATGAAATTGGTAAATATCCAAACATTTATTATACTAAAACCTTTCAAAATATATATTTTTTAGCTTTTGAAATTTGCTGAAATACATACCGCTACGTAGTATGTAGTATGACCCCTTACTTTGTATTAGTATACCAGGAATTCCTGATCATATCAAATTGTAACTTAGATTCTTTGAGAAAACTTCTAGGACCCCTCCCTACTTCTTCCTGGCCTCTGGTAGCCACTAGTGAACTTTCACACAGGCACCTCTACTTTGGTCCATACTGATTAGATGTCCTTCTTATCTCTGACATCCCATCATGCATATGGAGCCTGTTTTCTTTATACCTCCATCAGATGAGTCTACTGCTTGACTCTTACAAATATGTAACTCCATGTGTCTTAATGATATCTTGCTTCCTTTCCTTTGGATATATAATCACAGGATTTCAGGATTATGTCAGTGACATTCTTACATTTTGAGGATTCTCCATTCAGTTTTCCCCAATCAGCTTTACTATTTACTAATAGTGAGAAGGTGCTCATTTCCCCCACATTTTCACTACCATGTGTTAGATTAGGTATTTTTGATAATAACTATCCTCCCTGGGCTGAGATGCTATCTCTCATTGTGCTAATAATTTACCCTTTTTTTTAAATAGATTAGCAATGAACAATTTTACATATACCCACGGTCCATTTGATTTTCTTTGAAGAATAGTGTATTTAGATATACTGCCCATCTAAATTTTCATTTTCTCTTTTTTACTTTCACTTTTTGTAATTGGGTTTCCTTGTGTATTCGAAATCTAACTATGTGTGAAAGGTACAATTTCTTCTAATGTTTTCTCCCACTCTATCAACCTCCTCTGCTTTCAAGTGTTGGTTTTCTTCACTGGAAACTATCTTATTCTGAATTTCACTTGAAATTATTATTATAATTATAGCTTTTATAAATGAATGAAAAGATAAAGGTATAAGTTTAATCATTATAAGTATTACAATAAAATTTCCTACTTAACATACCCGCTCAAGTACAGAAATCATTTTTCTTTAATTATAGACATCAAAACCATGATGTGTAAGAATGTCCTTGAAGGCCCAAATTTGTAAATTCATTTTTTTAGATTTCTCATGATATGGAAATAAAAAGCATGAAAACCTAAACATTATGCAAAGCATTATAACATTTGATTGTACAGCAATACATTTTTATAAATAGATTTTCACTTGGTATTTTCATTTACTTTTTGTTTTTGATACTGGGTTTCCCTAAGTAGCCCTGGCTATCAAGAAACTCCGTTTGTAGACCAGGATAACCTCCAATTCAGATATCTGCCTGACTTCTCTGTAGTTGGTTGTTTTTGACTCATCATTTTGGCTCTTTAGTCTTTGGGGGGCCCATCACCTAGCTCACAGATAAACCACACATGGGGGTGTATTCTTAATTACAAATGCCTGGCCTTAGCTTGTTTCTTGTGAGCTTTTCTTAACTTTAAATTATCCCATCTACTTTTTGCCTCTGGGCTTTTTACTTTTCTTACTTCTGTATATCTTACTTTCACTCCTAATCTGTGATTGGCTGTGTGGCTGTGTGGCTGGCCCCTTGAGTCCTCTTTCTTATTCTCCTACCAGATTTCTCCTTCTATTTATTCTGTCTGCCTGCCAGCCCCCGCCTATTCTCTCTCTTGCCTTGTTATTGGCTGTTCAGCTCTTTATTTGACAATCAGATGTTTTAGAAAGGCAAAGTAATACAGCTTCATAAAGTTAAGAAAATGCAACATAAAAAATGCAACACACCTTTGCATTATTAAAACAAATGTTCCACAGCATAAACAAATGTAACACACCTTAAAATAATACTCCACAACACCTCTGCCTCCCTAGTGCTGTGATTGAAATTGTGTGCCATCACTGTTCAGTGGTATTTTCAAATGTAAGCAATTAGATCAGTACATGGAGAGTAATAATCTACTTATATATTCATCTTATAATATAAACAATAAATAATGAATGTTATGAATGAGTAAAATCACATAAATGATAGGTATAAGGCATATCTACATTTTAAAAATTTAAGCATTATATTTGAAAATTAGAGTTAAAGCAAAGAAATATACAGCTGTACTGCAGTCTCTGTATTACCTAAATCAAAATAGAAAATATTCTTCTATTAAAAGTTTCTGGAAAGTGTAAGATAAGCCAGGGGAAAGGGATGCAGTACTGTATAAAAGCAATACCCCAAAGGAGAAAAATAAATGTTGAAAAATAAGGATAGAAAGTTACAGAAAACTGAGAAAGGTTTGTCTCCTCCTCCTCTCCTCTCTCTTACTCTTCTTTCTTGTCCACCCTCCTTCTCTCCCTCCTGTCTTCCTTCCTTCCTTCCTTCCTTCCTTCCTTCCTTCCTTCCTTCCTTCCTTCCTCCCTCCCTCCCTCCCTTCCTTCCTTTCTTTCTTCTTTCTTTCTCCCCCACCTCTCTCTCCTCCTTCTTTCATCTTTTTTCCGCTTCTTTCTCCCACCAGGATTGATTTTTTCTATAATTTTTGGAGGTTATAATATATTTGTAATATTTATTTCTTGCCTTTCCTCCCGCCAAACCCTCCTTTATATTTATCCCTACTCTCCTTCAAATTCATGGCATCAGATTTCATGAATTGTAATTGCATGCACATAAGTACGTGGACATACTTATATTTCCAAAGTATAACCTGTTTGGCCCATATAATGAAATTTCCATTTATGCTTACGGTCAATCAGGTGGGATGCGTCCTTGATACTGCTCCTGACACTTTCCATCCTCAGTGGGTGGCTTCATAAGCTCAAACATGACTGATCATTTGACACCAGACAACCAGCATTGACCTAGAAAGCAACAGAGCACACATCCCACCTTACTGACTAAACATGTAGATACAGCTTTGAGTCCTTGATTCTTTCCTAGAAAGTAGACCTCAAAGATACTGTTGTTAACATTGTCTTCCTGGTTCTTGTTTGCTTTTTTGTTTCTAGATTCTTGTGCACTACAAAGTATCTTTCAGGCCTTCTAGGATGCTTTTAAAGAGCCTCTTCATGTTTTAGCCATAATTTGTTTTTCCCAAAGTCTTGCTAATAATAGTATACTACACTGAGTACATGACTGTGGCCTTGGTTTGTGTGTGATGGAAAGATCTGTAGGAATTGTGGTCTTTTCCCTTCAAAGCATTATCTGTTAAAGAGAAGTTACTTCTGGTTGCTAGTCATCTCTCTCTATCTCTGTTTCTCTGTCTCTGTTCCTTTGCTTCTTTCTCTTTCTCTCATTCTCCTGTATGTGTATGGAGGGGGTTCTTTCTGGAATGAGTGAATCCTCATTAAGATATCCCTGCTGCTACTATGAATCAATTCAATCTATAGATAATTTTATATGCTGAAAGTAATGGAGTAAATGGGGAAGAAAAACCCAATACTCTAAAACAGTCATAACTTGGTAAAATGTAGGGATGTATACCTGCCTCTTATTGCACATGTCAGTAAATTTATGTACAATTATTTAATAAGCATCAAAGTATTGAACAGTGATAGATGTAATTATTTGTTTCAACAGTGTCCCAAGTGACCACTCGTTCAGTATCTAACCTTGTCCTTCACTCATTACTCATTTTAGATCTCTGTCCACAACAGGTCTTTGCTTCCTTTGCTTTTGTTTTTTTTTTTTTCTGCTTTTGCATTCCATCATCTTCCTGCACAGTATAATATTCTCAGAAGGTTTGTGATCTATGAGGAAAAGTTTGAAACTAAAAATAGACAAAAATGAACAATATGGGATATTAAGGCTGCTCTTTTAGGGTTACAGTTATAGTTTCTTCACATTAGATTATAACAAGAAGTGTAGTGACTGAATGCTAAGTAAAACAGAATTGAATGCCTTTGTGACTCAGAAAATTTCCACTGATGTTCCTGTAAGCTAATGAGTAAGAAAACAGATTCAGACTTGTAAATATTTGAAGAGCTACATCCTACTTATGTCTCAGAACACAGGAAGAAAGTGAGTGAATAACAATTGATAAGTCATATTTCTGAGGATAAAAACCAGCAGACATAATCTTAACAGAGAAAGATGTGTAATGGACAACATGCTTCTCCCATCCCTAAAATTAATGTTATTAAGGTTCAAATAACATTATAACTGCAAAAAATGGCATTGAGATATTTGAATTCCAATTTCCCCAAGGATAAAAGAATGGAAAAACCTCGCCAACAATTTTCATCAACTATGGCAATGTAGATAAATATCTCATTTATTTATTTATTTAGCTGAATAAATAAAAAGTTTATCACTTGACCTCATTGTACAAATGAGTTCTTATGGAGCTCTAGCTATAGTTGGGCATAAATGGAACTGTGAATATCAAATATCAGATCCTCCAATTCACTGAAGGTTGTGTTCTTACTTTTAAGGTAGAAGTTTGTCCAAATGTAATTTTTCCCTACACTGTGTGATTTTGAAATAAAATGCACTCTTGTTCCTTAGACAGTTGGAGGAAATTGTCATATAAGTGAAGCTGATATAATTTGTTACATTAGACAGTAACATGAATTAGTTAACGTCTGATGCCAGTGAAGTTTGCAAACTGAAAACAAATGATGCCCAGTTTGAGTTTGATGGCTACTAGGGAGCTAATGCTGTTTAGCGTGACTGATCTTGGTTGCCAACTTGACTACATCTGAAATTAACCAAAACCTGAGCAGCTGAGTACACCTGTGAGGGATTTCTCATGATTGAAATCATTTGAAGTGAGAAGACCCACCCTAAATTCAGATCAACTGAGGTAGGAAGACCCCCCTGAAGGGGGCTTCCCATTTGTTTCCTCTCCCTCCTAGTCTTCCATTCCCTCCCCCCACCTTTTCCCTCCTCAATATTTCCCCCCCTTTCCCATATTCTTGCACTGATTATCAGTTTGTAAATAAAAGAAGTTACATATTAAAAAATGTCTTTATTTATGGAAAACTTAATAAAATGATGTGAAATTTTTCAGGCTGAAGTAAAATGAATACAGGAAGTAAAACCATCCCAAACACTAGAGCAAAATGCACTCTCCAGCATCCTTGCCCAGTAACATTAAATGCAACACTTATTGTAAATGTGTAGCACTTTCACATTCAATGCTTTGACCTCATTCATACTAGTGGCTTAAATAACATTATGGCTTCTAAATATTCATAGAGAGTAATTTCTCATGTTTAAATAAAATGCCTATGGTTATTCATCAAACCAAACACAGAGCTATGACTTCCAATGCGCAGACTCGGTGTTAAGAGTGATAGAAGAATGACAAATTTTGGACTAAAGAGGTTTTTTTTTTTTCTTTTTTCTTCTTTGCATTTGAGAAACAACCCAATAACATAATTTTTGCTGGACATTGATTATTTATAAATTAAGAAGAATCTTCTGTTATACAGATGGAAATTGTTAAGTTAATTGGAGATAAGAGAATGTGAAACCTTTCACTATGCATCTAAAAGGCAATCAAATCCTGAGAAAGTAATATCAGCCATGACTTCACAGTTCTTTATGTAATGCCCAAATTGATAAATTCAGAAAGGGAAAATCATAAACCTCCATTTAAATGAACTAATATCAATCAAAGTATTTTAATTATTTTGTCAAAAATAGAATGTCATATCTTCTCCACTTACAACTTACAAATCCATATTTTATTAATGTCATCTATGAACTCAAGCAGAAACATTGTGCTCATTCTTTTCCTTATTCTGTATCTTCAGTGAGGTTGAATCTGCTGTGGACTATCCTTTCATTGTACTAAAAAGTGTGAGAAAAAAATACCAAATGTAAAGAGATTCTTACTGTATAGGAAAAAAATGAATCTTGTTATTATCTCAAAGATATTACAGAAGTAAATGAATGAACTGACTATATTCTTTCTATATTTTCCCTATATTTCCTTTCTTCACATATTTGCCTTAATAGTTCTAGTGGGAAAAGTTTTCATAATAACGTCCATAATAATTCTACAAGGAAAAGAAATTAACTTATTCATAGTAGAAATACGGGCAAAATGATATTCAATTCAGATACTTGCAAACTATCCATCATCAGATTCAATTTATATTGTACCAGTTGGAAGCAAGGCAGTACAAAAAAAAACCCTAGCAGAACCTGAATTAATCTGTAAACTTAAATAAATGTGATTCTGCTTCATATTTTTTCCTTAAGAGTGAGACTCGTCGGTCCCACTGAGACTTTATCCTCTCTAACTTTGCTCTTAGTCCTAATACTTATTCCTTATCTCTTATAAAGTATTGTGTGAAATCTCAGAGCTATTAGGAATCAGGGGGAATTTTTATAGCAGAATTTGCTTGTAAGTACAGCTGTCAGGCGTGACAGGATACAATTGTTCAAATGTCTGAAATAAAGCTTAATAAGTATCTACATGTAAAGTGCTATTTTTCTTCACTGTCTAAACAAAGCACTTTCTTTTCAATTGCCATATATATATATATATGTATATGTATACACACACACACACAAATCTATGGGTGTGTTTATATGAGATGAAAAATATCATCTCTGTCAGGTTAGAAGTATCGGCTTAGTTTGGAATATCATTTACTAAATAGTGTGGAAATTATTGTACCTAAGATACACTACAAATGTGTTTTTTAAAGATAAGTTCAATGATTTTATTGTTAATAGGAAATCTGTAGTGGTTGTTTTACTGACTGAACACATGATATGTCCTTTTAATTATATAGTGTGAAATTTTATTTTCAGTATATATACTGAAATTACATACCCTTTATCTTTCTGTTTCAAAGACTCATATTGCATTAGCCTAAGCATTACTTAAGTAAGGTTATTGGCAAATAAAATGCCTTAAGATAGAATTTAAGGACAAAATAAGAATGAAAGCCATTAGTAGGGGCACTCGGCATTATTATCACATAAGCAAACAAAGTGGGCAAAACGGTATGAAACAGCATTAAAAAAAAAAAAAAAGAACCAAACAGAAATTGAGTACCCGAGAAATGCCACTATGCTAAAACAGGTAGCAGTAAATAGGGCATCATGAAAGACAAAATAAGAGTTATCTGGAAAAACTTCCCACTTGGCTCTAGACTTTAGAACAGACTGTGTGACCAAGGAATACAGCTCTCAGTACAGAAATATTCAATATATTCAATGATATTAGACACAGGGGGAAGGGACATAGTCATGGGGTTTCTTAAAATAGAGCAGGACTACCTACGCTTAAGTGATTTGTTGTTTTTTTTTTTTTTTGCTTCAATTAAATTTATTTATCTGTTTGTTTATTTTACATCTCAGCTGCAGTTTTCCATCCTTCCTCTCCTTCCATCCTCTCCCCTACCTCCCCTCCAACACCCACCCCTCAATCCATTCCTCACCTGTTCAGAAAGGGGCAGGTCTCCCATGGATATCAACAAAGCATAGCATATCAAGCTGCAGTAAGACTAAGCACCTCTACTTGTATTAATGCTTGGCAAGTCAATCCAGTAGGAGGAGTAGGTTCCCAAGAGCCAGGTAAATCATTAGGAACAACCCCTGCTCCACTCCTGGGAATCCCAAATGTAGACCAAACTACACAATTGTCACATATAGGTAGAGGACCTAAGTTAGCCCCATGCAGGCTCTCTGGTTGCAAATTCAGACTCTGTAAGTTCCTATGAGCCCAGGTTAGTTGTATCTGTGGGTTTTCTTGTGATGTTCTTGACCCCTCTGGCTTTTATAATCCTTTCTCCCTTTCTTCATCAGGATTCCCCTAACTTGATCTAATGTTTGGCTGTGGGTTTCTGAATCTGTTTCCATCACTTACTGGATGAAGGCTCTAACCTAAACTGATCATCTCCTCTGACTAGGCAAGACTTCCAGTGAAGGCATTAGGACACCAACCCAACCACACAACCTTTGACCTGCAGTCTGTCTTGCCTATGGGATATGCAGGGTTAAAAGTGGTAGAGAGATGGTGGGAGTGGCCAGCCAATGACTGGTCCAGCCAGAGACCCATGCCACAAAAATGAGCTCACCCATGACACTGCCTGGAGTGCCAGTACCTGGAGGCTGGATATCCAGAAACCTAAGATAGAAGCAAACATGATTAGGGAAAAAAATGTCAATGTAATGATTCTTAACAATATTCTCCTATACTATTAGATTGGTGACTACCCCAATTGTAATTGTTTTTAAGAAGGAAATAGAAATGTCCTTGAAGAGAGATGAGAGCTACACTTTACTGTGAGTATAAGGACAGATATTTAGAATGTAGTTAGGATAATTCCTAAACTACATTCTATTAAGATGGTGGTTGTAGACCTCTAAGTTCCATGACTTTACATGATATTTGGCCATGTTCTAGTACTAGGGCTGATTTATATCTTGTTGGGTGGGTCTAAAGTATAAGTAAATGGCTGTTGGTTATTGCCAGGGTATGCATGCCATTATTGTAGCCGTAGGGTTATTGCTCCTTAAACACATACACACAAGTAACATTATACAGACAGACCAGGTTGTACTTAGGAAAATATGTATATATAAATATATACATATTTCCATGTAACATTTCCATATACATATTTCCATGTAACAACAATTAATGAAGAAATATGCCATTAGTTTAAAAGAGAACAATTAATGAAGAAATATGCCATTAGTTTAAAAGAGAACATTTTCTGAAGTGGGAATGGAATGGATGAATGATATAATAATATTCTAAGAAAGAAGAAATTGCTTAAAAGGAATAGAAACTGGTATGTGACATAATAAATGTAAAGACACCTTTTGAATTGACAGACAAGTCCACAAAACTGCCTAGTTAGTGACCTGTTTATTATATCACATTTACACTTTAAGATTTGCAAGGTTTTGGTGGACAGCCAAAATAAACAAATACAACTACACTGTAAATCCAGTAGTTTCCTCTTTAATAAGAATTCTGCCCCATATGTGTAAAAAATGTTTCCTGCATTTTATAATGATGTTTTAGGTAACCAACTACATAGACATTCAATTGTCTATATTAACAGTATTCTAAAAATTAAATAAAAAAACCCTGTTTTAAAAGTTAACTCATTCACATATATCAAAGTGAGGTATGAGCATGTGAATTCTCTTCATATTCTTCATTTGTTTTGTTCTGTTTTAAAAAAACAATAGAGTTGTGAACAAACAAAAAAAAAACCACTAGACGTTGGAAAATGGTTTGCAAATTCAGAGTAAGCGGAGAGTTAAAACATAAAATATAGTCACAACAGAGCAGTCTTTCTACTTAAGAGCTCCTAGCTCATCTCAGAGTAACTGAACTCTCACCAAGAATAAATGGGCCAAAGGGTCCAGTTGCCTATTGTTTTCAATCCCAGGCCATTACAGGTTGTTAGGGTATAATACAAACCAGCTAATTTTTGTTTTTAATGAAAACCTAGGTTTTGCTACTTTGGACAGGGATTGATATTTCTCAGAACAATTCTCTCAAATTCTCACCAAAATCCTGCTCCTTTCTAAAGAGCTAATCTCATCAGGACAACCACTTTCATGCTACCAAGGATGGTTTTGAATAGTTAAGGAGCATAATTAAAGGAGGGACTTATAAGATGTTACCATATAAATACAGAGCTGCTTTGAGTTTTGCTTATTTTTTATGATCATATGATGCCTGGGATATGACAATCATGTTCTCACTGTGAGAGTAAAGATTGAAGACAAATGACAACATGTTCTCAAAAAATCTTAGCCAGGCAGCGATGGTGCAAACTTTTAATCTCAGCATTTGGGAGGCAGAGACAGGTGGATCTCTAGGCTAGATTGGTCTACAGAGTGAATTCCAGGACAAGTCAGGATTGTTTCAAAGAGAAACCTTATCTCGAAAAATAGAACAAAACAAACAAACAAAAAATAAATAAAGAAAGAAATCTTGATGACTCTTCCACCTGTGTGCAAACTCTAGGCATTTCTCACCAGCACCAACGCTATTTGGCTTGTCAGTACCACCATAGTCTCTTATAAGGCAAACCTCATGCTAGATTCATGACTATTGTTTTATCTAATCTTGCTTCAAAGCCACTCTCAACACTCAGAGTGATTGTCACCACACCCATGTAGGTCTTCCAGTTATAGGAAATGCTACAGTAGCTCCTCCTCTCATGCAAATCATAGAGTAACTGCACCCGATGGATCTACTTTGTTCTTTCCTTGTCTCCATTTCCATCTTCCAAGTCTCCATCTCTGTGTTCATCAGTGCTGATTCCTTCTCAGTGATCTTCATGTTCTTGATGGTTTGACACAGCAACATCCCGCAGAAAAAAAAAAAAAACATACTATTCTCAGTGAAAATCCACGTTTTAAGTAATATTCAATATTTGTTATTCAATTAATAGCTCTCAAATTTTTGCTTCCTCAAGTTTTTATTCAAAGTGGTGACATAAAATTAATGGTGATAATTTAATCTTATGCAAAGCCATAATGATGTGGCCACAAATCATAGCAGAGCTGCATACATTGATCCCAGTTATTTAAGGATATATTTCAATCTACAAAGATCATATTGTTTTTACTAGCAAACATCAGTGTTCACATATCTAGGTTTCTGGTTAGCAGAATTCTTTGTGGGTTTTTTTTTTTGGTTTATGTAACAAGTAAATTTTACTTCATTCACCTAATGAATTCAAATTGTGATTGTCTTTGACAATGTTACATGTTTAAATCCTCAATTTCCAATAAAAACTAGGGTCAGAAGACATTTGAACACAGTATAAATACATTCCAATTGAAGGTGAAAGAACCGCTTTTTATTTGCTTTGTAATTAAAACATAAACAGTGTAATGGATTCATGTGCCAATTAGTTTTACTTAGAGGGCACACATAATTGCACTCAAAATATATTTTGCAAATACTTATTTAGTTCTTACATTAAAGCATGCATTATAAATGGATTTAGATTCATACTTCATAACAATTACAAAGTTTTTCCCAGCTATACAGTGCTTTTTGCAAACAAGTGATAATTTCAGTTTCTTATACTGTAACCTATCATTTTGGAGATATATTTTAGAAGCTAAATGGATGACAGCAATACTAAATTCAGATATTTAATATTACTGGTTTTATTAGCTTCATTCATTTTTATACACCACCAAAATAAAAAGTCTCATTCCATTTTTCCTTCCTTCCAGACTATGCACTTCTCGTGGCCATTCTCAAAATTGTGAGTGTGTCACTGAAATTGCAACAAATTCTTAGATGCAAACCTCTTTTATGACATTTTTTCCAATTCTTTAAAAAGAAATCCTTGCAGTTGCATGCAATTATTTCACTCAGAATGGATTATTGAACACCAATTATCTTAAACATGAAAGATATTATTTCGAAAAATTGGTGGTATAGTTAGCATAATTTAATGGACTGTTTTTATGGATGTTCTGTTTAGCTATACCCTCCACTTTTTTAAAATAAGAAAAGTATATAATTGTAACCACAATTAAGAGTGTGTATTTTATAAGAACAAGCATCTAATCAATATAAACCAACCTAGATGTGGATGTTACTTGGCCCTCACTCCATATTTTGAGAAACAAGCACAGACTGGGTTTAAATTGCTACCCATTTTTCAACATCCAGAGGAAAGATAAATATAGTGATACACGGTACTTGTGAGAACCTTCAGAAAGTAAAGCTTTGGCTTCATGGAAAAATGAGAAATTTGGGAGGTTGCACTTTTCATCATCAACAAAAGCTATTTTTTTGCTGACCAAAGAAGAAATGAAAAACTTTTCATTTATTTAGCCATTTGTGGAAAGGTTGTAAAGGTCCTGTCATGAAAGACAGAAAGGAAGAGCTGTTCATAGAACCTTTGAAAGACCAGACATCATAAGCACAGATTCATATGGTCCGTGGAATACTGGAGGAAGGTGAGGGGGCAGGAGCACCAGGATAGGAGCTCAGAAAGAGGAGACTCGTCTCTGGACTGTTTCATTGTTCCTATCTGTTTTATCCTTAGCTATCTGTGTGTTCCACTTTAATACATTATTGGTGAAATTCATGTTTTCTGAATAAAAACTTAAGTAGGGAGAAATTCTCTTAAAATTTAGTTTTATTAAAGTGCAAACATTGGGACAGGCTTATGAAGGAAAATCATTTCTTTTCTCATAGGAGTTTATTTTATTTTGTTTTTTTACATGAAATAATATAACTGATAACTACTATATATATATATATATATATATATATATATATATATATATATATGAAAGCGATAGTTTATAATGCTTAACACATATTTTATTTATGTTTAAATTGGATTAATTTTATCTATCTCTTTTAGTGTCTTCCAACATTTAAAATTCCTGAATGATGAAAATGTTGAGTATATTTTCTAATTGCTTTCCAAACTTTTCAATAAGGTGCTTAATAGTAGCCACAGAATGCCATGGCTGTTTATTCTGCATCTCTGCCTGAGTACAGTTGAAGGTCTTAGCCTTTCTGAACACAACTTAACTGCTATTGGTACGCTCCTCCACAGATCTCCCAACCCCATCACTTCAACCTCATAAAGCAATAGTGTTATAATGCCAGTGAAGTAAATGCCATAATCAATGCATGATCGTTGCTCAAGGTGGGATCCTTCAAATTGTACTGCAGTGGTACTAGAAAGATGCTTATCTGAATTTATTGAGATATTAATGGACAATATCTAATATTAGAAAGTGAAAGTAGCCATTTGTGCCATGGACAAATTGCACAGGCTAAATCCTATGTGCCACATGCCGTGCTTCATTGTGTTATTTCACAATTATTAAAACAGTAACACTAAAGCAAAAGCACTGTTGTAGATATAGGAAAAGAAACACTGCTGATAACAGTGTTTCAGGAGGAAAGAAAGCTAGAAAGGAAGAGGGAGTACCATATAATATGAGGCATGGGAAAAAGCATGACCCTGAACAGAGGACAGTTGGTCAGAATGCAGAAGATTGCTGGACAGTGAATGAATGTTTGTTCAGGGTAGTTAAAGTGACTCCCCAAACAATGTCAATATTGCTGTAGCCCTTGTTTGGATCTTAAGATTGAGAGTGGGTTCCTATCACTGACATCACACCATACTAAGCACACAGAACTCATGATTCAAGCTAGATCTAACCTGGAGTCTGCCTTCTTGCAGTGTAGTTTCTCTTATTCCAAAACCACTATGCAAGTGGACAGGGAGGGAAGTGGTGAAACGGTCCTATCCAACAGTAACACCTACAAAACATGACAAATATAAGAATGACAAAATATGTACACAAATGTACTAAGTGACAGTCACATTAAGTCACACTAAGTGACAACAACAGCTGTACAACTGGACTTAAAGTGACCCAGAAGGAGGAAAATCATGCAGTTATGGAAACCTAGACAGCTTTCCAATGTGGTGAGATCATGGACATTGGAAAAGAATCTTACCGCTTCTCTAGACCACCATAATCTGGTACACCATTCTACATCTCATCCTTATACCAACAGATAAGTATATCTACCTCTCTTCACCAAAGAAACCTCACTTTACAGCAACTGAAACCATCCTAGAGAACCACACCTGAAGAGAATAACAGATCCTGGGGAGCCTAGCAGACCCATCTACATAACAACTACTGCATCTCATCTACTACGTCTATAACTCAAGGGACATGAAGGGCAAGGTGGGAAGAAATCTTATTAGCAACCAGAGTAACAAAACATGTCTGCTGTGAAGTGGTATCTTCTAGAAATTAGTGCATAAGCAAGACTGGAACAGTGGCAACATCAGTGGATGTTAGTGTGAATGGGGGAAAATTCATGAGTCCAATCCCAAGATAAAGAATGAAAGCTAACTAAAGACTGCTGGGAGGAGAATCAGCTTCCCCCATGGATGAGCTCCTTTATTGGTTGTCCAATGCAGAGTAATCAGTTCTGAAACAATACATGCACAAACAACAAAAGCAGACCAGGCAAGTTGTATACACACACACACACACACACACACACACACACACACACACACACACATGCATTTATGTGTATGTATGTGTGTGTCTGTATGTAAAAATAATCAAAGAAAAAGAGACTATCATCTTAAGAATGGGGAAACATGAGGTGGTTCAAGGGAGGGTACCCAGAATGGGATACAGAGAGGAAAGCAAGAGGGGCAGGAAGTAATTATATATCAATTAAATGCATATTTATTATTTCAAAGATAGGAGACTTGATATAGTTTTTGTGTATATAATCTCAATACTTTTCCTGTGTAACATGTAGAGGATTAAAAATTTCATATTAGCTTAATATGTCACATTCCTATATGGTGCTGTGTTTAGGGAGACAATAGGTTAAGATAATAATGTTATTAAGTCACATATGTAAAAATGGAACAATAATAATAGTAAGGGTAAAATGAATATAAAAACTAATACTTAAAACAATTGTTTACTAAAATTTTATCTCTCACATTAATGTTTCTCCATCACAGAAGTAATATTTTAATGCATATTATCTTTCATAATTGTCATGCTACATAGTTTGAATCCCTTATTCTTCAGGGATATTTTATCCAATGGGTATCTGAACACTAATATTTGCTAGTGGACATAAGCCATAATGCGCAGACTGAGGCATCTTTTGTGATTTTTGGTCATATTATTCATGTTTATATTGTGTTAGACTACTGTCATTCATTTTATATAATTATTTTCAACTAAAATTTTGAATAAGAAATAGGTTATTCCTGAATGCTGTGTTTTTACTATCCTTCTAAACAGGTTCTCTTTAGGGGACTGGTGAAGGGTGAACGTGAATTACCAACTCATCAAGGATATAAAAATATAGTGTTTAAATATTTGCAAACAATTTTGTTGTAGTTAAGAGGCATTAAAATGCAAAATTTTCAGGTCTCTCTCTGTCTTTCTTTCTCTCTCTCTCTGTCTCTCTCTCTCTCTCTGTCTCTCTCTCTCACACACACACACACACATACATACACACACACACACTTTCCCACATCCATATACCCATATACTCAAATTAATTTAGTATAATTTTCAGTTCTAGTTAGAGCCTTTGTCCCAAGAGCTTGTTAATCTTGTATCCTATTCCCGCCCTGTTACAATTTGAAGATTGTCACAAGGAGGATAAATTTCATGCCATTTTCTGTTCTCATTACAATCTTCAGATTGTTATGAGAACGGATTAATTTTGCTCAATTTTCTGCCCTCGTTACAGACTGTTATGAGAATGGATTAATTTTATGACATTTTCTTCTTTCATTATAATCTTTGTTATGGGAATGAGAATATGTAATGAGAGTGAGAGTATATCAAGCATTAAAAGGTCTGTGTGAGCTCATGACAAAGATTGTAACAAGAGGAAACGGCACCCAATCCATTCTGGTGACAATTTTAAGATTGCCAAGCGAACCCAGGGTGACACTGCATTTATCCACTCTGAAGACAAAGATTGTTGAGAAAATGGGAAAGAGAGCAAAATTAATCAGTTCTCCTGACAATCTTGAGATTGTACTTAAGCTGGCAGTACTTTTTCAGTGACACGGTACTTACATGAAAACACGTGCACTACAATTAAATGATACTTACCAGAAAAAAATCACCTCCATATTTTTTCTCTCTTTAGCTGTCTCTTTTCATTCTCTGTTAGAGTTGATTTATAGTATGGACTATATTCTGTAAACACTATTACATTAAATGGGAATTAATGCTCCCTGAAATGTCAAATACATACAAAGAAAGAACCACACATACACATACAGAATAAAATGAAAGTTAGAAGAAATCTTCAGTAGCCATTGAAAATCACTTCGAATCATTTGTGAAGAGAAAGTGTTGTATTACTCAGTATCTTATTAGTAAATGCTTTATATAAGCATTTGTACTTTATATAAGTAAATGTCTAAATAACATCCTCATTCTTATTTCATGAGGAACAATATAATAATTTGAATTAATGTACATGGATTTCTATTTATTCTATTAAGAAGACCCCAGTTAAACTGAAATTTTATTAATTTTGAGGTGTATTTGCAAAATATTCTCATTGAAAATACTTATCCATTTGAAAAAAAAATGCAAAAGTCTTTTTTTGTACATCCAAAACTGCATTTATGTGTCTAGCTATCTACTTATCTACCTGTATTTCTATCATCTATGAATCTGAGATCTTCCACTCAAGCCATATTTGAAGACATAATTTCATACAAATTACAGGTCAACTGCTGGCCTTCCATATTTGCTAACTTTTTTCTATGAGTCATTCATTCATAAAAGGGACTCTCATGTGTTATCTTACCTCATTATAATCACACAACAGCTCTTTGACAAATGATAATAATCCCCATTTATAGTTAAGGAATTTTGAATTAACAAGATTATATATCAATATTGAAAAAAATGAGGATAGAGCCAACTGCTGAAGTTATATCAATGTATATAAGCACAGGAAACATCCTACATACATGTTGCAATGTCTGAATAAAGCCCATGTTTTTATGCATTTAATTTGCACCACTATACAAGAAAATATAGGCTAATCAGTGTACATAAAGAAATAAATAAAGTAATCATTTTCAAATAATTTTGCTTTTTCAATAAGATATATATATATATATATATATATATATATATATATATGATACAGGGTTTGATATGTACTATAGCATAATTATAAGTTTCTTTGACTTATCAATCACATTTACACATACTATTTTGTGTGTGATAAGAAATTTAAGGTGTACATTCATAGTAACCTTGTTACTATGCTGTACATCAGATCTTTGAAATTTATTTACACATTCTCTAATGCTATAACTTCATCTCACCATTTGTGTTTTTCTTCTAGGCTCCATAAACCATCCAAATTAACCTTTCATTTTATTAGTTTATTTTAGAATTCATAGATAAGTAAAACCATGCAGGATTTGTCTGCCCTTTCTTCACTTCAATTAATCAGCTATCCTCTGGTTCACTAATAGGGTTGGAACTTAAAAGATGCTTGTTTTGATTAAGACTAAGTAGAAGACCATGTATTTGGTGTTTTCTTTATTTCTACCTTCTCTATCCATTCATCTACCAATGGACACTTGGGTTAATTTAATATCTTGACTATTGCCTATAATGCTGAAAAAAACATTGGAATACAAATATTCTTTAAATATGTGCACGTGTGTGTGTGTGTGTGTGTGTGATTTCCCTGGGACACATACAAATAATGGAAATTCTGGATCACATGATGATGCCACTTAAATCTGGGGTAACAAATACTCTTCTAAACAATTTCTATGCTAATATATATTCCCAACAACTATATATTAGGATTCTGTTTTCTCTTCATCCTCACTAACACTTGTCATTTTATTAGAAAATCATATAAGAATTATAGATGTATCATCATGGTTTTGATTTGCATTTACATGATAACTGATAGTGTTGAGAGCCAATTTCTACCTCTTTTGGTCCTTTGTCACTCTAAGAAATGACTATTCAATTCCCTTGTTCAAGTTTTAACTGATTTTTTAAACCTGATATTGCACTGAGTTCCTATTTCATATAATATCAGGATAATTTAAACACTAACATTGTGTGTAAAACCATAATGCTTAAAAATGGGGAAAATAAAGGCATCTAGACACTGTATTGCTAATGAAGCAATGGGAGAACCAAGACAACTTAAAGAAAAGATAAAATGTTCTCAATGTTTGTATTTGATAAAGATTAATATTAGAAATTTGTAAACAGTATATACAATTGTAAGAAATAAAAAAGTTAATATTTTCAAATGTGTGTTACCAAAAGATTCTTAAATGTATAGAAGCAAATAACATACTGATAATTTATCACCTAAGTTTTTTAAAATGTATTTTTTCAGCTTTTCAAGAAAAGCTATGGCCTTTTTAGTAGTTTAGATTATAATATTGCATATATTTCATCAAACATGATTTGATTCCATAGTTCTCTTTGTTTGAATCGCTTTTAGATGCTGTCTACCCTTAAATTTCATTATATGTATATTTTTTACTAATATCTATATGATGCGCCAGTTTTGTTGGGATAAAAATATCATATATTGAACATTATAATCGAAATCACTTAACTCCATCTTCAAATGTGCACAGTAATTTTAAAATATGCAGATTGAGAAGGCAAGAGTTCTGGGAAAGAGGATTCCTCTGGAAAATAGTGGCCTGGGCTAGGGAAGATATGCCTGGCAACTTTGAGATCTTTCATGATTTATCAAGAGAACATGTGTGGGACATTTGACTTATTACAAGACTTAGCTATTTGATTTCATATCACAAAATCTTAGGGTCTTGTTTTCCTGATATCTCTTTAAATATCTCTCTCTCTCCTCTCTCTCTCTCTCTCTCTCTCTCTCTCTCTCTCTCTCTCTCTCTCTCTCTCTCTCTCTCTCTCTCTCCTGAATTCTCTGAAACATTGCAAAAATTAAAATAAGAAGTAGGAAAAACAACAGGCTCTAAAAGTGTTCTGGGAATTTTTATCCATCTAACTTGAGACCCTTTAGTACTATTAATGCTATTCCTTTGTTTATCAAAATCAATAGGTTCAAATGAAGTGTTTAATATTTAACTTGGCATTCTATGAACTACCGATAACATTAATATGCACACAAGAATCATTCTAAACCTGGTTAGATATTGACAGCAGCTACAACAAGTATGCCTACGTGCCCTGAAAAAAATTTAAACTTTCTCTTTTCTCATGTTTGATGTTGGACTTAAAATGAATAGGTCTGTTATGAGGTCAGAATAGGAAGAAAAAAGATCAAAATGACCTCTGGGAAATAAAGGTTATTTGACATCCTTCGGATTATCAGCTGAAAGCATTGGCTACATATCAGAGTAAAGCCTTGACAGGCTGGGGAAGACTTCATTTTCCACCAAGTTAAATATCAAGGCAGAAGCTCAGTTCCTACCTTCCCTCCATGAGAGTCGTTTGTTGAAATCAACAGCCATGATCGATGACGCATTTTCAAAATCTAAACAAGCATCAGTGTCTCCAGTCTGGTCACATCTTCTAAAGCTTCTTCTTCCTGAGGGGATTTAATTGCAGTGACATTAAACTCCAGACAGCAGACACTTCTCAAGGCTACTCATTGGGGCAGGGACAAAAATCAGCGTGATAGTGTCAAAGCTGTTAGACACAAAACCTGTTAAAAGATCCATGTGAATAATTGTCCTCCTCCTGATGTCAGCAGTGAAATTTAATGGTTTTTCTAAAACTAGTTTGAAAATGTCCCATTATTTTCTAGCCGTGAAAAGGACAAAATATTTTTAACTGTTAAAATCTCAGTCTTAGTTTTTTGTTATGCTTTGAAATGCACTCTGACATAAAATACTATCACTCTCTTTTGATATGGTTTTGTCATCCTTTTATAGAAAGGCCTGGAAAGCTATCCTTGTGTCAAAGGGTTATTGAATCTATAACCAAACTTACCACAGTGTAATATTATGGTTTACTAATAAAATCATATAATGAAAATAAATTCTTCTCTTAAAAACATCAGAAAATAGCAGTTTTCCTTTTTAGTAGTTATTATACACTTCTAAAAGACATGCTGATCCCTTTTAAATTCATCTCAAAGACACTTCTCCCAGGTGAATCATTCCCTTTGGAATCAGGTAAGCTGAAGCGTGGTTGTCCCTTGCCTTACTGATATCACAGAAAAACAAAATAAAAGGGAAGGGAAAAAAGCAGAAGGAAACTAATGAGAATTTAATGGTAAGAGCAAAGTAAGCTTTGGAACTTTGAAATAACAAAATGAAAAATACATGGTAAAATGTAATGTAGAGTCTCAGGAGGATGGAAGTAATTTTATGGGTTCTCAGTGAGCTTGAAAGCATATTTCTTGGCACTGTTTAAAGTGCCATTGAGTACTTGGTTAGGCTAAAAATTGGATATGGTATATTTCTTTCTTATTGGAAAAATTATTTAGTACATTTTCATACAATATTAAAAAATAAATGGCAACTTTTTATCATTCTGTGAACTACTGTTTAATATAATTCATATAATAAATGAATGTGTTATTATATTTAAAGTATAATAATAAGATAATGATTGTATGAGTGGCATAACTATATAGTCAGATATTCTTTTCATATTCATAATTAAAAATTTGTTATGTGTATCTTCTCATTTGGTAACTCTGCATATTTCACAATTTATTCTAATTGCTGTCATATTGGTGAATAAATTCTTGTAATTGGTTTAAAATCCCTGATATAGCAAATTAGGATCAGAGAATGTGGGGCTTAGAATATTCATGGAGATTATAAGTCCAATATTCTTTTTCCATCATACACAGCATTTAGTATTTTTTGTAAGTATTGGTGACATTCCCATGTATCAGTTTCTACTATATTGCTGCAGAATAAAAGATCATACATGTTTTATGACTAAGAGAAAAGGACCAGTTATCTCTCATGATATTCTATGTACAACATGTCCATCTCTTTTCTAACATTACCTGGTATCTTTGGGGAAAATGTGAACAACTAAAATTTCTAAGTCAGCATTTTATAGACTACTATAGAAGCACTGATACTGAAACCTAACTGAGGCTACCCGTTAAGAGCCTTTCTCCGTGCACATGTATGTTTGATAACGTCTCTTCATCCTTTTCTTGGCAGCAAGAGAGTTAAATCTAACAAGAATATTCTAAGCAGTGTAGGCAAATGGATCTTTTGAAACCCAGGCTCAAATCTTATCAAATTTAATACTGTTTCATTCTACTGGTCAGAGGAAAAGAAAGACATGGTGTACAGCTATCCCGCTTCAACTAGGGCCAGTGTGATTTCAACAATGTAGAATCTTTCCTAATCAGTAAGTAACATCGCTGGATTGAATAGGAAGGTTGATGTAGTAGAATACAGTCCTCTAGGCTGCCATGAAACTGGGGCAGCTATGATTATTCTTAGATGGCCCTCCCAAGTTCTGCCCATTTATAAATTATCAATGTCAGGGAAGGCTCAATAGGTGGTACAGCAATCTACAAATAGATTAACAGTGGCTGTGTATAGTAGACTCTTCTTTGGTGATGCAGCTGATGTGCACTTCCCATATACCTGTGAGCAACCCCTTCTCCATGATTCTATTAGCAACTCTATTAAATCCTTTGTTTCACAAAGCTAGATCTGAGTGGAAACTTTGAATTGGTCTGTTGTTGATCTACCTGATGTGAATATGTCTGTTCAAATGTTTCGAAAACTAGGAAAGTCACACAGCATTTGGTCATCCTCTATATTCCAAATCAAGGGAGTGAAGCCTGGCAGCAGCTTTGGATGAAGACATGAAACACTACTCTGCCCTAGGTACAGAATCTCTGTGGCTGTTCTTCTATGAAAACACAATCCGTTAAAAGCTTTGCATTTGGGGAGATTTTATTTCTCGGTTGCATTTAATATTAACCGCTAAACCTAGAAATCTATTTGAACTAGTTTATTATTGTCTGCACATTTACATCTTCAGTGTGCAGGCTTATATTTAGAAATATGTATAATGCACCACTGAGCACACAGGACAGTTTTTTCTCTTATAAATTTTTCAAAATCCCTCAACAATATTTGTTTTCTACTGCTGCTGCTGACCTTAGTTCCTCTGTATATTGGGCCTGTGTCTATCATTGACCCACATCCTTAACTGTGAATTTTAAAAAGCACTATATTTTATTTTTTTTATTTGTGGTTTTGTGTGTGTGTGTGTGTGTGAGAGAGAGAGAGAGAGAGAGAGAGAGAGAGAGAGAGAGAGAGAGAGAAAGAGAGGAGTGTGTGTGTGTGTGCATGCATGTGCGTGTGAGTGTGTGTGTGTGTGTGTGTGTGTGTGTGTGTGTGTGTGTGTGTGTGTGTGTGTTTGTAGCCAAATAGTCTTCCTTGCAGTTCTGGCATCATAATATTCTTTAAACAAATACAAAGATAGAATGCAAATATATACTATGATCAAATCATCTGTCTCCTAGATATCAGCAAAATAATGAAGATATCAGAGAAAAATCTATATTAACACCCATTAATGAACAAGAATCTTTTTATGAGCATAAGAATATACCAGAAAGACAACAACATTTTAGTATATCAAGAAATCTGAATAGTTATTAGAAATGGTTAGATACTCTATTTCATTTTATTCTTGCCATCTTCTCCGAAGATCACACAGCTCAGTGTCCAAAGACACACTTTTCCTGAGTCCTTCTATGGAAAAAATAGAAAAAAAATAAATATCTAACTATTTGAGTATAGAGGATCCCTGTCCAGAAGAACCACTACTATCTCAACTTATCAAAAACCAGAGGGAGTTAGCACAACTGAATATCTTGGGAAATTGAGAAGTGCATCATATGGTAGAGGTTTACATCATATTAGGCATGAATCTGATCAAATGGCTTCAGCTAGAACACTTAGGTGTACAGACCCACCGAAGAATGATCTACAGGGCACTTTTTCACATTTTCAAAAGCCCCTCTCAAATATTTGACATCTGTTCTTCCCAAAATACAAGGCAGATTGGGAACATTTTGACACAGAATGCCGATGGAAGCTCAAGAAGCAGAGAGACATTGGCAAGCAGGCAACTCAGCTGGATTAGGAGGAAATGCTTCAGGGCACTTCCATGGGGTGTTTGGCAACAAAGTCTAGATTTGTGAGATCAAGAGAAGATACACTGTCCTTGACTATTTTTGCTACAAGAAAGAAAGGATTGAAGAAAGGGTATCGATATAAAAGACCAAGAGATCTTTAGAATTTCTATAAGGACCCCATGGTGAACTTTATTTCTTTTTCATTTTTTGTTGTTAAGTGAAAGCTAGTAGACATAACTAGTTCATAAAATGCAATCAATACAAAGCTTCAAAAACATACAAATTTAATAAAAGAAAGAACACTACAAAAAAACTCAAATAAAGCTGCATGAAATGAATTTAAGGCAATGTAGGTCTTTGGAATTACTGAAAAATGATGCAAAATAACAAGAATACAGAAATTGACCTAGATACAAAACAGTACAGAAATGTGACCAAAATTAATTATGAAAGTATAAAAACAAAAATAAGATGTTGGGCTAAGAGACAGAGACTATAAAAATATACATATGGGAATTATTAAACCGAGTTACAAAGTCAACAAGACTTCATCAATCTATGTGATCAAGCAGAATAAAGAAATTAATATTTATGAATATTTAATTTGAGCTTCTGCGAAGGAACCAATAGGAAAAAGGAAGGTAGAGTGAGAGGGAGAAAAGAAGAGAATCATAGGGCAAAATCAAGCAAGTTAAATTATATGTTATAAAACTTACAAAGAAGGAAGTAAAATATTAAAGGGCAGAAAGATCACTTTAAAAATTACAGCAAAATTTCCCCAAATATAACAAAAATCTTAAGGCAAATGAAAACAACAATAAAATGAAACCTATGGGATACAATAAAAGTACTTCAAAGAGAGAATTACATGGATAGATGTCTACACAAATTGAAAGAAATATCTCAAATAATAAATAATCTAACTTCCCTCTTCTAGGATCTAGAAAAGAACAGAGTTCCAGTGAGTAGGGGAGGAGAATTATGAGAGAACATAGAAATGAAACCAACTAGAGAATCAGCAGAAATGACAACTGAAGTGGAGTTGGTTTGGAAAAACAAAGGAAGTGGAAAACTTTATGTGACCATCAACAAGAAGGTCATAAGACCTGCATGCAATTATGAAAGAGAGAGGAAGCAGGACAACTGGATCCTGTCCCACTGAGCTTTATCCGTCAACATGACATAGCTTTGAGTCTCAACTGAGGGATTTCCCAGGTCAGATTTGCCTGTGGGCATGTCTCTGTAGAATTTTGCTGATTATTATTTGATGTAGAAGTGCCCAGGCCACTGTGAACAACACACTTCCCCAGACAGATAGAGGTCCTGGCCTGTGTATAGAAAAGGCTTTGCATATAAGATGGTCTGTTAGCCAGGTAGCAGCGTTTCTCCGTGATGCCTGTTTTCATTTCTTTGCTGTGAATATCTTCCTTGGTCAGAAGTAACATTGCAGGACTGTCTTCTAGTTCCTGCCTGAATTCCTGCCCTAACTTCTCTCTATCAGCTACCATAACCTGGAAAAATGAGTACAGTCTTCCTTCCCCTGTGCTGCCATTTTGATCACAGTCTTTGTCACAGCAACATAATGACACTAGAACAATGTCACATTAACACTGTTTAATTAGAGTTTCTATTATGATGATAAACACCACGACCAAAAGCAACTTGGGGAGGAAAGGTTTTATTTGATATTGTGGTTTGTAGTCCATTTTCAAGGTAACAAACTCAAGACAGAAACTGAGGGGCCGGAACTGATTGCCGAGTCCATGGGTGAATGTGGCTCAATGGCTTGCTCAGCCTGATTTCTTTCTTTTTTTTTCCACTTTATCATTTTATTCTTTTTTTATTTTATATAAGAGATTTTCTAGTTGTTTTATATATCAGCCACAGATTCCCCTGTCCTCCCTCCTCCCCCCCCCCTAGACCTCCCCCCCAATCCACCTCCCATGCCCACCTTCCCCAAGATAAGGTCTCCCCTGGGGAGTCAGCCCAGCCTAGTACATTCACTTGAGTCAGGTCCAGTCCCCCTCTTCCCTGCACCAAGGCTGAGCAAAGTGTCTCAGCATAGGCTCTAGGTTCCAAAAAGCCAGCTCATGCACCAAGAACAGGTCCTGGTCCCACTGCCTAGGGGCCTCCTAAACAGTTCAAGCTAATCAACTGTCTCACTTATCCAGAGGGACTAGTCCAGTTTCATGGAGGCTCCTCAGTTATTGGTTCACAGTTTATGTGTTTCTGCTAGTTAGGCTATTTGTCCCTGTGCTTTTTCCAATCATGGTCTCAGTATCTCTTGCTTATATAATCCCCCTCTCTCTCATCAACTGGACTCCTGGAGCTCCAC
Organism: Peromyscus leucopus; assembly: GCF_004664715.2. Taxonomy (NCBI): domain Eukaryota; kingdom Metazoa; phylum Chordata; class Mammalia; order Rodentia; family Cricetidae; genus Peromyscus; species Peromyscus leucopus. The sequence goes on along the minus strand of NC_051074.1, from coordinate 15,248,915 downwards.
CTGGGGCTGGCCATGGATCTCTGCATCTGCTTCTATCAGTCACTGGGTGAGAGTTAGGGTGTTCGACCATCTGATCACCAGAGTAGGCCAACTCAGGCACTCTCTCAACCATTGCCAGTAGTCTATAATGGAGATATCTTTGTGGATTTCTGGGGACCTTTCTAGCACTCTGCTTTTTCCTATGCCCATGGAGTCTTCATTTATCACAGACTCTTATTTCTTGTTCTCCCTCTCTGTTCTTAATCCAGATGGGATATCCCGCGCCCCTAAGCTCTCTTTCCTGTGACCCTTGCCCTCCATTACCCCCCTCACCCCCAGTTTGCTCATGTAGATCTCATCCATTTCTCTGTTGCTGGGTGATCCCTAAGTCTTTCTTAGGGTCCTCTTTACTATGTAGCCTCCATGGAGGTGTCAGTTGCAATCTGGTTAGCCGGTTGTGGTGGCACATGCCAGAAGGATTTGCTGAAGGAGGCAGAGGCAGGAAGATCACAAGTTTGAGGTCAGCCTTAGCCTGCTTTCTTTTAGCACTCAAGACCATCAGCTCCTGGACAGCACTGCCCTCAGTGACCTGGGTCCTCCCACACCAATCACCAATCAAGAAAATCACCACAGGCTTCTACACAGATTAATCTGGTTGGGCCACTTCCTCAATTGAAGCTCCCTCTCATAGAATGACTATAACTGGTGCCAAGTTGACATAATCATAGCCAGCACAAATACCAAGGATCATAATGAACTATTCAAACAATCATATTCCAAAAATCTGAATAACTAATATATGTGGATAGATTCCAAGAAATGTATACTTTGCAAAACAGAATAATCAAACAGAAAAATTGAATAGTCCAGGAAGGATTAAGGTGATTGAATCAGTGATCAGAAGCATCTGATGAAGAAGAGCTCAGGACCAACTGCCTTCATGAGAAACTCTCATCAATTATTTGAGAAGATTTAATAAGAGAAATTGACAAGAAATTTCCAAAAAGAGAAAAAAATAATGGAAAGAATAAAAATACATCAAACTTATTTTTACAATGAAAGAAGTAACCTGAAATGAAAATCCATTAGGAAGACTACAGAGAGAGGAAGGAAGGGAGAGACAGAGAGACACAGATACAGGCACACACAGAGAGAAAAAAAGAGAGGGGGGCAGGGAGAGGGAGAAGCAGAGAAAGAGAGAGGGGGACAAAGAGAAACAGAGATAGGATGAAAAATGAATAAATGAAGGAAGGAAGGAAAGAAGAAAGGGAGGGAGGGAGGGAGGGAGGAAGGAAGGAAGGAAGGAAGGAAGGAAGGAAGGAAGGAAGGAAGGAAGGAAGGAAGGAAGGAAGAAAATAACACATTATTTCTATAGCATCCATACCAAAATCCACAAATTTAGTGAGTTGAATTCAGGATCATACTAAGCAGATTATATAAGGATATAATTTCACCAAGTAGGACTTATCTTTGAGATCCATGAATTATACAACTAATAAATGTAATACAGTATTAACAGAACAGAGGTGGGTAGGAAATTGTATTGTTATATTCCGGAAAATATTCAAAAATACAAAAATAGTTCACTACAAAAAATGTCTCTTCAACACATTAAATATTAAAAGAAAAGTTGCAGACTGAGGAGATTACTCATCTGACTGTAATTTGAATCCCACCCTCTATGTAACAAGTCAGGGGTCCCATACATTCTTCTAAATGTCTGTAACTCCAGATCCTAGGGATCTAACACCAGCTTCTATCATTCATGAGCACACATCTGCACACAAACATGCCCATAGACTCATGGACATGTACATACACAAATAAGATAGATAAGTTTTATTTTTTTATTTTATTTACAATTACACTTTGTTTTATTTTGTAAACTTGTGTGTGTGTGTGTGCATGTGTGAATGGAAGTAGGTGTCACTGAGCACCTATGGGGAATAAAAGGCCAACTTGCAGGAGTTGGTTATCTACTTCTACTATGTGTGTCCTGTGGGTACAGCAGAGGTCGTCAGGCTTGAAAGTAGCTGCTTTTACCCACTGAGCCATCTTACAGACCCAAAAATAAACCTTTAAAAAACAAAGTGAAATTCAAAACTAATTCTAGTGAATGCCAAATATGGCTATATCACACTCAACTGTGATAAATCGTGAACTTTAATTTCTGATTAAAAGACAAACAAGAATGCCAACTCTCACAACTTTGTCAGTGTGATTCTAGACAGCACGGCCTACATTTTCAAGGAAAAATAAAAATAAATGTGTTCCGAACAGAAATCAGAAAGTAAGATGAAATTGTCTATGGCTCCTTAAGACATGACCGTGTGTGTGTGTGTGTGTATGTGTGTGTGTGTGTGTGTGTGTGTATGTGTGTTTGTGTGTGTGATATATATACATATGAATCATTCAACTATGGAGGGGAAACTGTTCCCAAGGCCTGATCCCTAGCTTAGAAGCAACTGAGAGCCACTAGCAGAGGGAGAAGTAATTTTTTCTTATGGGTGGCTACTGGTGGGTTACCCATGTTCCACTGGATTATCCTATGATCATGTGCCTGTGGGCAACATTAACAGGACTTGGGGGTTTATTTAAAAAGGTTCTTGAAGCCAGAAGTGAGCTCTATTAGGAAATGTTACCAAGGAGAATTTGAGTGAGAAATTTGGAAGCAGATATGATTAAGATGCATTATAGACATGTATGATAGTATGGTAATTTCCAAGAATCAATAGTAACTATTTTATGGTCTTAAGAAAGTTAAATGTCCCAACTAATAATTATTATGTATAGATATAAAGCATTTTCTATTAAAATTTGACACAATTTGTCACACATTATAACTTGGGAGCTCATAGGTAAGCATATGCCACAGAGCTATACCAATATGAGGCAGAAACAGAACTAGGAACACTATCAGGCCTAATGCTTTAAAAAAATCATATCACTACAATAATTATAACAGAATTATACTAAAATCAGTTTAGGACATAAACTAGTGAGAGCTAAATCATATCCTTTCATTTAGGTCAACATATCTACAAAAACAATAAGTATGAAAAGTATTTAAAAGCTAACTCTGTAGTACATACTTTTGGAATATCTTGCAATAGTGAAATAATAACCCTAAACACAAGAGAGGACAATAGACAGACCTCAGACAGAAGTTATGTCTTAGGCACAGGGAAAAAAAAGGCCAAGAAAGAAAAGAAAATAGTAACGGAAGAAACTGAGTTTCTGTGTCAGGGTCCTGTGCTGTTGTTCCCTTTGGGGGAGGGGGTGAGTAGGCACAGAGTCAATGACACAGACTCTGGGAGGATGTTGATATAACAAGATCAGTTTATTCAGGGAGAGACAAGCCTTAAATACTTTCCTCCCTGCCCTGGTGAAGGTCTGATGAATATGCATCTATTGTTGTGACATGGCTGCCTCTCATTGGTCCAGATCATCTCCAGATCATGTCTGAGCTGCTGTTGCTAAGGCCCTTAGGCAGACCTAGGTTGGCTCTCAGGAAGTATCTTATCACCAGTTTTGCTCTCATTGCTGTTTTGGGCCAATTGGCCCTCAGGTCTGTTAGGGCTGAGTCATCCCACAAGTATCCATATCCAAAAGATTTTAAATGATCTTTATTTTAAAAGTCAACTCAAAGATTTAAGTATAAGACCTAGAAATTAAATTTTTCAAAAACATATCCATTCCAACAAAAAATTCCAAGCTACCAAGGACCTAAAAGTTATGCTTTGTCTGTAGCACTAGGTAAATTACCACTGAATGATAATTGTGTCCAAGGAAGACATCTAGTATATTTTTATTTATGTATTTTTGTTTGTCTAAACAGGGTTTCATGTAACCCAGACTGACTACAAACTCACTATGTAGCTGAAATTTACCTGGTTCTCTGGCCTCTGCTTTCCACGTGTTGTGACTATATTTATGGAGCACCACACCCAGTAGACTCATAACAGACCATTTCTTCTACCTGCTAAACTACCATTTCCTTTTTAATTCCTTGATCCAATTGTAAAGCTATTTATGTGCTATCTACATAACATACCTGACTAGTAAAGAACAAACTCTTACATATAACTTCTCATATAAAATAACAATTACAGCCTCTGATAGTCCTTTCCTGTAAGTTAGGCATTGGAAGTCGTAGGTACATGCAACTTAAAATTGTGGAGAAACATGTTATTGCCTGGAGGAGAAAACTGAATCTTTTTTTTTTTTTTTTTTTTTTTTTTTTTTTTTTTACTCATTTGCTCTTAGCATGTGGGCACCTTCATCTAGGACCTCTACAGGCATATCAGTGTTTGGGATTGTATGCTCTTCCTTAGGCTACCACTGTACATGGTTCCTGCAGTGAATGAAAACCACCCTCTAATTTATGAAAGCAAGCAGATCTGAAACTAAGTTTTATCATGTCACCAAGTACTTCAGGAAGTTGTCAACACTTATCAAAAAGTCTGTTAACGTCTCTAAAATTATCATTTATTTCAACTAAATGACCTCCTCTATCTTTAGAAAAAAAATTAGATAATTGACTTATCTACTAACATTTGACAGCTTCACTGAGAAGTCAAAGTGTGAAATTTCATGATGAAATGATATAAATCCATTTTAAAACATCAATTGCTTTTTCAGTATATCACAAACCTTAGAGAACATGTCTTTCATTTAACCCTCCAGTTATCTGTCTTCATACTTCATCTAGTGATGGTGACCTTCTATCACTCATATTCTCTGACATTCAGTCCTGTTTGTCATCTGTTATGCCCTTGAACCCACCAAGTCTCTAAGATATTTGTGTGCCTAGGACTTTCATTCATTTATCATTTATTTATTGTTTTGTTTTGACTGTTTACTACACATCAGCTGCATATATAATGGATATCAGTGCATGCTAAGAGAGTAATTGTCCATAAATAACATTTATATTATTACACAGTACTAGGTGGTTTTGTTTATCAACTGGACACAAGCTATAGAGTCATCAGAGGAAGGAGCCTCAGCTGAGAAAATGGCTCCTGAAGATCCAGGTGTAAAGTGTTTTCTCATTTAGTGATCAATGGAGGAGGGAGCAGGTCATGGTGGTTGGGGCTAGACTGCTGGTCCTGGGTTCTATAAGAAGGTAGGTTGAGCAAGCCATGGGAAACAAGTCATTAAATAGCACCCCTCCATGTGTTCTGCCTCAGATCCTGCCTCCAATTTCTTGTGACCTTTATTTTTAGATGAATTGCTGTCAGAATAATGTCTTATAACATCATATACAATTTGATAGTATCATTTCTTATTCTTGTGCATGCAATTGTTCATTCCATGTCTTTCACACACATTTTGAAACTTACTTTAGAAGATAAATAATGTTGTCTTCTATGTGACTGCATGAGCAACTTTCAACATCCTAGTATATAATTGGCAGTGTATGATTCTTTAGTTTAAATTGAACAAAAAGATACATGTATACTGTTTAACAATGTTTTCCAAGATTTATCTAGAAATGGTCTCCCTATTCCATTGCATTTGTCACAGTTAACAGTTCTCAAAAGCTTTGACTATATAAGATAATACAAAACAAACTGGAGGTGAGAATTTACCCAATTATAAATAACATTATTTCTGTATTGTTTGAGAATCATAATGCCTGTAGAAAAACATGTTGATATTCACTTAATATAAATATAGCGTATTGTCTTCATATAGATGGGATGTATTCACATAATGGGGGGAATTTCACAGGCTCTCACCTCTAGATGAAAAACTTCAAGTAATCAATAGCTGCTCAAAGAGAGATTCAGAGATCTGTAGGCACAGGGTCCTTGATTGTTTATCCAGCCCCAAGTGATCATCTCTAAACACACTAAACACAGATGCATGTGAGCAGCAGTAAGTGGACTCAGCAGCAATTAAGGAAAGTATACCTGAATAGGAGGAGTTGCAGGAGTAGTGAACAGGGAAGAGGAAAGCAAAATGAAGTAAGTAGAACACTTATGTATGAAAGTCATATATTTTTAAAAAGAAACAAACTAAAGAAAGACATTTTGGAGAGAGACTTAGTAGTATAATTGTACAGCAAAGGCAACATTATTATATTGGCATCATAACAGTAAAATAATAAATTTAATAAAATATAATTTTGAAGCATATTCCTTCACACAGTTATAGCATAGAATGAGTAAAATGATTAAATAATGAAAATATTTCAAGTTTTAAGTATAATAGTGTCTACATAAACTAATGTTTATTCTTTGTTTAATTTGATTTCCATTGGGAAGAGGGTACTAGAATGTGGGTCTCTTAAGAAAGAAGATACATTTTTGAGTTTGACAAATAGATTTACATTTAGTATTAACCAATATCTTTTTCTCACTCCAGACAACGCTATGTAGTCAAAGTGAACCAAATGCATAGTTTTATTCTTTCTTTTAAATCTCTACTCCATCTTTCTGCCAATCAGTGTTGAATATGGTATCATGACTGAGCTTCCCTTCAAAAGTCACATCCATGCAGAAGATTCTCTGAATAATTGACAGATACAAACTTGGGATAATGAGAGGACATTTAGCAGACTGAGAGCCGTGCTTATCTTAGAGTAGCTTCAGTTGTTTTCAATAGACACATCATTGGTTTCCCATCTGAAATAATGACCTTGTGATTTTCTAGAAAAACTTTTGCAATATATGTTAAACATCTCAAGTTCTAGCTGCCGGTAATTCTAAGGCTGACAATGTTATGAGATGCCATCTGAAGAAAAAGAGACATCTCTCTTCAGGCTGGAAACAGGTGTGCCTACCATTTATTTAATAACTAACAATGATTTGTGATTTTTTTTTTTACTTCAAAAGTTCATGTGATGTCTTCTGTGGACCATGGTGTCCTTGGGTCTTCATAACTTATCTTTGGCTTTAAATAAGGTATCTTAATCCTTGTGGGGGAAAAGCTACCTTTTGTGTTGAAACAAAATTTCTGAGATATTTGTATATAAATTCTTTACTTCCTAATATACAGTATTTGTGATATATCCTATAATCTCAGTTTGATACTAATAGGCAACTCTTGCTACATTAATAGCACATTTTTTTCATTAATAAACATAGTGGAGGGGTAGTTCATAAAGAAAATGAAATGAATTCCTGATTTTTTCTGCTAGGTTCTGAAGAAAAAAAAATGTTTCTTTAAGTCACTGAAGTTCTATGTTATTACAGATTACTTTCTTGATTGTAAAAGTAAGACATAATTGCTCTATAGTGTGAGCCTTATCAAGGTCTAATTTGTTCTCCGATAATATGTGTTATGTTCTGCAAAAAAAAAAAAAAAATAGAAAAGAAACTTTCAAGATTCAAAATTTCTGGCCCTCCTTGTCCAAAACCTACAGTGACTTGCCCTGTCTTGTTTGTGTTTAGATTAGAGAGAACCTGTTTTCCATGTCTCAAAATAAAAATTAGTTGACACTATTAACAAAAATCAAGGAAGTGTGGCTATGTGCAGTTGGGACCATCATTTTATCTTAAGTGAGGCAATAAAAGAAGTAAGTACACATCACCTCGGGAATCATCTACATCATCTGGTCAGCCTGGAGACTGGACAGATCACAGATTCAGTAATTGCTCAAATGTTACTTATAAGATAACATTTATTGAGCACCTACATTGAGCAAGGCAGTAGATGTAGTCATTGAATGTGACCGATAAAATTACCTCTTTTAATGGGTTTTGAGAAGACCACAGGTACCATATGGGCAATTATAATAGCTGTAGCAGTTAATCAGAGAAAACATGAAGCACAGTAAGGTTGTCAACCAAAGTGTGGAGTTTTCTTTGTCTCAGTTCTTGATTTGTGACCAGTTTCTTCATGAAAATCAAAAATGGAAAGCTAAAGTAAAGTCTCTAAGAACGTCAATGGGGATTCAGCAGAAAATCAAGATGATACTTTCACACATTAGCTTTGAAGGTGAAGCAATTGGCTCCTCTAACAAGCTGCATGTGAGGTAAGAGAAAGGGGAAACGAGAAGTTGTCTGCTCTCAGCAGAGAAACAGAAGCAATGGATGATATTCACATGTGATTTAGCATAAGAATAGGGAGAAACTGGAGACAGAGACCTATGACCCTGCCCTTCTTAGCCCTTAAAATGTTGACCTGGAGACAGAAAGAGTGCAGATTACAGACACTCAGCAGTCACCTTGTCTCCACAGGTGGGAACCAAAATATCAGGGAAGTAGTTGAAGGCACAGGTGCTTGGCATGCGCAGGAGAGTGACAATAACAATCAACAGTGGGCAGATACCAGATATTGAAAACATACTAAACTTTGCATTTCTAGTAGAAGCAATGCACTCTAAAAGAGCACTGTGATCAATACCACAAGCATGTAGTAAGAGCTCCTGTTCTTCCTCGATTGCTCACTGGTGACTTAGTATAGAAATGGTTTACATATGGTCATACAGCCAAAACTGTCAATTAGGAAGAGCCAAAGGCCAAGCATTGTTATGACTCTGGGTTCTAAATTTGACAAGGTAAGACAGTGCATCTTTTATTCTAGCTGAAGTCATTTCAAGTTTAACTAGAATTTGCTCTCCTTCATAGACAATCTCAGGAAAGTTACCCAATTCTATTATAGGAACCCAAGATCTGGATTTCCCAGGTAACACTTAGCTTCTGTTAGACTCCTTAAATCTGTGGAGCTCACCTCTAGCTGGCAAGCAATACACAAGGAACTGTTTTTCTTTCTTCCTTTCAAAACTTCATTCTCTGGATGCTCAGGGCTATACTTAGGGTGTCTGAGCGGTCATCTCTAGTGGGCTCTTAACACAGAATTCTCCTATTCCACTGGATAAGTGAATGATCACTCCCCAAATCACTGTGTGGCTAGCAACTGGTTGTTACTGTATATAGACTTATGGTAATTGTGGTTGGTATAACAGACAACTCTGTATTCACAAGCAGAGTATACTTATAGCAGTGAGGCTCCAGATGTTTCAGTGTTAAATCTAGGGAACCAAGAATTTTAAGCAAACGTGTTTGAAAGCTCTATTTATTGTTTCATTTTTGGTGATGTGATAAAACACCATGATTAGAAGCAACTAATAGAAAGAAGAATGTGTTTTGGCTTACAGTTTCAGAAGGAGATAAGTCCATCCTGTAAGGAAGACATTGAAAGAGGCATCAGACCTGGTAATAGGAGCAAGAAGCTGAGACATTTCCATCCACATGCAGTAAGGAAAGAGAGCAAACTGACTGTAGGGCAAGACTGTGCAGTCTATCTTAGCTTCTGTTTTTGTGAAGAGACATTATGACCATGGCAACTCTTATAAAGGGAAACAATTAATTTAGGTGGCAGCTTACAGTTTCAAAGGATTAGTTTATTATCATCATTGCAGGGAGTATAGCAGCATGCAAGCAGAACCGGTGCTGGCTACATCTTGATCATAAGGCAACAGGAAGTGGACTGTGACACTGAGTGAAGCTTAAGCAAAAGAGACTTCAAAGCCTGCCCCCACAGTGACACACTTCCTTCAGCAAGGTTACATCTACTTTCAACATGGTCACACCTCCCAATAATGCCACCTCCTATGAACTTATAAGGGCCAATTACATTCAAACTATCTCATTCTACTCCCTGGCCCCCATAAGCTTTAACAATATCATAATGAAAAGTTCATTTAGTCCAACTTCAAAAGTTCCCATAGTCAATCACAGTCTCGACAGTGTTTAAAAGTTCAGTTTTTTCCGAGATTCATGCAGTCTCTTAACTACAATACTCTATAAAATCAAAATCAAAATACTTCCAACATATAATGGCACAGGATATACATTACCATCCCAAAACCCAGGGAAGGGAGCATAGTTCGGAAATACTGGAACAAAACTAGACCAAAATCCAACTGGGCCAACTCAAAACTCTGCATCTCCATGTCGGATGACAAAATGCTCTTCAGATCTACAATTCCTTTCAGCTTTTTTGACTGGAACACACTGCTTTCTCTTCCACTGGTTATACTCCCTGTTACCAGCTTATCTTGCATATCCAATGATTCTGGCATCTCCAATTCCTTTGGGTCTCTAAGGCAGTCCAGGCTTTACCCTCACAGCTTCATGAAATGGTCTCTCTAGGCCTCCATTCAGGAACACCCCCAACATGTGCCTGGCCTCAGCTGCTTTCCTTGGTCGTGAAGACAAATTCCATTGCTCCCTTCTTCTATCCTTAACTCCAGAACCATGTGGCTCAAAGCTGCCAAGTTCTGCTGCTGGAACTAGGCCCCTTTGACCAATTACATCACTCCCTATGAGCCCATGGGGGCCAATTACATTCAAACGGCCACATCATTGAAAAGCCTGATCCTAGTAATGTACTTAGCTGGGAGCCAAAATGCTCAAATAATTGAGTATATGTGGGACAGTTATATTTCAAACCACCACAATATCAATCTCACAAGTGGTTGATGTGACCTGTGGTTGAACAAATAAGTTGGAGACAGTTATAGTTTATGCCATCAGTGTGCTGTTTACAGCTTTATTTTTAAAATTGTGTGTGTACATGTGTGTGAATGTGTGTGTGTGTGTGTGTGTGTGTGTGTGTGTGCGTATACCCTCTTAACCATCTTAACTAAGCCATCTCACCAGCCTTCTATTTATAGATTTTTAATCTTCTCAGTCATTTAGTCTTTCACTAGGTCAATTCAATGTGAAATGATTTAGCAGTCTTTCTTTAGTTTTATAAATGATTTCAATATCATTAACAACTGATTTTAAGAGAGCAGGACAAAAAATCCTTATTTATTTAGTTCCATGAAAAAAATTACGGTTTTTGTCTCTATAGAAGAATATATATGATTTACAATATGTTTCTCATAAATTTTATTATATATAAACTATATAAATATATAGTATAAAATTTTTATTATGTATAATCAATAACTTAATAAAATTCTTGTACTATAATGAACAACAGATAGCACAGAAAATAAAAATACTCTATTTGCCATGAATTATAAGTATTCTATCTCACAATAAAGTGTACTCTTTTGAATATATTATTTTAATTAGTTTTCTAAAGAGAAAAAAGTGAAATGATTCTGATACAAAAATGAACCTGACTATGTGTCTCATCTATGTGACAGTCACAACTGAACACTCATTTGCTTGCTAATGGAAAATTATATATTCATATACTTCAAATACAGTGTCAAGAAATGTCCTATAGTATTATTTTAATGCATAAATGTTGAACACAATAAACAATACGGCAGAAATATACAGTTGATTCGAAATTAGTGTTGTTTACTTTATTTACTTATTAACTAAAGGTTGATAAGCTATAAAACATATCTAAGAAGTTCATTTTAACAATTGATATTTAATGCCAAGTTTAAACACATATTGTCATATAAGAAAATTTAACCTAAATTTCCACAGAAATTAAGTGAGAACTGAAAGAAGATAATCCTGAATGTTAAATGACCCAACCCCTTGGTATATTGAAATATGGAAGATAAGATAGCACTAGCTTTGATTCTAGTCCAGTTCCATTGAACCTAGGACTGCGGAACGATGCATGAGGCCACAGCAGCCTGGGGTTCCTTTAATGATCCCCGGAAAAATTAAAATTTAACCTTATACAGAAACTTAGAAAGTAAGTTTACATTGTAGTTACAAATATGAGAACCCCCATATTGTGATTTAAATTTCCCATCTATAAACCACAAACTGAACAAGTGTCTTCAAGATCTCTTAATGCCAGTAAAAGAGTCAGAGACAACTCTGCTCCCACTGTTAGGAGTCCCACAGAAGGACCAAGCTACACAACTGTAACATATATGCAGAGTGCCTAGGTCAATCCCATGGCTCCCTGGTTTAGTCTCTATGAGGCCCTATGAACCCAGGTTAATTGATTCTGTGGAGAGAGGATGGGAGATGAGGAGAGAGGGGAAAAAAGCAGCCAAGATGTAAAGCAAACAAATGAACAAACACTCTTAATGCCAACTTGACAACATTTTACTTGGGCTTGTGTTCTTCTGCATAGCAATTTGTGAGAAATGTGAAGTATAATGTAGATAAAACATTTAACAGATTCTGGCCTTGGAACATGTTCCATGAAAGTAACTATGGTTTTGGAATGACTTAGCATAGATCTCTAGTTGTGCTTATATCAAAACTAGTTCATCTTTAAGCATAATGCAGAATAACTTACTTCTCTAACATTCTTCACACAATTTATGAGTTAAAATTTTCACAAGATTTATTGAATTTACTAGGGTGTTCCAAGAGCAGATAATATTGAATTTTTGAAAATTATCCCAGGTCACAGCTTAGCATCAGCTGTCGCGCTTGACAACTATAGTTTCTTTCTATGGCTTTATGGGAGTCTTCTGGCTGCTGTGCATGAAGTAGTACTTCCCTAGTCAGGGACACAGTTCTGCCAACGGAAGCTATGCACTCACTCATGGCAGAAGCTCAACTGCTATTCCAATGTAGCCCAAGGCTGTGGCTCCCAAAGCCCCCTGCACTGGGAAAATCTCCTGCCAAGAGCCCTAGTGTTATGGCAGACAGTGAGTCTTGACTAACAAGGGACTATGAGGGATGTATGCTGAAGACTGGAAGACAGCCATCGATAGAGAAGTTTTCAAATTCAGATGTGGAAGTGTTCCGGAATTAAAGGAATACCCACTTATTGACATTAGCAAATGCTTTCTTAGCCATGTTTACTTTCAAATATGCTTTTTGTTTTTTACAGTGGGTTAATGATAGAAACACTTGAGACCTAAAAATAGCATTTTTAAAAAAAATAGATAGAGCACTCTGGAAGACGCACACACATACACACAACAAGGAGGACAAAGAGAGAGACAGAGACAAAGAAAGAGAAACACACAAAAGAGAGCTGAGTCATCCTAAGTGTAGCTTAAACCAAGAATAGAGAAAAAAATATAATTACTATCTACAGAAATAGCACAGAAACACTGACTCATTTTCATGGATTGAATCAAGATTATATGCCAGATATTTGGCTTCCTGTCCTTTTAAAAATAGCATTCCTCTATTCCTCTGCATTCTTGCGAGTTTGATATTCTCTCAATTGTTCTCTTGGGACCAATTCACACCTGTGAATTCATGGTGATGCTGAGTGTGAGTTCATTGCCTACTCGATGGACAATTTAATTTTGCTCCTAAGCTATTGCAACCATTACTGAAATTTCATAAAAGTTCACGTTGGCTTAAATCATTTTATTCATTTTCCCAGCACCAATTAGTGAGGGAATAATTTGGTGAGCTTAAAAGTCAACTCTGATTTCATGTTTCGAAGATGTGTGTTAGAGACATAGCTGTTTAACCATACCAAAAGCATCTGATGGTTCACATGAGAACACCAAGTTTGACTTAAAATCTGCAGGAAGTCAAGGCCTACTGCTTTCTTCCAACCCATTTATTTCCCCTTTCTTGCTACATCAACTGTACTTAATAAAACACTCCTAAGATAGAGCTATGAATTTTAACCTGTGACTGGATGACTTATTCGGTCATGTGACCCTTTTGCAATTGGACTCAAAGCATCAGATAAATCTGAAATTATAGATATTTTTCACAAGTAGCATTTTGAAGTCAAACTAGAAGTCAGAATGGGAAAATCTGGTTACAGTCCAATCCAGTGAAGTAAAGTTAGGAAAAATATTTTGAAATAAACATTGAAAATACACATAATTCCAGATTATGGAAACTTAAGTGCAATCAAGGAATTTAAAACTGTTTTTATTCTAACCAAACTATGAATAATATAACATCTGTAGGTATTTATAATATTTATAATCTAAAATTAAATATATGAAATACATTGAAGTAGTTACATGAGAATCAGATTGATATGTATTAAATATATTTCAAAATAAACTATGTAAAATAATATAAATATTATGTACAAGAAAGTTTAAAATCAAACATTCTGGGCAGTGGTAGCATAAGGTTTTAATCTCAGCACTCTGGAGACAGAGGCATGCATATCTCTGAGTTCAAGTTCCAGGACAGCCATGGCTACACAGAGAAACCCTGTCTCTAAAAACTAAAAATTAATTAATTGATTAATAGGAAAACTTAAATGCTATATCCAGAATTCAAAATTACTTACTGAGTCTCTGAGGATAAATAAGTCAATGAAAAAGACTGGTAGAAAGAAATAGTAAATAGCAAGGAATTCTGAAAGGAAATGTTGACATAAAGATAACAGTGCATGCATATGAATGTGTGGGGTCTGTCTGTCTGACTGTCTGTGTACACAAGTATATATATAGTCTTGGGATTGAAACAGACATACTTTAAGACTTACACCAAGTAAAAAGATAGGAGTGGGCTTACTCGTAGCCTCCAAAAGGATACACAGAAACTCATTTCCTCCTTATCAATAGAAAATCCAGCAGTTACAAAAAATCCACTTATGAAATACTCAGCCAAATTATAAGTAAAGCCAAGCTAATAGGATCATTCATTCCAAATATATGCATTCAAAGACAGGATTTGGGTGTATTTTTTTCTCTCGATGAGTGTACTAAACAAGAGAAAAATTCTACCACATCATGAACACCAGGTGTGTTACCTAGTGACAGTGATTGTTGACTTGGGAGGTGCCTTGGAAAGAGTGGAAATTTGATAGAGCTTTTAGTTCTTGTGCAGGTTGCTTTTCCTAGCACTAAGTAGAGTCTGGGAAATGGCACAGGACAGGGAATTTCCTCGCCACAGTGCCTGTGTCGGCCAGTGTAAGCATTAGTGCCCTGGACAACGTGAGCATTCACAGGAGGCCCGGATCCTTCACCTCCAGCCCTATTGCTCCTGGCTTTGATCACCATTTCGTGTCTTCTTAGTCTTTTTATTCTCTTGAATGTATTTGTTCTTTGCACTAGTTTCTCCAGTTTTTACGATCCCATTCTTTTTGCCTTTTCCAGCACCTCCCCCTTAACAAGTACCCTTTCCTCTTGATCTCAATTATCTCTCTCATTTTTATGTGTTAATCCTTGTCTTCCACAGATGCTTCAGTCCAATGTTCTTCCCCTTTGAAACCACAGTTTAGAGCAAAGGTAAAGACTGATTTGAGCATATTTTTCTTTGATTCATATTTTCTCTACTCACTCCCTACATAG
The DNA here is from genome assembly GCF_004664715.2 of Peromyscus leucopus. Lineage (NCBI taxonomy): Eukaryota > Metazoa > Chordata > Mammalia > Rodentia > Cricetidae > Peromyscus > Peromyscus leucopus. Next base: position 15,233,818 of record NC_051074.1, on the reverse strand, counting down.
CAGCTATCAAATGTTATATGGATATAGACTGTAAAATACATAAAGTCGCTTTGATTTTGTCCCTCACATGTCAAATTCCACAGTGCTAGTACACAGTATTGCAAATTGACCTGGAACATGATGCTGTTAGACAAAACACATGCAGATGTTTTCTTGTCGTTAAGCTTTCTTTCTTTGTTTCTCTCACATTATCACCCTTTTTTTTTTCTGTTTTCGAAAAGAGTGATTCTCAAGGATATTTTTCTTCTTTATCTACCTATGAAAGAGACATTGGCATTTCCTGATATTCACCTTCTTATCCTGTTACAGGTGACCAACATTATTTCTATCTCTTTTAATAACCTGTCTGACTCCAATCCCTCAGAATAAAAAGGTGTTGGCTCATCTGGTGTTCACCTTTTCTAATTTATTAACAATACTAGAACAATTTTAACACATAGCGCAAATCCTCACCCTTCTGTTGCAGCACCTTTCAGCAGGCCATTACAGCAAAATTGTGCCTATGATAACATTATATATCTGCAACAGATATCACATAATATATCATATATAAAATATCTAATAATTCATGCACTTGTTCTCACTTTATCTTAATTGCAGCTCAATTTCTCACAGTAGTCTACTAAACCCACGCTGGAATAGCACTTGCTTTCAACATGACAATTCATTTCTTCTAAGTTTTCAGTACTATAGTTATCTATTGTGTTTCCAATTCTTGTTTGTCTCCTAGCATCCTACATTCTTTCCTTCTACCTCATCAATCACTCCTTTCAGAACTATGGCTATAGCTATTACTTTATCTATATTCTGAGTATTTGACTAGGTCTGTGCCTCTCATCTCAAACATATTCTTGAAGGAAATATATTTTACCTACTATGTCTCCAAGTTCTTCATTTAAAAAAGCTCTAGTTCTTTTTCCAGAACAGCCTGTGCTTACTCCCTCATAATTTGTCCTTGGCACAATCGTCAAATCATTACAATGTGTTCTTGGGCAAATCTTCAAGTGTTGCTCCATTTCACAGTGTGTAAAATCTTACATGATCCATCTCCTATGTGATGTGCCTGAAGTCATCTTTTCTCACTGTGGCTTTCTTTTTCCTGCTGACTTCCTACTGTTTCTGAAAACAGGATGCTACTTATCTGGAAGCTTTTACCCTTTGCATGTAATTCTAATGTTCACATATTTCACTGATTCAATTTCAAGTCTTTCACAGACAAATAATTTAAGTGTTTTATATAAAATTATCATTTTAAATAACCATTTATATAGGAAAGGGGAGATCATCAGTGGTTCAACTGCCTACCACAGAAGCATGAGGACTTGAGTTTGAATCTTCAGAACACACATAATGCTGGACACTGTAGCATGTCTGTAATCCCAAACATTCTACTGAAAAAATAGGAGCAGAGACTGGAGAATCCCTAGAAGCTCTCATTTCAACATAATCTATTGTAGCCAACAGGAAAGAATGAAACATGGACCCTGCCTCACTTGACCTGGAAAGCTAGGACTGACATGAGAACACACACACACACACACACACACACACACACACACACACACACACACACATACACACACACACACACAGCGAGCAAGCAAAAGAGAGATTTATATAATTGTTAAAGCATAAATTTACTGATCTTCTTGATAAAATCTTTGCCACAGAACTCTATTAACTCTCTTTCAACTGCTGATACTTAAATTACTTAGTTGTAGTGTTTGATCATTTTCTTGTGTGTTATATTAACTTCCTCTATATTCAAGATACAATAACAAAGCTCTTACATTCTGTATAATTTTTTTAATATATATTATCTGGTATTAAGAACAATATCTGTAGTGGGTGAGTGAAGACCTGTAATTATCTCAATATATTTGTTTGTAAAATTCTTAATAAATGATGAAATCATCCATTTTTTAAGCCTTTAGAGTACTTGGAAATATATAAACCATCAGAAAGTCCTGTATGATTAAGGGCAACTTCCAAGGCTCCAAGGTTCTAGATTCTTTAGCTGAACATGTGAAGTCTAGCTCAGTGTAAACCAAGCCACACAGAGTACTAATTTACATGTAATAGTAAGATACATTGGTCAGGAAGGTTACTTTGTTACTTTGTGAAAATCCTTATCTTATTCCAAAGCTCTGTGGTCTTTATAGGGAAAACGTATCATGTAACTATTAAAGTTGAGTTTGGGTTCAATGACATTTGTGTTGGTGTGTCAGATATTTAAATAATGATTTATTACACTGTATTATAGTAACCTCGTAGCCATAGTTTATTTTTTTTATTTTTACTGACAATAACTTTTACTCATACAATATATTCTGATTACAACTTCTCCTCCTTCATCTCCTCACAGATTCTCCCTAATTATGCAACTCAATGACTTCTTACTCTCTCTCTTTAAAAAAAAGAAAAACTAGTGGAAACACATGAACTGTGGACCAATAGCTGAGGAGTGCCCATCGTACTCAATTAGGCCCTCTGGATAAGCGAGACAGTTGTTTAGCTTGAACTGTTTAGGGGGCCTCCAGGCAGTGGGATTGGGACTTGTCCCTAGTGCATGAGCAGCTTTTTGGAGCCTAGTGCCTATGGTGAGACACTTTGCACAACCTTGGGGTAAAGAGGAACGGCTTGAACCTGCCTCAACTGAATGTACCAGGCTCTGCTGACTCCACATGGGAGAACTTGCCTTGGAGTAGATGGGAATGGGGGGTGTGTTGGCAGGGGAAGGCTGGGGGATGGGAGGAGGGAGGACAGGGGAATCTGTGGTTGATATGTAAAATGAATAGAAAATCTCTTCATTAAAAAGACAGGCAAATTAGACAAATAAACCAGAATAGAATAAAATAAACAAAAAAGTAGAAGAAACACATACACACACAAAGGCAGAGATACATCCACACACAGAAACCCATTAAAATCAGAAACCATAACATATAAACAAAAGACCAGTGATGTAAAAATAAATGCCCAGACACAGAATAATGAGAGAGAAATCTCCCAAAATATTGTTGAATTCATTTTGAGTTGGCCATCAACTTCTGGGAATTCTGACTGCCCTTAAATGTCTTTTGTAAATCTACAACCAGTGAGACGACACTAAAGAAAACTAATTTTGTGAGCAGTTGTCAACTGGAGAGAGACGCTTGGTAAGGATGGAGCTCATGGCCAGTTTCTTCTCTCAGTTCCGGGACCCCATTTGGCTTGGACCTGTATAACTCTTACGCATGCTGTGATTGTCTCTGTGAGTTTCTGTGTGTATCAACCCTGTTGTGTCTGATAGGCATTGTTTCCTTGGTATGTTCTGTGGTGGTAATCTAATTGTACTGAAATATTATTTTGATTGTATGTTAATAAATAAAGTTGTCTGGGGGTCAGAGCTATTAGAGCCATAGCAAGAGTGTGGCGGTGGTGGCACACGCCTTTAATCCCATAAGATCTCTGTGTGTTCAGGGTCAGAGCTATTAGAGCCATAGCAAGAGTGTGGCGGTGGTGGCACACGCCTTTAATCCCATAAGATCTCTGTGTGTTCAGGGATACAGTCAGCATTGGAGACATATACCTTTAAGACCTAGGGGGCTGTACATTCAGACAGTGACGAGGCAGTCATGTGTTTGGGTTTACAACCAATGAGAAGGCAGAACAACATACTTTAAAAAAACGAACCGACAGGAAGTAGGTCTCTTTTCGCGAAGCTGGGACAGCAGAAGGAAGGGTGAGATTTAGCTCTGAGCTCTGACCTCTTGGCTTTCTCTTTTACATTGTTTCTGTGTTTCTTATTTAATAAGACGGTTGGATACATCTACAATGTTCCTTCACCACTGGTTCTTAGAATCATTTTCCTTCCTCTCCCACAGAGTTTTCTGAGAAGTGAGGGGCGGGATTTGACGGAGACAATCCACTAAAGATTGAGTGTTCAGGCTCTCTCACTTTCTGCACATTATATACTGTTGGGTCTCTATTTGTTCCCATACACAGAAGGAGGAGGCTTCTTGGATGATGGCTGAGCAAGGCACTGATCTCTGAGTTTAGCATAAGGTGGTCCTAAAAAGGACCATTAGTCATTACAACTTTTTAATAGAAAAGCATGGCTGATGTTTTCTGGAACAGGCAGTACAGAACCATTTATAGTTAAGGTTACAGGTGGGGCATAGCCCAATCCTTGAGAGACAGAGATTTAATCAGAACCAGAAATGAGTCTAATTTTGATTAACTCTAAAGTGGCTTTCAAGCCCAAGATGGTGGCAGGCTGGTTCATTACTTCACAATGCATTATCATATCCTTTTTCATCCTATTAATGTTTTTATAAAATTTGTTAAATTTGTTGACAATATCATACTATGAATTCTTTTTACTTTTCCCTACCCTCTCTTATCTCTCTACTATCCCTATTAACTCCCTCCTCCACAAGTCCTTTTACTACATCATGTCTTTTTGTGATGCCCTGACTTGAATTAGTTCCTGCTATGATCAGTGAGGGGCACACAGTCACTATGCTCCCTGCTGAACTATTAACTGCTAATGGACTCTGGGTGAGAGACAGTCATGGTCTTTAGTTGTATACCCACTGCTGAGCCCACCAGGATGTAATGGATTCTACTAACAATATTTTTGCTTAATTAGCTCTCTGGTTTAAGCTTTACAAGGCTGTACACATCATTTTATATTTTTATAGTTTTGTCTAGAATCATTTCTTTATTCCCAAAGTAAACTCTTTAACATTTTTAATGTGAATTGTCTATAACTAATTCTCAGTTGTTGTTTCTGGAGAGAAAAAAAAAGAAATGTCTCCCTTTGTTAATTTGTAAAGGGCTTTTCACTCAGGACTCCTTTTTATATGTGAATGGACTCCTTTTAGAATTCTGAATATGTTCCAATTCTTTGTGTTTTTACCTTTTCAAAAGTGACTATATCTAATTGTTTTGCCATTTCCCTAGCTTGCTTTTTTTTCTTGTCTAAACTTGTAGGTATACCCTCAGTTTCTAGACTATTCATTAAGATATGCCTAGATTGCTTCCCCTTCTGTTTACATTTCTATAAAAAATGTCTGACAATCTCTGCTTTCTCCTTGCCATATGGTCTTCCATCTTTTTGTTCCTTGCTCCACTCAACTTCTGCTGATATGTGCTACAGTTAGTAAACACACCTGTCTCTTCTGCCATAAAACCCATAGATTAAGCACACAGATTCAGATTTTATTTTAAATTTTCTCAATTTTCTATATTTTATCATATTCTGTAGTTTGTTAAATATATTAAATACCTATATTTCCAAGCTAAGATTACATAATGTGAATATCTACACTTTCTATGAATCCAATTAAAATAAATATTTCTTTCTCTATTATTCTGATAATTTCATTCTGCATTTATCATCCCTGGTAATCTTAGTGTAATGCCAATACTATAATATTTCACAAAGGCATTCATTGTACTCATCCAGAATAGTAGAATATATCCACATCTATTTAATAATTATCACCCAGTTTCTTTAGTAATCCCAAGATTTACCAACATGTTGAGTGTTAAGGGACACAAAGAGTCTCAGTGAAACATGGGACATTAGAGATGAATTTTCAGATACACGATCCCTCATCATACTTCTATACTATGTACAGTTGTTTTTTTTCTAAGTGAGTGTCCAATTTTTGGAAGCTTCCATCAAATATTCTACTAGAAGTAGCCTTATCTATAATAACTATTTTTATCATACAACTTAACATAGTTGTAATTTAGTTAACATTTTAATAATAATTTATCTATATTGCTATGTGCTAAATATTTTGTGATATGTCTAAATAATCCTTTCCTTAAGAGAGACTTCCACATCTTATAGATAACCTCTATTTGTAAAATCCAATTTTAAGCAAAGCATTTGATATACTAACATGTAGACTATAGATACTAAACTACTGCTTTGTGTGCTGGCACCAATTAAGACTTTTTGCACTACTGGATATTACTTTGAAGAATAGAAAGATAGGAAGTTCTTGGCAGTAAATGCTCCTGAATAGAAATTCTTTAGTGAGCAGAAGGCCAAGGATATACCAGAATATTTAAACACGTGTTGTCTTCTTGAAGCTGAAATGTGGGCAGACAGCTTATTGCTGTTTTAATGACACCTTACAGAGATGAAATTAACATTTGATTTACATGAGTGTCCTTGGAAAGAGGCAATTGTGACTACTCATATCCACTGATAGGAGCTGAATTAGTTTTAACCTTTCAGAGAAATAATCTAGAATGCATAATGAAAAGCTAAATGCAGATGTCCACTTAATACACAGTGGTACTTCAAATAGTAAGAAAGAGATTGGGGTATAACAGTATTTTATACCTGTTATAAACCTGTCTGTTAAGGAGTCAAAGGAATTTCTACAATTTTCAAATGCAATAAACTGGGGACAAAATGAGTCTTTATCGTTTTGAAGGTAATTTGTGACTTAAGACTCAGGAGATTGGAGAGTTAGGAAAACTCTAAATTGACCGTCTAGGATCACTGAGGTCTAAATATTCAATATCCCATAAAATATTTCAAGGAAGAATAAGTGCTGTCATTATTTGGAGTGCAGAATTATTGTCTAAAGAAAAGGAAATTCATTGAGTTAAAATATTCTGATGGCAAAATATGATATGCAAAACTAACAAACTATGAAAAGCCACTTTTTTAAAATCTTCAAATTGGGTTAAACCTCTTCATTCAGATTTCAGACCAACCAGTCACTCAGGCCTGGACGCGGGAAGGGTAATCATCTAAATTATACCAGTTGGATGTGTAAAATTTAGAATATAGTAAGGTCACTGGATTCATGAGCTAAATGATGTTACTCTACTGTAGAGAATAATCTAAAAATGTATACACAGAGTCTATCATTTTAGGTTATGTATCTAGTAGTATAGTCTAATGATAGTAATGTTAATCCATGTATAAAAATATCTGTATTCAATATCTGTTAGATATATTTAGTGGAAATAATGTAGAAATCCACTTCACTATTTACTGGTTTTTGATTCAATGAACTTTTGATGTTTATCTTCTACTTTAAACAGCATTCAACAGATGTGAAGCATACACATCTGGGTCTGAAATGGCTTTCCAAGATTGTTCTTCAATTATAAGTCAGTACTGAAAAAGATAATCCTTATACATTAATTTGTGCTTTAGCTTAAGTTTAATACTAACTTCTTCTGTAACATGTTCAGTTATTGCAGACTACATCATTTTAGTGCTCCACATAACCGCAGGTTAGGGTATCTTCTTTTAGCTTTTTCTAATAATACATTGTACTAGTAAAGCTCCATTTTGCTTGATTTTAATCTGTTTCATGTTGAGAATGGTAACTTTAGAAAGAATGATGTTTTCTTTGCTGATATATTATCCTGAACAGAGAAATTGAAAACCCTCAGGTGACAAATAGCTAATATATTTATTACTCAGATTCTAAGGTTATCTATTTTTCCAGCCATATCCTCTCTAGAGGCATATGATAGCATGTGGTTATAGAATTAGGTCTTTATAGGAGAAGAATAGAAACTAAAGATACAGAAGGAATTTTTTAAGTCAAATCTCTACTGGTTAGATTATTGAGCTCACAAGAACCACGTCCATACATTATATTGTGCCTATTGAACCTTAGAGTAATGGATGGCTAACTATGCAGTGATGAACAAGTATTAATATTTCTTAAGAATCTTTCCCCCATTGACTCAGGAGAAATACAATGACTTGACATACAGATTCACATGATAAATAAGACTATCTGTGTGAATGTCATGGAATGACACTTATTACACTTTATTTGCTACTGAAATGATTTGATGAATAATTCTACAGAGGCGGAACCTAAATGATGACTGCTTGTATACTGGTATGTATGCAGAGTCACATGTTATTTTCAATTTTGTAAGATTTTTTATTGACCATGACTCCATTTTTTTTTTGTTTTATGTAATGATGATTGGTTAGAAGGAAATTTTCACAAATGCATTCCCTAATTTTCATCGAAACATTGTATTTAAATAAGCCATGCAAAAAAGGTTTATATATTTTTTTATTTGTTCTTTTTATACTCAGAGAGAAAAAATGTACTAAAAAAATTCTTAAAATGCTGATACCTTGCTTAGTTTATTTATTCTAAGTGTCAAAAAATTAAAGAGTAAAAGTCCTAGAGTTCTATTAATACTTATTGTTGTATTTACTAGTTTTCCTACAAAAACAAATGATCCAAATAACAAACCATTACAAACTTGGCTTTAAACACCACAAACCATCCTTGTTCAAATGGAAAATTTTCAGATTGGCTCATGTCATAGGAACACTCAGAGCTAACCTGTTTAGAAGATTGTCTAACCTTCAGAAGTGGAGTCTTATTGGTCTCTAAGATGTGGGTTTGGGTGGGTGGAGCTTCTGATCTAGAGCTTGTCCTACTTCTTTTCCCTGATTCTGACTACAGTATCCTTTCTATTGTGCTGGGTTTCCCAGACACTATTTCTACTTTTTTTTCTAGCACAATATTTTTATTGATTATTCATGAATTTCACGTAATGCATCCTGATCATACTCATTTCACAATAATCCCAAGTCTGCCCTTTCCACCCTTGTGACCTCCCCAACATCCTTCAAAAATTCAAATCCAATTTGTGTTGCCTATATAATAACTAGAGCATGGTCAATCTCCAGTGGTCAGTGTGTTTTCAAAATTAAAAGAGGACCAGACACCAATGAAAACAAGAGCCCAGGTGACTCAGTCTCACAGAATGCCTTTGTTACAGATTCCTCAAAAATCTACATGAAGAACACCTTCAAAACAGTTAGCTGAGATGGTCCAGCCTCAGAGGATATCTAGTCAAGACTTCATATAAGCTCTACACTTTCCCATAATACAGAGACCAAACAAAAAAAAATAATACAGCTAACTCTCCCAGGACTTGACTATTGTCTCAATTTTCTCAGGGTCCCCTAAAAATGCCGTTGCCCTAGAACAGCAGGAAGTAATTTTAAGAACATAATGCCTACATTCACAAGAAGTGGGGTGAGAGATTTTTGGTCATTTAATCAATGTTTGTCATCATTTACAGGGTTTGATCAAAGTTGTTATTGGTTATGGCCAAGGAGGAAATTGAACAAAGGACATTAGATTCAGGGATCTTGTTCTGGAAAGAAAAAGGGAGGATATAGAAATGATAGAATAAAAGGGTAGATTATTGAATCTACTTTCAAACTGAAAAAGTAACTATTAGTCTCAAATATTTTACATTGGTATGGATTTTTGTATATTGACACAAATTTAAGGTTACTGTTGTTGCATATATAATTCTACTCTTGTTTAAGATATTTTTGTACATTGATACATATTTAAGGTTATTTTTATATACTCTATCATATATTTCTGTTTCTTGTTTAAGGTGTTGAACTTACACACCTCATTTAGAAATGTAATGTCAAGTTCTAGTCCTAGTAAGCTATTTAGGATAATAAAGAAATACAGGTTAAGAGTCATCTCTAACAATCAAACTTATACTCACATTAGGTATATTTCCAGGTTGAAACAGAGATATATTTTAAATAGATGGAGTGTCTTCAACACTTCAGAGACCTACAGAATATGGCATTTAGCAGGTTTTAATAACATAAGGCTTTTCATGACACTGAGACACATCTGCTCCTGACAGCATCAATTTATTTCAAAAAAGGATGATGGGCATCAAAGAGCCTCCATATGGAGTTTCATTTAATTTGTGGTAAAGTTATATACTGGGCAAAAAAAACTGAACCTTGACTTGACTGCTAACAGAATGATGTCCAAAATGGACAAGCAAGAAACAAAAGAAGACAACAGGTGGGACAGGCAGTCTTTCAAAATTCCTGCTTCACAGAAATGTCTGTCGAATATTCTAGGCCCATAGGATAAAGATGGATATCCCAACATTGAAGGTGAAACTTGGGATGACTATCTAGGCAGCCAGATGTCTCTGTCATTTCTTAGTTTTAGAAGTTGCTTGCTCTACACTTCCTGTTTAATCAAGTAATATTCTATCCTTCTTGGGTCTCTGATGGGAGTTAACGATTAGATAGTTAAGGGTTTCTGTAGTTTTGACAGAAAGTAAATCAGGTACAAAACTTTAGAGTCACCAAAATAGGATAGATAACAGAGTATTTTCTTTGAATTTGATAATACTCATGATCTGGACATTAAGAATACATTTCTTACTTGATAATCACTCTTATTATATATAGTTTTACTCTGATAATGGTAAAACCCTTCCCTTTTATTTAGACAATGAGGGAGAAATGTTTCAGAAGAATTTTTCACATTGACAATCAGCTGTGCCAATAAAACCACCTTAAATAAAGGACAGAGTCAGCAATTGGCTGACCAGGATTAGCCATAGAGATGTTGGAGAACTGAGATAGTCAGATAGAAGGGGAAAAGAAGAGAAAAGGAAGTGAGGGTTTTCCAGAGCATTTGGATTGGGAAAATGTGCAGAATAGGCTCAGGGAATATCTCCTCTGCTGTTCCTGGGATTTATTAGTTTTTCAATCTCAATTTCTGACTCCCAAGTTTTAATTAATACTAAAACAACTTAGGTAACCATTAAAGTTCCTGTTCAACTTATTTTTCATTTATTATAAGCTGATTACTCACTGACATTTTTATTGCAAGTGACAGTAAGAAAACATATAGTGAAAGAAATAGTGTATAAGTGATCAGTAGATTTAATTATACATTTGTGTGTATCAAACATTTGTCTTATGCAATTAGAGTGATATTACTTAACAAATTATCCAATATTTATGTCTCTGTATCTGGTTTGGGGGTGCCTTTTTTTCTACTTTTTTCAAGTCATTACAAATACAATTGTGAGAAATTAAGACAAAGGATAATCACACACACACACCCAAGAGACAATGAAAACCCTTGCTTCTTGAGGCTAGTGAAATGTCTCAGTGGATAATAGCACTTTCCCTCAGGCATGATAATCAAAGTTCTAGTCTCCAGGAGCCACATGGTGGAAGGAGCGATTGATACTTCAAGTTCTCCTTTAAGCTCCACATAGGCAATTTTAACATCCCCCACCACATATGTACAACATAAACATCCCCCACACCTATGTACAACATAAACATCCCACCACACACATATGTACAACATAAATGTATACAATGATTTATTTTCAGTAATCTTGTTTTTCATTAATAGTATAAGCTAGGAATCACCTGAATAAGTATCAGTTTCAAATCGGCTTTGCAAATGCTCTGACAAAAAGCTAAATCACACCACAATGCTCAAAGCGTATCTCCTCCAAAAAAACTGTCACTAATGATGAAATGAAAATGGAAGCAAACAAAAGACACCAGGATCCAGAGAAATCATCTAATCAAAGCAACATGTCTACTCTTACATATTAAAATTTTCCATATATTCAAATATAATTTAATATATTTATTGATTTAATTCATGTTAAGGTGATATAATGTATCCAAGTTTCTGGGTTCGTTATTGGGTATGCATAAGGAAACCTGTCTTGTGCAAGCTAATATTCTCTCAAAAAAGATAGGCAGTAAATTGAAGATTAATGACCATTGTACTAAATAATATGATTAAATCAGGCATTTAATTAGTTCAGAGAAGTCTTTTGGGAGAGTTGTGTTAAACTGCTCAGTTTAGCACTTTCATTTGGTTTAAAATCTTCACTATTCATAAAGGGACATATAAAAGCAATAAAAGTTGTTCATTTTTATTATTGCAATTTTTGAGAAAACCAGGTCTAGGGAACCCTTTAAGAGATGGTGGTTGGGATACACTCAGCCTTGTTAAGTCCTCTCATGCTCTTGTTGCTATAATTGTCATACACGTCTAAGCCACTGGGTTCATCCCAGGAAATTCACAAAAATCCTTTTAAGAACAATCCAATCCCTTACTGAAGGACTATAAAGACTGGTACCAACTATAAAAATGCACTGAGGCAAATACAAAAACACTGCTGCTTTGCATTGCATTGCATTTGCATTGACTATTCAGTTTGACCACTTGCCGGCATGGACTGGCAATGCGGTGGCTCTGCAGTCCACTTGCATCACACTTTTTTGTCAAGACAGAGGAGCAGGTTTGTGTTATTTTAGTGTATACTAAATAGACCCTTGAAAGCAAAATCACTATTTGAATTTTGACCTTTTAGATTGTTTGGGACAATATAACAGATAATAATACATTAAAATTAACTCCATGTAAAATTTCCATTGACTGGCACAATATAATGAATCCACTTCAAAGTTCTAGAGGAGTCTTTACTAACATATGTTTGCTCATACATTCAACTGAATCAAGCAAAATTAGGTTTCATAGATTTAAAACACACAAATCTATTTTTCTAAGGTACTAATAAAATTGTCAGCAATGTGTACTGGATATATCTACATACTCTTTGGATTCAATTAATAAATATGTAGTTTTGGCTTTTGGGATTTTTATGTGCTTTAAAGCATTTAAATGTCTGAAGTAGATAGCAATGTCTGAAAATAGCATGTGTTTGATGTTTTGAGTTTCCAGCATTCATTAAGTTCATTAACAGTAATTCCTGGATGTTTGCACATGGATTAGTAAATTATAAAATCATATATCTCTGGACATATCAAAGAACTTTCAAAAAGAGCTTTCACTGTGTTAAATGAGCTTGTCGACACTAAACAGCTGCTCCAAACAGCTTCGAACCAGAACAAATAAAAAGCAGTCACTGAAATCTTCATTAATCACCAACAGAAGGAAAACACTTTGTATAGAATAAAAGTTATTGAGAAATCAGGCCTACAAATAATGATAGGAAGATGGAGATTTATACAATGTCTCACTTCTTGTCAACATGAAGACCTTCTTCAACAATAAAGCATGTGAATGTTATCCTCACGAGTGAGTATTTGATATAGTCACTTCAATGTCTCCATCTAGAGGAAGGGGCACATTGTTTCTATTAATACTCATATCAATAACTTTCAGACAGTGGTATATAGGACAATACGTGAAGGTTAGTTAGTAAGAGTCTATGCAATAGCAAGTGATCATGCATTTAGAGAAATGGGCAGTCCTTACAGATTCAGGCGATGCTTTATGGAAAATGAAGAAAATAACATGGTAAATGTACCAAGGACAAGCACCAAAGGCTTACAGACAGAGTGCTCTAGCAGTAAGCTCTTTTGATGAACAGATAGAGTAACTTAGTGGGTACTTCATCAGCATTGCAAATGTGTGTGCTCTCATACTACATCAAGCCTGTGCCTTGATGCACCCAATTGTAATGGGAAGAAGAAACCATATTAGTACCATATATCAATGTTTTACACTAGTCTTTGAAACCATTGTGGCATGCATGATGTTGTCATAAGTAGAAAGATTAGTATTCTGTTGGTTTACTTTCTCAAGTTGTTGTAAAAAGTAAAATACTCATAGGATAATGAATACAGCAAACATTCTCAAATCTGACTTACAAAAATTTAAAATAAGCACCTAACACTGAAAATGATGTACACATTAAAAATTGAAAAATTGAAAGAGCTTAAAACTATCTTCTATGTACTTTAAAACCTATCCATGTATCAAACTAGTCTATTCATTACTGGAGTTGCTCACCACTACATGATGTTTTTGATAACTTTCCTTTTGAACAATGTCATTAGCTGCAATGATGAACTCTGTGTTTGTGCATGACATCCCTTCTCTCTGCTAAATGTGCTTCCATTTTCTTTCAGAGAATTGCATGTCCCACAATAGATGAAGAATTGGTAGGTTGTCTTCAATTTTCTTGTTTTCTTCTTGCCAGAAAAATGGATACAATGATCAACATGCTTCAATCCAACTGGTGGATGTGCACCCTGAGCCCAAAGATACAATCAGAGTTAGTAACAAAGAAATCCATTTATACGGTCAGATCCTGAGGACCTTACCCAGTAGTTTCTCATGTCATGAACTTGTTTTTAGCATGTTTGCTTCTACTAACTCTGAGTACATCTCATATTAAATTGTACCTGTTTTACATAAAATATAAATTAGAAAAGTGTTAGTGATGGATACACATATTAACATTTTCACCTTAGAGTTTCGGGGTGGTTAGGTCTTCAGATACATTCCTAATAATAACTAGTCTTCGTAAATATTAGGCTCTTCTCATAATTATTGTTATTCATATATTCACCTACATTTTTCAAATAAATAACAAAAAATAATCAGTGGCAAAAGATATGAGGATCTTTCAAATGAAATGAGTTTGTGTGAATTGGAAGATTGGTTAATTTTATTTTTAGTAAAAATTCTGAGTTAGAAATCATAATATTCTGATTTTACACAAAATGAAATTTAGGGAATGGATTATGACATTTACAAAGAGTTCATGGAGCTTGGAGAATGGTAGAGGACATGTCCAACCAAGCCACATATTTACAGGATTTACTATATCTCCTCATCCATTCTCTACCATCATGTGTTGTTACTAACAGGCTTTAAAGACTGGATCTAGCTCAGCAGTCAAGAACATATCCTGCTTTTGCACAGGATAAGATTTTAGTTTAAAATATGCATCATGAATGGTTCACATTCACCCGAGACTCCAGCTCTGAGATATCTAACACCATGTTTTCCACTCTGTGGACCTCCACACTTACACTTGCATATACCCTGCCCCTCCACATCTACATGATTAAGAAAAATAAGATAAAAATCTTAAAAATTATCAGTTTTCCTCTTTCTCTCCCTCCTTCTCTCTCTCCTTTCATGTAGTTGACATATGGTTCATGTAATGAAGGCTATACTTCATCTCTCTACTTGACAAGAATAACACTGAACTCCTGGTTCTCCTTGTTCCATCCCCAGACTTCTGGTATCACACATGTACACCACAATTTCCAAATAATGTAAGATTTTTTAAGAGATAAAGTGAAGAACAGAATGCTCAGAGAAACAATGAAATAGCCTGGGATGCATTAAAATGAAGGCAGTGATTTTCCCCCAAGAGATGTCATTTGCTCAAGTAGAACCTTGGCTCATATATCAGGCAACCCTCATTTTTCTCCTGCCAATTGAAGAGAAGTGAAATTTCAAATGTGTCAGAGGTCTCTCAAACTGGTATTATGTCAGTTTGTTTATTAGATCAATTGTAAGCTTGATAGTATTACATCATTACAAATGGTGATTATCAAGAAGACCATCAAGAATTAAATTATTTTTGATCAATGATATGTATTTATTAGGATACTTTTCGTTATTTAAAATAATTTTCAAATTAAAATATATTTTGATCATATTCTTCCCCTCTGCAAAGTACCCCCAGATCTCTTCCCTTCCCTACCCATGCAACTTTATGCTATTTCTCAAAAAAAAATCAAAACCCCAATGCAACAACAAAATTACCCCAAACCAAGAACACAAAATAAAACCACATATAAAACAAAACAAACAAAAACCAGTAACATGAAACTGCAACCAAATAAAAGCACGCGCGCGCACACACACACACACATAGCATAAAACAAACAAACAAAAACATGTGGAGTCCAATTATAATTTGGCCAACTATTTCTGATCCTAATGTGGTTGATATATCAAGTGTCACTCTCTTGTAGAAAACTGATTGCTCCTCTCTCAACAGATATAAATGACAGTTGGTCCATTTGTTCGTTCATTTTTTAAAAATATAATGAGAGAAACCAACAGAATGAAAAATGCCCAAGAGAAGGCACAAGAATCAGAGACCCACTCATTTGCATACTCAGAAATCCCATAAAAAACTTAATGGGAAGCCATAACATATGTACAGAAGACCTGGTGCAGACCCATACAAGTCCTGTACATACTCCTTCAGTCTCTGAGAATTCATATGAGCTTTGCTCATGTTCATTAAGAGGTCTTGTTTTCTTCGTGTCTTTGATCTCCTTTGGGTTATTATTCTCTTTCTACCTCCACCCCCACAGATTCCCTGAGCTCGGAGAAGAGAGATAGATGGAGTGTTCCAAGGTCTCTCACTCTCTGAGCAATGTCTAGCTCTTGCTCTCTATATTTGTTTCCACCTGCTGCAGGAGGAAGTTTCTCTAATGATGGCTAAAAAGGGCAATGGTATGAATATAGCAAAAAGTCATGAGTCAATATATCACTATATTCTTTTTCCTTTTTTAGAACAGTAATATCTGGGTTTAACTCAGGTTACTGTGTTATCTAGTCTCAGGTTCTTAGTCACTCATGTAGTGTTAGATATGGGTTCCAACTTGTGAAGTGGTCCTTGAGTCAAATCAATTATTACTTGGTTTCTCTCATGAACTTTGTTCCATCCATCACTGCCCTGGCATATCTTGAAAACAGTAACATCATCATAGATAACAGGTTTGTGGCTGGCTTAATGTTAATGCTTCTTTTTCAAGAGCAGTGCAGGGTACTTTTATGAGCCAAAGATCATCATAGGGATGAAGGTTCTATGCCAACACAGACTCATCATCTCCACATTTTAATATGTAGGTGCTGTCTTCAACAATGGGGAAAGCAACCTATAGTCTTGACAACAACTGGTGCTACTACTCTAGAGGCATTGGCATCTGGGTTAATGGAGCTGGTAAATGAGGCAGACTAAGGTCTTATGTAATAGTAAACTTTATTGAGAGTATCAGACTATTTATACTCTGAAGGTTAAGGAGAATCACTTGAGTAAAGTGTACAATTACAAGGGCAAACCACATATGGCAAAAATGTGGTTTTGCCTCTCTGGTTTTCCATAGAGGCACAGTTGAATAACAACAGCAAGCAATAATTAGTAATCTGATGTAAACTCGAGCCTATCTGCTGCAACACCTAGAAGGACCATGGGGGACCAACCCCTACATTTATTTACCCCAGGGACTCTTGATAAATGAGGGATGAGAGACTTAGAGATAGATGGGAGAGAAACAGAGAGAAACACAGGATAGACTTGGGTGAGCCTGGGTCCTTATCCACCAGCCTAGAGCTTTATTCCCAAGGGCTATTTATAACATGCCAAGGGTAGGGGCACAGGCTCTCCCCCTAGCTAGGTACAGCCAAGTGTAGATCCTTACAAACACCTGATACTCAGGCCCGTGGTCCAATATACCTCTTATGCAGTCCTGCTGTGTACAGCTACTAGGAAACATAGTGGGCTCCAACAAGGGGGCATGAAAATTCATTCTAAGAACAATTCCTTGTTTTGAAGCTATTGAGGCAACAAAACTCTTTTCTTGTTTTCTCTGATTTTTTTTCACAAGCACTCCAACTTGGACTGCATTCTGGCAGCCTGGGTTTTTTGTGGGTTCCTTTGAGACCCTTTGGTTAACAACTCAATTAAATGTTAGCCAATCCCAATACTGGAAGCTTCATTTGGTGACTAGAGATGGCCAGCTGGGACTCTGTCTCCTCCATTATTTGGTGATTTCATTTAGATCACCTTGATATATGTATATATTTTAGTATGTTTCTACTGTATTATGTTACCATACTATCCCTAAAATATCCCTTAATTTTAGATGTTTTTCACATATTTCCTCCCTCAAACTCCTCTTCCCTGCACAATTGATGCTCCTATTACACCCTCCCAATCTATCCACAGCTGTCTATACTATTTCCCTTCCCTAATGAGATCTATCTGTTTCCTCTAGTATCTTACTCTATATCCACCCTCTGTGGTTCTATGATTGTAGCTCAGTTATCATTGCCTTTACAACTAATATCCATATATAAGTGAATACATACTATATTTGTCTTTCTGAGTCTGCGATACTTCATTCAGGATGATTTATTTCTGGTTCCATCCATTTGCCTGCAAATTTTATGATGTCTTGTGAGTTTGTTTGTTTTATTTTTCTTTTTTTAAACAGCTCATTTATACTCCACTGTGCCAATATATCACATTTTATTCATCCATTCTTTTGTTGAAGAGCATCTAGATTGCTTCCAAATTCTGGTTATCATGAATAGAGCAACAATGAACATGGTTTAGCAAATGTCTTTGTGTAGGATGGAGCATCCTTTGGGTATATGGCAATGAGTTGTATAGCCACATCTTGAGGTAGATCAATTCCCATCTTCCTGAGGAACTTCCACACTGATTTCCATAGTGACTATAGGAGTTTGCACTCCCATTAACAATGGATGAGTGTTCTTCTTCACCCACATTATCATCAATATGAGCTATCATTTGTTATCCTCATACCTGCAGATAAGAGTAGCTCTCAACCATCAGCAAAGAAACTGCAAACAGAGACCTTTACAGAAAACCCATCTGGTCAGAATGCAGAGAAAAACTGACTGTGGGGTGCTTAGGCCAAGTTGTTACAACACAACACAACTTCTACAGCCAAGGCTCAGGGAACATCACAGATGAGGGGGTGGGAAGATTGTAAAAGCTAGAGGTTCAGGACATCAGCAGTGAGATTGTTCTTCCATGCATAACAGGGAACCTGCACTCATGCCATCTCATGGATTTCTAAACAAGACATGAATGATATCAATACCACTTGATGAGCCATTGTGAGTAGAGGATAACTCACAAGGATCCACACCTAAATAAAGATCCACAAACAATGAGTGACTCCTGAAAAGAGAACTTGTCTTTCCCAGAAAGTACTCCCTAAATGATTGCCGGATAACAAATGGTCTGACTTAAGAATATATATGTGTAGCTACAAAACATTTAGACTCACCACAGGTCCATATATATATGTATACTATAGATATATTTTGTTAATATAATAATTATAATCAATAACAGTGAGAATTTAAGAGTGAAATTATAAATTTGAGAAGGAACAGAGTGTACCTTAGGAAGTACTGAATAAAAAAATACTTGCTTAAAATATAATTGTATCTGGGTATACCTTTAATTCTAGCACTTGGGAAACAGAGGCAGGTGGATCTTTTGGAATTTTAGGTCAGATAGCTCTGTATAGAATGTCCTAGGACAGGCAGGCATACATAGTGAAATCCTGTCTCAAAAATAGGCTATTTCTTCTAGTTGTCTGTATCCATGAGACAAACACATTTGATTCTTTAATTTTGATTGTAGTGCATTACATAATTCTATATGGTCCTTCAAGTTTCAAGATAACAATGAGTAAATTACTCAGTGAATAATTTTGTTTCTTTTAATTTTCACTTGAATTTTCTCCCTTGGAGTGTTGACATGTTGTGACAAGTAGCAGACAATTTCCTAATAACTTAGTCTAAACATAGTTATATTTTTGGAAGAACCTGTGTTTTTTGGATTTGTGGCTGGAAATGATGGAGAAATGGCTGAGATCTACATGGACAGTGAGTGGGAGTAATGAAGGGCAAGGGTCGAGGGAAAGAGAGCCTGTGGGAGCAGGAGATCCCAGCTGGATCAAGAACAGAGAGGGAGAACAAGAATAGGAGACCATGGTAAATGAAAACCACATGAGTAAAGGAAGAAACAAAGTACTAGAGAGGCCCACAGAAATCCACAAAGATACCCCCACAATAGACGGGTGGCAATGGTCAAGAGAGAGCCGGAACTGACCTACTCTGGTGATGGGATGGCCAAATACCCTAACAGCCATGCCAGAAACCCCATCCAAGGACTGAGGAATCTGGATGCAGATATCCATGGCTAGGCCCTGGGCAGAGCCCCGGGCGGAGCTCCGGGAGTCCAATTAGCGAGAAAGAGAAGGGTTTATAAGAGCGAGAATTGTTGAAACCAAGGTTGGATAAAGCACAGGGACAAATAGCCAAATGAATGGAAACACATGAACTATGAACGAAAGGCTGAGGGGCCCCCAACTGGATCAGGCCCTCTGAATAGATCTCTGAAGTATTCGAAGGCCACCTGGCCAAACATCCTAATTGTCATAATAGAAACTCCATCCAATGACTGAGGGAACCAAACCAGATGCAGAGATCCATGGTCAGGCCCCAGGTGGAGCTCCAGGAGTCCAGCTGGTGAGAAAGAGGAGGGTTTGTATGAGCGAGAATTGTTGAGACCTAGGTTGGAAAAAGCACAGGGACAAATATACAAACGAAAGGAAACACATGAACTATGAACCAATAGCTGAGGAGCCCTCATTGGATCAGGCCCTCCGGATAAATAAGACAGTTGATTAGCTTGATCTGCTTGGGAGGCATCCAGACAGTGGGACCGGGTCCTGTCCTCAGTGCATGAACTGGCAGTATGGAACCTGGGGCTTATACAGGGACACTTGGCTCAGCCTGGGAGGAGGGGACTGGACCTGCCTGGACTGAATCTACCAGTTTGAACTCAATCCTCTGGGGAGTCTTTGCCCTGGAGGAGATGGGAGTGGGGGGTGGGCTGGGGGGAAGACTGGAGGGGGGTTGGGTGTGGGAGTGGGGAGAACAAGGGAATCCGTGGCTGATATGTAAAATTAAATTTAATAAATAAATTTTAAAAATAAAAAAAAATTAAAGAGTGTTTGAAGTTCTTTGTACTAGAATTGTAGGTCATATATTAAATCACCTAGTTATGAACCTCAAACCAACTACATGCATCACCTTTAAGCAAGATTATCATAGATTAGAAGACAAAAGTAGGGTCAGATTTTTATTTAAGTACAGAATCGTAGAAATACCTACTTCTAAAAATAGCCTAATTTTATAAAATACTGTAATCTACTTTGTTTTAGATGCATTGAGGTAATATTTATCTTAGTTTTTCAATTGTATTCTATATTATTGACTGTAAGAGTTAATATTTACTAAATACAGGTAAGGATGAGAATAGACTTGCTGATCATTATAACATATAATATATTTACTCAATTCATGGCCAAATGAGGTTTTCAATTTTTTATGCATATTTTAGTGTTTTTACATAGCCCTATTCGGTGGACTATTATACTTTTATTTTTCTTGTTTCAATGAAGGGATAACCAGTAATAAGAAAGGCAAACACTTGAATAAACTCATACAGTTGGTAAAGCATAGAATCCAAACCCAAATCATTCTACTTCTGAAGTCAATCTTCCATACAAACAGGATTTTTAAAAAGTCAATCAGATAACTTTACAGGTATGACCTGATTAATCAATCTCTAGCTTTTAATCTATCCCCCGATTTACACACCCAGCATCAAAATTCTTATACACAATAGAAAGAGATGTTAGGAATGTATTGGAAATAAAAGATTGTCATTGCTCTTGTTTTAACCAAAGCCATTAATGATGCACCACAATATCAAAATCTCACATGAAATTACTGGGACAAATATATCAAAACCTGTATTGATTAATGGTAGATATAAGAAGATGTATATATTATCACATAAAACTTTAACACTCTACTAGCAAATGAAGAAAGAAAATGAGAAAATGATGTAATTATATTATAATCTCAAGAATAAAATTATTTTTAAAATCATAAGCTTGTAATTATTTTGTTCATTGACATTAAAAACAAAAACTTAATAAAAGCAATATGAGCTTAACCTACTAATCCTTATTTGTATTCTTCCATAGTTTAGAATTTAATTTGGTTTCATTTTGTATGAGACACGGTGTATGTGCTCTTGACTGCATTCTTTGTAAACTTAAGCAAAAAGTAAAGCTAAGAATGTTATCTAAGAAACAACTCATCATTAAATGTATACATGATTTTCTCTAAAAAGTGGCTTTTGATTAAGTTTCTACAGAAGTTATTTGGATCCATTTTCTTTGTTGTAAATCTTTTCTTCATTATTAAGTCCAAACATACTGAACCTAATTTACATTTATTTATGTTTTGAATTTTCTTGTAAGTCTTTAAACAAAACTATAAATCTCTTAACAGATTGTGATGATTCCTTTGCTTTACCACAAATGTCTCCTAATGTTAGGTATCACTTGTTATGCTTCAAACATAAATACTGAGCAATTGAATGTCTTTAGTCTCTTCAATAATTTCAGGTATTTTGTAAAATATGAAATCTGGCATTTGCTAAAAATAATTTATAATATTAACAAAGAGTTAATGCTTCAAACTTAAATGGCCCTTTAGTTTGAGGAACTTAGTATAACTAAAAAACAAACCTACACTTGAAACACAGAGACATCTTCTGGAATTAGTGGGCTCATATCTCATGCTGTTGACCCACAGCCAGTGAATAAAATCTCTTCTAAATTCCTTTCTGAATCTGAATAAAAATGTTGAGGTTATGTTGTTTTTTAAATACTATCGTGTGCAACTCCTCACTTATGTGTATGAATCTCTAAAAAGACATTTTGTTTAGCTGACAGGGGATTTTCATAAAATCCCCAAATTTCTGATTAATCATCTACTCTCCCACATAAATCATATCCAGATGCCACCAATAATGCAAAGACAATCCTACACTATGGAGGAAATCTAACAAGGGAAATAAAACATACCATTTTTGTGGGATAAACCACATAATAATGATATTTTATGTCATTGTATCTTGCCAGTTCCTTATTATGATGTATCATACATCAATACTGCTAGTTGAAAAACACATAGTAATAGTAGTAAATCCATTTGATGCCATTTTCAACAGTTGAGTGGTTTGGTACTTCATTTTGATAGTTTAAAGCAAGACATAATATTCTACTTTGAACCCCTGCTTTGTTTATTTCTATGGACTGATTATGTACAATATTCACTAAAATCTAAAAGAGGCACAAGTATTTCTAAGACCATAAAGAGTGTTAAGGTGAGCCCTAAGAAATGATTTTCTTCAATATCTGAAATAAGCAAATGATTTTGTTTATCATTAAGAAAGATGGAATGGCACTAAACCTATCATCTGTGTTAGGAATCCTAAAAATTCTATGGCTTACAATACATATAGCCACCATGAAAATAGGTTTTAAAACATCTAGCTAAATTGTTCAGATATAATGTGAGAATTTTATGTATAAGAAAGGAAATTTCTGTTGTAAGTTGACCTAATATATCTACTGGCCTTGGTTTATTATTCAAAGACTACTCTAAAGAATAGTGATAGTCTTCTGAAATGCTTTTCCAGACAATAGGAACCAAATAAATGTGTTTTTTTTTTCTATAGAGGAAATCTACACATTGTTCAAGAATCAGTTTAAGTATTATTAAATGGTTTGCTGTCAGGGTTTAGTTTAATTAATATGAAAAATATATGAATATATCATCTAAATGTGCTTAATAGTTCTCTGGGATAGTTTTCATAATCAATATTAAATTTCTTATAAATAAAAAGCCATGGGATGAAAATTGCAGAAAGAGTCATCAAGTTATATGCTCATGAATAGCACTGCTGCACTTGAGCAATGAGCTTCCCACAGCATTGATTGTATCTCGGCAAAAATAACTCATCACAGAATACTACACACTTGCCAAGAATGTTTTCATAGCCTTTGGAAATAGAGTACTTAATAACTAGACTCATTAAGGCTAATGGTAAATCAGTGAGATTAAATATTTCTATAAATCATTTCATTAATAAAACACAGGGCACATTAAAGAACTATTGGACTGTTAAGCTCTAATATTTCAGAATCAACATTTTATAAACATTTCAATTAGCACGGGTTGACAACATCCACTGAAGATACTGTACACCAATACCACAGGATAGAAAAGTAACTCATTTGGCCAAGTGAATAACATCAGGACAAATGCAATTATTTTTTAGGATATCACAGTGCAGAGCAACATTATATACAAATGTAATGGATCTTACCTGAATAGATTTTGTACTTTAAACCTGTATATTTAAGGGTATAAGTGCATCTAAATATCTACAAGTACATTGTTTCTTACAGCTTTCAAGGTCCATTAACGACTACTGGAATGATGTAACTGTCAGTAGCTCACTGTAAAGTACTATTATGTTGAACTTAATCATGGGCAACTTGAAAGATATATGATCAGAGTAAAAGAGGGAATACTTAAATCTAAAAGAGAAAAATAGCCAAAGAGGATATTCTACACAGACACAAAATAGAATGACCACAAAATACATCACATATATAAGGTCAAAATATAAGGTTTTGGGGAGGTCTCTCTTATTGGAAACCTCTGCTTTGTTTATCTAGCTTTTAATTTCGATTTTAACTGACTCCCAAGTTCATGTAAATGTCTGTGTGCAAGCATGTGTATATTTCTTAAAGCCCTCGACTGTACATTTTGATGAACGTGGAGAGGGGAGGGACATAATCGGCGGGTAGAGCTAATTTTACCCTCCAGCCACAGTCTCTGCTCCAGTTCTGAAAGCTGTAATTTGCCAGGGACTGCATATTAGCTTAGGGAACATGGGGAGCCAAAGCCTAAGAAAAACAGCCGATCTCCTGGCAGCAATGTGAAACAAAAGAGAGCCCAGGATTCTGAGAAGCTGAGTAAACATCTAAATTCAAATCCCTTGTTTGCTATAATGTTTTCTGTGTTGGGAAAGGAGTCTGCACAGCTTGCATTCTGCATCTCAGAGAGAGAGAGAGAGAGATTCAGGTAACTTTTTGCCAGTCTGGTGTTTGTTCTGGCCTTTGGGAACAGAGGTCTCTGAAGTTTTCTCATTTGAAAGTGTATGGTGGGGCATTTGTTAATTAACGAAGCTCTCTTTCCTGGGAGAAGTGAGAGAACAGACACATTTAAATGTGTCTTTTTTAACAATTATGGTTGGGGGAAAAAATCTTGTAACTGTTAATTCCACGAAAAAAAGGGGGGTGGGGGGGGAGAAAGGGCCTGGTCCTGTGTCTAGCTCAGGAGCTAAACCCGACAAATTCTACCTTCAAGTCCAGGACCTGACCCATCAAATAGGAAGTCCAGACATCATGACTGTCATGTTCTGAAAAGTCAACTCCACAGGAACGGTCTTAAGGAGGATTTGCCTGGGGAAAAGAAACTGAAAGGGCCAGGGCCATGGAGAAGACCAGTGTGGAGGTGGACTTCCTGATTTCCAGAATTCAAGCGGAAGCTATTTCTCAGCACCCCGTCAAGGCTCTTCCCAACGTGACCCATAAGTCAGAAGCAAACAAAGATGATCTCTGCGGTCCTTGTAATGTTACACAGGAATGGATAGCTAAATGCCCCCAGCCTGTGAATCATTAGATTTACAAATCCTAGAATTTTCAAATAGAATGATTGCGTCAGTTTTCTTCTCTTTTATCTTGAAGGATAAATTCCTTGAATTTTTACACAAAAAATCATTATCACGGAAAGAGAATCAAACAAATAAACTTCAAATGAATGAATATTGCCACACTGACATTTGCACTAATATAATAAAATTTAAGCCAGAAAAAAATTTCCACATCAATCATTTTAAAATAGGCCTAATGGACAGCAATATGGCTTATAGGGTAAGAGCATTCACTGTCCACTATGGGAGTGTGACACCCCGATTCCCGCCCCAAACCCCAGATAAGTTAGAAGGAGAAAAGAAACGGCTCCGTGAATTGTCCCTTGACCTCCACACATGCCATGCCATTCATCCCTACATGTATATACATCATGTACACACATGATAATACATATTAGTTTTTAGAAAATAAACCTAAAACTATTGTCTTTAACATATATAATATTTTTAATCAAATTTGTTTCCCTTTTAGCTAAATTTTAACATTTTGTAATAAAATAAACACTTCAATACATTTGATGTCTAACAATTATTTTATAAGGATTACCTATATATTTCACTATGGGTATTTATCTTTTAAGAGAATTTAGAATAAGTGACATTATCCTTTTTATTAATTGAAAATATTTGTGCTTAATGAACTGTGTATTGCAAATGAATTCTTGAGGGAATAATCCCTATTCACTATCACTGATTGTGTATACATTTTATTTCTAAA
Source organism: Peromyscus leucopus (assembly GCF_004664715.2). Taxonomy (NCBI): domain Eukaryota; kingdom Metazoa; phylum Chordata; class Mammalia; order Rodentia; family Cricetidae; genus Peromyscus; species Peromyscus leucopus. The sequence continues at coordinate 15,208,032 of NC_051074.1, read as the reverse complement.
TGGATCAAAATATTTTGAAGAAAGAAAAATATGTAATAGATCAAAAATATTTTGTGCTACATACATCACAGCTGAAAATGTACTAAGAATAGAAAATGAAATTTTAAAATTAATCTTTTATAGAGCAGAAATAAATTTGTTCTGTTTCATTATGGCTTTTTCATAGGTATCTGTTATTATATTTACTCTCACTCTTTCATTGTCCCTACTTTCTCCTCTTCTCAGGACACTTCTTTCCTCTATATAGTCTTCCACTCTGCTGTCATGTCATAAGCATTACACTAACGTCAGGAATGAGAGGCTAGAAGAGAGTGTACACGTGAATTCTTATTTGCATCATGATGCTTAATCTAGTCAATAACCACTTACTAATGATTACCTAAGATGCTGTAGTATTTCAAAACCTATCCTTAGTTATTAAGCCTTAATTTTATAATAAAATATATAAATTTTCATGAATAAACACGTTAGTTGATAAGATAGTGTAAATAAAATATTTTGGATAAAATATAGTTTTGTTGATACTCAGTAATCTAGATTAGTTCACTAGAGAGGAAAGACCCTAATCAGTAGCAAGATAACATTATTTTTGTCATCATTTGCTTAGAAATATAACTTACACTGAAGTGTTTTAAATAATTTCCTCAGTGCAAAGACTGGTCATACTGATATTTGGTGGTAAGATTGCTAGAAATAATATCTCAGTTTCTTCAACTACAAAATAAGTTTAATAGCTTGTTGTGAAGTTGCTGTGAGGGTTACACAGGTTAGTACTTTCAAAGCACTTAAATCAGTTTCTGGGAAATAAGAAAACTTCTGTAAATACTATCTATCATCATTTCTGCTGTTATTTGCATGTATCTGTTGCAGTCAGGGTCATCCTAACCCATCAGTGGAGCTGCCCCTTGTCTCAGGAGCCTGCATGTAGGATATTCATAAACTTTTTTTGTAATTTACGTTTTGTGCTGAAATTCTTTCCATAATAGTAAGATGATCTTGAAGGGACATTTTCTGATATCTAAGAACTGCAGTCCAGTCAGTTGAAAACAGCAGGTACTAAATATAACCCCTTTTCAAAAAAACGTAAGGAAGAAAGACATTCACTGTAGGGTTTGGAAAAACAGGACCCAAATCATTGTACAAGCATTAGCACAACTGGGAATCATGAATAATTTTAGGACATTCAAGGACAGTGAATCCTGAATAGGTATTTTGCTTTCATTTTTTTGAGATCAGAAGAAAAGAGAGACCCTCTGATGAGGTCTGCAGAAAGGACAGAGAAAGTCAAGTAACTGGGAAGACACAGGAAGCACTAGTCCAGTGTGTTATTGCTACCTGTTTGAAAGAGAGCTCACATTAGCAATCTGATTTTATAGACAATATTATTTTACTCTTGGTTTTGATGAGAGCAGGGGTAAACAGAATAGATGCAAACAAAATCTTTTTGGCAGAGAAAAACAGTCATTGCAAAGGCAATTTGTTCACTTTTTCAGTGTTTCATAAAGCACCAGTGACTTTCTATTACCCAGGAGGATACTTGCCTAAGTCCTGAATAGCCAGGAATTGCCAAGATGGCTCATGAACAGCCAATATGACTCTAGGCAAAATGTATTTGATATTCCAAAAGGATGTGCCTGATGATTGTTAACAGTGAACTGAATGGTGGCTATCAAAACATAACTGAGCACTTCTAAACCTCACAAACGAGTGTCCAAAGCTGTTAGATCCTCAAAGCCTAAGGACTCTCCCTGAAGAAGATTAGAGAAGACTAAGAGGCAAACACCAATTATTTGTCCTCCCATAAGAAACAGAATGGCTTAACTCTTATCTACTCATTCATTCATTTATTCTTATAATTCTTACTGTGTTGTTAACTTTTATTCAATAGATTAAAAAGGACAAATTTATGAGACAAGAAATGTTCCAATATCTGACTTTATTGCATGCTGTTCACGTTAAGGTAAATGCATCTATCATCTCAAATAATTACTTATTTGTCATGAGAACCTTCAAAATTCTTTCTTTCAACTTCCTTGTTACAATGAGTGAATTGCTTTCATTCAAGTTTTTTTAAATGATAAATGATTACATACAATTCCTCATATTAATGGAGTAGCATGTAGCCTTCCAATACATACTATATACTCACTGTGAGCGTTTGAGTTGGGTTATACAAATACATTTATTTAAGTATTTGTTAAGTCTTTATATTAGAATATTGTGTACTCTTAAGACTTTCTGAAAAACACATGGCATGGATGTTATTTATCGTAGTCCTACTGTGCAATACAACACCAGGACTTCCTTTTCCTTTTAATTTTATAGCTCTAATTTAGTAGTCATTAATAGCTTTCTCATGAACTCTTCTTCTTTCCTCATCAACTGTGATAAATACCATTATATTTTCTACTCCCATGAGACCCACATTTTGGGGGTTCTCTACACTAATCAGATGATGTGTCACTTAAAGTTCCCTTAACTTAAATAAGACTTATTCCCTCAACATAATTATCTGAAGTCCTCCCTCAAAGCTAATCTCAAAATTTACCCTGATATGAGTAAATAGTATTCCATGGTGTACATTTACCTCACTTTATTTCTCCACAAGTATTTTGTCACATTTTTATTAGTAAGTTATTTTATTAATTATCTAAGAATTACCTATAATACATTTTTATCATATTCATCTCTCATAGCCACAGCTCCTCTCAGATCCATCTCTTCTTCTCTACCCTCCACTTTAAGTCTTCTTTTTATATTTTGGAAGAGACTGTTTCACAGAGCATGCCTTGGTTCTTTGGTGTGTACAACTTTGATGCCTCTTCTGGGATGTTTCCTGAGCCCTAGGTGTGGGATTATGTTACAAATGTATTAATTGGGGGTGATAATTCACAGTCAGTTGCTCTCTACATTTCGATTAGTTTCCAGAATAGTCTTTGTCTGCTCCAGAAAGAATCTTCTTTGATGAGTGCTAAAAGTTGCAGTCATCTGTAGGTAGAAAGTCAAGTATTTATAGGGCAATTAGCAATTATACTGGTTTAAGAAAGTAATGGCAGTAGGTTTTCCTTCAGATTCCTTAGCCTCATCATCCATGGTTAGCTGGCTAGTTTTGCAGTACTAGGCATGAAGTCTTTCCTATTAAATGAGCCTTATGTACAATTAGATGGATGTTGGTTACCCCAATAATATAAGTGCCACTGCTATACCTTTTAGAATATCTTGTCATGGTGTTCATTGCTTTAGTTTGTAGGTCTTACAATGGGATAGGATTATTGATTGCTTTCCTCCTTGGTAGCTTGAATATCTCCTTCCAAAACTATAAAAGCTGTTCCTTAGGGTGGAAGTATTCATGTCAAATCCAGCTAGATTTCCTCCATGTCTTGTTCCTAAACTATGTGGTGTCTTCTTTTTTCTGGAAATAAACAAAGGCAATAGTAATGATATATTATTTCTTTGGGATCCTGAGATTCCCTGACCAACAACTTGAAAGGAGGTTTTCCATGTCTGGTGCTACAGTTCTTGTTAGTCTATGTATTATTTGGTGTTGTCATCCCAGGATGTTCTACTATTCAACTTTCAGGAGTTTCTGTCTCACATTTCCCTTTCCAGCCACGGTCCCTTCTTGCTTTCCCAGTAACTGCAATTATTTCAGGTTATAATTAATGGGCACTGTTGTTGTTTCTGTATCTTGATGATTGGAGATTGTGTGTGTGTGTGTGTGTGTGTGTGTGTGTGTGTGTGTGTGCCACTTTAGCACACCTAGTTCATCATTGTTGGATATAAAAGAGAATGTAATCATTGAATCACACGATAGTGTTTTTAATTTTTGAAAGAACACTACACTTTTTCCCCCATAGGATTTGTACTAATTCACATTTCTTGCAGTCAGTGTAGACATATTTACACTTCTTCATCTTTGTAGCAGTGGTGATTTCAGTCTCTTTTCTTGTTATTTACTAATTAATAAATTAGTTGTAGAAAATGTTGGGTTCTATTATGTAATTTTCATATGCATTGCTGAGGTTACTTGATCATATTTATCCTCTCTATTAACTACACAAACGTCTGACTCTGGTACCGTTCCCATTCCCTAGTACCTATCCATTTACCATCATACCCTATAAATGGTAGGGTTAAATTAGCATACAAAGTATGGATTTCATACTTTGTTTTTGATGGTACTCTTCTTCCATGGTCCCCTCCTCCACCTCTCCCTTTTTTAATTCACTGAAAGCTTATGTCTTCCTTTCCCCATTAACCCCTTTCTATTTCTATTTCCATGTCACATTCATTTGATCACCTTCTTGTTTTACAACTTCATCCCTCTCTTACAGCTTCTTTTCCCCATTATTTCATAGTCTCTCTTCAGTTTTATGACTTATAACTTCATACACAAAAGATATATACATATGTTGTTGTTTGTTTAACTCCTTTGGGGGACCTGCCACTCAGCTACCAAATAAATCACACATGAAGGCTTATTCTTACTTATGATTGCCTGGTCTTAGCTTGGAGTGTTTCTTGGCCAGCTTTTCTTAAATTAAGCCTTTCTTTTACTTCTATAAATCTTACACTTACTCCATGGCATACTGTGTAGCTGGGTGGCTGGCACTTGGAGGTCTCTTTCTTCTCTGGCTACTTTTCTCTCTTCCCAGATTCCTCCTTCTATTTATCAACTCTGCCTGCCAGCCCCACCTATTTCTCTCTCCTGCCTCACTCTTGGCCATTCAGTTCTTTATTAGACCATCAGATGTTCTGGACAGGCAAAGTAACACAGCTTCACAGGGTTTAACAAATGCAACATAAACAAAAGTAACACACCTTAAAAGCATATTCCACAATAAACATATGTGTCTACTTATGATGATTATCAGTCTAATTGAAATGAGGTCACATCAAATTAATTGGTTTTGATTTGCATTTCTCTAATAATGTAATAAATTTAGTTTTTATATGCTTGTTGAACATTTCTATGCCTAACTTTGAAAGTATCTGTTTTGACTTATTCTTTTAAAATATGCATTGCTTGTTTTGGTTTGGTGTGATATTGAATAGCTTTCATTTCTCCATGTATTTGGTAATTTAATACTTGATTAGATATAGTGCTTTCAATTATTTCATCCATTCTATAGTTTGTCCTTTTAAACTGTCAATTATTTCCTCTGTTATGCAAAAGCATTTTAATATTCTTCACTTTCTGTATTAACTTATTATTTTATATCTTTACTGTATATGGTATACTTTTATAATCTCATAAAATCCTCATTTGAACTTATTTTTTGGAACACAAAAGAGAGGCACTGTATTTCTTCATATAATGAAAACACAATCATTTCTCAACTGTATTTCATCTTTTAAAGCATGTGTAGCTACTATTTAGTACCATTTCTAACTCACCTGACCCAGCCTAGTACTTATGAATTATGGATGATGACTTCTATTTTTAGATACGGAAAAAAAACAACACAGAGGAAAGTGAGTAACTTACCTAAGGTCAGTGAATCAGTGACAGGAAGTGATCCAAGTGAGTCTGGCTCCAACCATTTCTCTTTTTCACTAATCATTGTTCTCATACACTGAATTTGTTTATTTATTGCAATGGTGAATCAATTGAGTGCCTAATTCTACTTAACTGCCTTAATAATCATGCAGTAATTTTGAACCATTACCCTGACAATGAATCCTCATTTAGATAATTTAGTAAATCTGCAAAATATGTGGAATATTAAACAAGTATTTATCCATCTTCTCAGTAAATGCCCAGTTATACCAAGTGGGCTAAGTGAGTGTGAAATACTAAAGCATTAAATTTTCTTGAAAAGCAAACATTCAGAAGACAATTATGTGTTTGCATCACTACAAAACTATAACACAAATACTGAATTATAAACCAAACACTGCAGATAAAGTAATACTGTAACAAAGAAGTTGAGGTCTAATGGGAAAAGATAGCATAAGACATATTAGAGCCTACTAGAAAATAACATAAGGAGTATTCTTCAAAGGTTAGGGAGTATTTTGAATAATTCAAAAGAAAAATCAATCCACGGTTATCTGGTAACTATTGTGAAGAAATAAAAGGATAGCAATATAAAATATAATCATATCTTTTTTGTTGTTGTTGTTGTTTTCCAGAGAAGGTTTCTCTGTGTACCTTTCGCCCTTCATGGAACTCACTCTGTAGCTCAGGCTGGCCTTGAACTCACAGAGATCCACCTACCTCTGCCTCCCAAGTGCTGGGATTAAAGGTGTTCACCACTACCGCCTGGCAATCATATATTTCTTAAAGCATATTTTACAAATGGCATCATTGACTTAGGAAGATAGAGTTACAAAACTAAACCATACTGTAGATATTAATAGAGTTGATGATAGCACAAACATTGTGATGACTAACGTTCTGTTGATGGCTAACTTTATGCTTAAAATTTAAAATTAGTGTGCTTAAGAGAACTATAAAGCAAAAATAGGATTCCAAATGTTAAGGGTTGCTAAGGGTTAATTTTTGAAACTGTCTGGTCTTATAGAAAGTTAACAAACCTTCTGTTTCTGCTATGTAAACAAAAGCTTGCTTTGCATGAGATGACCGTATGTTTGCACTTATAATGCAACTTTGTGTTTCTTTACTTTAAGGCAAATGGATGTAACTAGAAAAAAATAGTCCTAAGTGAGTAACCCAGACCCAGAAAGACAAGCATGATATGGACTTACTCTTAAGTGGATATTAGCTATAAAGTAAAGGATAACCACACTACAGTCCACAGAACCAAAGAGGCTAGGAAAAAGGAGGGCCAAATCAGGGATGCATGGATCTCCTTGGGAAGGGCAAATAGAGGAGATCTCATGGGTGGATTGGATGCAGGTGTGGATGGGAACATGAGGGATTGGGTTTGGGGTGAATGGAGAGGGAGAGTATAGATGAATTGCTAAATGGTGTTACTAATAAAAAAAAAAAAAACCTTGGAGCTAGAAATTAGGGTTAAAGCCTGAGACAGATCAGAGGAATAGAAACAGGCACAGCTAAGGACACCTCACCAACTCCACAGTTTCCAAAGTGAGCTACTTCCTGTTTACCCACACCTATATGCCTGTCCTGTTCTCTCATTTGCTCTCTCAGCCCAGCTATATCATTTCCTCTTCCTGCCCAGCTCTGTCACTTCCTGTCTGTGTGTACAAACCTACAGACCTCTATGGTTAGTGCTGGGTTTAAAGGCATATGTCGCTGGCCGGGCAGTAGTGGTGCATGCCTTTAATCCCAGCACTGGGGAGGCAGAGGCAGGCGGATCTCTGTGAGTTCTAGGCCAGCCTGGTCTCCAATGCGAGGTATAGCAATTGCTACATGGAGAAACCCTGTCTCGAAAATCAAAAAAAAAAAAAAAAAGATACAGCTGCAGAAAACTTTAAAAATGGTATTATTGAGGAAAAATATATGTTGCAGACATTTTGAAGAGATGTTTCAACAAATTTTTACAAAATTACATTTCAGTATGTCTATGACAAAAATCGAAACGTAAAATATTAGCGTTATCTAAAGAGATCCCTCTTGTCCTTTCAATCAGGTGCCAGCCTCAGGCGGCACCCTCAGCCCTCGGCTCCAAAAACCTCTGACGTGTTCTATTTTGTATTTCCTGGATTTTCACTTGAATGGAATAAAAAACATGTCTTCTTTTATCTCTTGTTTCTTTTACTTAAAAATACTTTAAAATTTATACCTACTTTTCCACATTTCAGCAGTTCTTTTTCTTGCAGGCTTCTGTTTCGTTGTCTGACATACTATTGTTTCTTCCCTCGGTCACCTATTGGTGGATAATTAAGATATTTTTCCAGTTGAAGGCTACTCTGAAAAAGCCCACTGAGAGCACCCAGTTTAAAAAGAAAAAAAAAAAAGGCTTAAGTCACCATGCATGGCTCTGTTCCCAGTGTGGCCTTAAGCTCACAGAGATCCAGACAGATCCCTGAATGCCAAGTGATAGGATTAAAGGCATGTGCATTTGGAGGAAGCGGTTGGCAGGTCCTCAATGCCTAGATTGTGAGAATAGGTAGCAGAAAACACCCAGAGGTGTAGAGAAGGATCCTGTTTGTCTGTATAGCACATTTTGGGATTTGTGGAAAAGCTGGGCACAGAGTTAATTCCCAAGTTGGAGGGCCCACTGGGATATGGCTGGCCCTTGTTGGAAAAGCTGAGATGGAAATTGGTTTTGGGGTATGAATAAAAGTTGCTGCCAAATGTTTCTTTTAATCTGGTTCTCCCCTTACTGTGTGAATATTCTATATTTTTAAGGTACTGTTTAATGGATCTGTGTTTTCTGGTGTGTTCATAAGTTTGGTGCAATGTGGGAGCCCGGAGCCTAATTGGAACAAAATAATAGGTACAGCTGCTGCTGTGCATATAAGCTCCTTACTGGTTGGGGAATGTCTCAGCTCCTTCCTGAAACATCCTCAGTCTATAGGCAAGGCTCAAAAAGCTTTTTTTTTTTTTTAAATTTTTCTCTTAACCTTCTGTGTTCTCAGCTTACTCTGGTTCCTCATCTTAGCCACTGAATTCAGTTTTAGAGGGATTCTGGTATCTTTTAAGTATGGAAAATATTAAAATGTTGTCTTCTGCTGTTCTACTTCAATGAAAAACTAGCTCTGGAGTTGGGTTATGGCTCTTCCTCCTCTAGACTCAAAAATGCTCATTTAAAGGTTTTTTTTTTCCAAAATCCTGTCCTGTGACAGAAGGAGAGAAAAATCAAAAGAGCAGACTATACTCAGCAGGGATTATTGCCACACATCTCATATTTTTTTTGATTTTATTTATATCTTTAAAACTTTTCCTGAAGTATGAATCTTATCTCAAGATTTGTGAGATTATTATGTGAACTTTGTGTACTTCAAGATTTCTAAGTTTATTGGGTATGGTTAAAGATCTGTAAAATATGTAACAAAAGTTAATTCAAAACTTATAAGCAAGAGGGTTGATGGCTGAACATCTATACGTAGGTAATCTTAATTTACTGCAGCATACTGTATGTGTAACATGGATTCAACTCCTTTTTTAAAAAAAACAGGGATATTTTTTAATTTAAAAAAGCAAGTCTCCAAAGTAATTTGAATTGGAATGAAATTAATTGTGATGATTCTTGTCCTGACACTAAGAATAACAGATGAGGACAAAAAACATAAAAACACAATTTATTTTAAAACATTGGAAAATAACCCTAAAAAGGATATGATGATTAAAAATGTAATATTTTTATTCTTAAATCAGGACAACATAATTAGGTTTTCTTCACTGTATTCAATTTATCTTTTTTAAAAATGGCTAAATAGCAGGTTCTTCTGGGTGTCGATTTTATTTCAGAATAATGTCATGGGCTAAACCAAAATGTTTGCCCTTGAATGTTCTTAAGATTGATGGGTCTTCAAGTCAGTGGTTTGATATATGCAAATATTCTTCTAGTAATTTTTCCAATTCTAGTTTTCACTTTAAATAGAGAGCTTTGGCAAGATAACATGTGTAACATGAGTTCAACTCCTTTCTTAAAAAAAAATGAATGAATGTTTTTAAATTTAAAAATGCAGGTCTCCAAAATAAATTGAAAAAAAAAAATATATATATATATATATGTGTGTGTGTGTGTGTGTGTGTGTGTGTGTGTATAAAATTTTATCACATATCATGAATATATCATATATGATATGTGATATAATATAATATGGACAGAGGAAAATGTATTAATGCTTTTAACTGAAAAAAATTGTTTTTGGTCCCAAAGTTTTCAATATGACTCAAAGTCATGCGTCTACTACTTTTTCTACAATGTGGATTTCTGTAAAGGTTACACATAGTGAAAATGCTAATATAGCTAAAACTTTATCTCTTCTCTTTTTGTAAACTTTAAATTCCTGTAAGCTCATGTCAGTTCAGGGAGTCATGACTTGGAGTCATCTGTCAGAGGTCAATGGACTCCAGATAAGCACTCTTGTCACTCAATAGCCTAAGCCTCCCCGCCTACTGCTTGTTCCTCAAGAAGTTCTAAATGTAAGGTTTTCCTCTAAGTTCTCAAACTGTGACTTCTGTTCCTTGTCTATAACTGCTCCAGCAGATGTCTACTCATCTGACAGACACTTAACATGAATCAGCTTCAGACTACTAACTGTTGCAAATGCCTGTGAGACTGGGATTGGCTGGAAGCTGATGTAAACTAGTCTACCCAGCGGGATTGCTTCTTGTTTTTTCAGGATGGGTCAGCAAATCAGATGCTTATGCATGCACCCCACAATTTGAACCCCAACCCTTGGCCTTGGACTAGCATTCTAGCTTTTCTGGGCCCTGAGGACAGCATCCTAATTTCAGGTGACCTAACAGTTTCAGAAGAGAGTATGTTGTCCCTTACCTTCCTAACTTAAGGGGGAATGTGATGGCTAAAATTATGTGGATGGTTAACTTCATGTTTAAAGTTTAAAATTACTGTGCTTAACAGGACAATAAAGCAAAAATGGACTTCCAAATTTTAAATGCTGCAAAGGGTTAAATTTTGTAACTTTCTAGTTTTGTGTAACTTTAACAAAACTGATGTATCTGCTTGTGTAAACAAAAGCTTGTTTTGCTCAAGGTTACGTTCTATGTGCATACAAACAGAATGTAACTTAGTGTTCTTTGCCTTTTAAAGCCTCTGACTGAGGTGTCTGGGGGCTGCATTTGGGAATCCCAAATCCCAAGTGTAGAACTCCACCTGTATATGAATAAAAGCCTCTTTGTTAAAATGTATTCATGGTAAGACTGGTGAATCCCAGACCCCAGAGCACATAACAACCTGAGGACCTGAGATCAAGTCCTAGACATTCATAGAGCAATGTGGTCAAAGTGGTCTGTACTTGTAATCTCAGGGGGAGGGAGGACACAGAGGGTAATTTCCTAAAACTCTTTGGCCAATCACTAGCCTGCTTGGAGAATCCCAGGCCAATGAAAAAGTGTGCCTCAAAACATGTGACTACTTGAGAGTTGACACCTGAAGCTGACATTCATCTTCCAGGTATGTGCAAATACATGTGCATGAGCACCCACATCCACACCTGTACCAGCACATAAATGTTCACATACACACACAACACACACACACACACACACACACACACACACACACACACACACACACAATATTTTTTATGAAGATAAGGCATTATGGTAAACCATTGATTTAGAGAATAGGCCTGCTTTGCAATAGCACAATTTTATCAAGATAGCAGATAGACTCACAATAACTAAAATAAATAAATAATAATAGTGAGAGAGAGAAATAAAATAATAATAGTGAGAGAGAGAAATTGGGGAAGAAGTAAATATTTAAAAATATTCAGTTAAGGCAAAATAACACAAGGAAGGGACACAAAAATAGTTGCACATTGATGATGTTGTAGAAGATTATTTTATCTTCATGACACTCTTATGATGTAGCATACAAAAGAACCTCTATTTTACATGTGAAAATCTAACACAGATTCTTAGGTAAATTATCTGAATTCCATACATTATCAGAGAATCCACTGTGTTACCGCTCTGGAACTATACTGCTACTATCTGCGTAATGGAAAATGCAGAAGGAGTTCAGTTTCATCAGGAGCAAAGTAATTGTTTTAGCTCTGAAAATAATGATCAGCAGTAAAATGCACAATGACAAAACCTATTATTATAGTACGTTAATAAGCAAGTACATAAAATAAAGCTTTAAGTTGTAATGATATGTGTTTACATGCTATTCATTAGGATCGTAAAGTTGTTTGGAACAATTTTACCAAATCAGAACTTCCACCCTACAAAGTGAGGTGCTAGCAGGTCCACATACTCTAAGAAGAAAGGCTGGTGATGGTTTTATTCTTATGATCCGAAGAGTGAATTAACTTCTTTCCTGGTAGGAACTCAAGAGACTTGCTTCCTGTTAATAAAAGCCACATGAAGAGAAATAACTGCTAATTAGGAATAGGGTAAATACCATTATTTTTTGCTAACTCTGTGGGGTACAAGTTTTCAGGTAGAAATTCCAAGGGATTGAAGTGGGTAGAATCACATAAGGGGATGATAGCATGTCAAAGGGGAGCAGATACTGAATTCTTGAGAATCCTGAGCATTGTAAATATTTTTGTTTCTTTAAATGAATCTAGTTCAGCACACTACAAGAAAGTAAATGTTCTAATAAAAAATGTGATATCATCTGGTTTACATTGTGATAGAAAGTCCCTAGAGAATCTCTGTACCAGGAAAGAAACAGTTATCAATGGTGATGACATTTGATCTTGGTGTGTAAATTTGAGATAAGTCTCAATTTTATTTCGAGACTTTCTCTAAGTATCCCAAACTAGAACCCAGGTTGCAGCTCAGGTGGATTTCAAACTTGCACCAATCCTCTGCCATTCAATTCCTGAATGCTGGGCTTATCCAGATGCACCACTATGCCTCAAAAAGGGACCGTTTCTAAGATTTTTTCTAATCTGATGTCCTCTTCCCCGAAGTCTAGCTAGGAGACAGAGGTAGAAGTGCTGTGTGATGACACCACATTCTAATTTCCTCTTTCTTCACTATTCTGCTTGAAGCACCATGAACAATGCTTGAATTTCTGTTTGGGTTAGGATAAATGCCACATTTAAAATGGTAATGCATACAGCAACAGGAAAGAGCTTTTTTCCTCCAGAAACATTATATTACAAACCTCCCATACCCCTGCCAGATTGCTTCCCTTGAGAAGTATACATGAATAGTAAGTAAACTTCACTATTCTTTGTGAGTTTCCATGTATGCACATATATGATCATGCATCTAGAGGCTAGATATTGACACATGGCATTTTCCTCACCTACTCTTCCCCTTTTTTATCTTTCTATCTTTTTTAGAAAGCATCTCGCTGAATCTGATGGTTACCATCTAGCCACAGGAAATATATCACTGCATCCCCAGCACTGAGATTATAAGTACATGTTAGAGATCTAACTCACATGCTTATGTTAGTGCAACAAGTATTTTGCAGACTGAGCCATCTCCAAGCACATAGCATTCCTTTCAACCAGTTATTTTGAACTATTTAAACATATAAAATGTAGTCCTAACAGACACACTTCTATATTGGGGAAATCTTTAATCATTATTAGAAGGAGCTTTGATAGGTTTCTAAAGACTAGGACCTGAAAATAAACAGGAAAATAGAGAAGCAATTAATATCTAAGAGTTAACATAGATGGCCAAGTCAAAGAGTCATTATAACACAGGACAAATTGCAGGACCATTTGAACTATAAAAATTAAATTTGAAGAACATAACTTTTGCAACCCTTATGTCACTACAGACAGCTCTAGGTAACAGCCAATATCACTATGGTCAGACACAGAGGTTTTATAAAAATTGTTAGTAGATTATTCTAAAATGTATAAATGGTTTAAACATCATTATCAGATTAAATTTATCTGTAGAATATAAGATTTGTTTGATAACAAATAATTGAATTTATCCACCTATATTAACAGAATGAATTGCAAAACTTTCTGGCCTTAATATATGTAAAAAGAGCTATTGGCTAAAAAAAGCATCCTTTTATAATAAAGACACACAAGTTTGTAATAGATGAAAAATTACTCAGCCCAATAAAGATCACACTCGGGAAGCCTGAAGCCACAGTCACAGAAATGTGGAGGGAACAAGAAGACAAGGGTTCTCACTCCCAACCTTCTGTTCTTCACAAATCTGGTAGTCCTAGGCTTGACATGGAGCCCAGGTAAATAAATGAAAAGCATCAAACACAAGCACTAATTAAATGGAAGGAATGGGAAAGTTAAATTGTCTCTGAAGATGAAGTCATCTTAAGTCCACAGTCTTAAAGGTAGAACCAAAAGAATTACTAGAAATGACAAATAAATTCAGTGAAATTTCAGAACAGAAAATCAAACAACAAAAAGAGAATTGCATTTATACACTATAAACACATATGTCTTAAGGTTTCTATTGCTATGAAGAGACACCAGGACCATGGCAATTCTTACAAAGGAAAAACATTTCATTGGGATGACTTACATTTTCAGAGGTTTAGTCTATCATGGTAGTGCAACATGGTGGCAAGCAGTCAGACGTGGTGTTGGAGAGGTAGCTGAGAGTTCTGCATCTTGGACAGGCCCCAGGAAGTGGTCTCAGACACTAGGAAGTATTTTGAGCATATATGAAACCTCAAAGCCTGTCTCCATAGCCCACCTCCACAGTGACACAGTTCCTCCAAAACAACACCTACTCCAACAAGGCTGCACCTCCTAATAGTGCCACTCCTTTTGGTGGCCATTTTATTTCAAACCACTGCAACATATAAAAAAAAATAAAAATTTCTTTATAATAACATTGAAAATAGGAATAAATTTAACCAAAGAAGTAAAAGACTCTAAACATAATCCCAACACTATTGAAGTTAAATGCAGGTGACACACAAAACAATTGCAAGATAATCCATGTTCAGAGCTGAAAGAATTAATATCATTAAAATGACCATATTGCCTAAAACATTTTACATGTTTAACTAAATTCCTATTGAACAGTGGCATTCTTTAAAAAACTAGTAATTACTAAAATCCATATGGAAGGACAAATAGCCCTAAGTTTCAAAGAAAAGTTGACCCAAAATAACAAAGTTGAGACATATTACTATATTTAAAAAACATTAAAAACTATGATAACAAAAATACTTTCATTTGTTAATAAATCAGTGCAGAATCCTGAAATAAAACCACATATCTACAAATAACTGATAGTTTTTACGAATCTATCAAGAACAAAGATATAAGAATTTTTTCCCTGTAATACATAACAGTGTTGAAAGAACTGAATATTTATGTATGGAAGATTGGAAATGCTCTTATTTGAATTTTATATAAAAATCAGTTCAGGGTGTGATGGCACATGATTGTTGTCCCAGAACTAGGGATGCTTGTAGCAAGATGGTTTGAACCAGGCTATTGGAGAGCAACCCATGTAGCACACTAGCACATAATCTCAAAAACAAACAAAACAAAAGTATTGCAAATGAATTAAAGATTTAAACAAAGCCATTATGGGAGTCCACACTGAAATCCCAGGACTCAGAATCATGAGGCAGGATTCGATATTGAGTTCAGGCTTAGCCTGAGGATGATACTGAGTTAATTAGAAAATTAGAAACTCCCAGATGAAAAAAGAGGTGCAAATTTCTGTAAAAAAAAAAAAAAAAAAAGTCAGAAAAATGTTTCTTAGCTATGTCTCTAACAGTGTAGGTAGTACAAGCAAATAAAAACAAATGAAATTTCATCAAATCTTGAAGCCCCTACACTGTAAAAGAAGTAAAGCGACACCCATATCCTGGGAGAAAATTTTGCAATTTGTATACTAGAGAAATGCCTAATGTAAAATATAACAAACAGTAACTCAAAATATCCAGTAACAAGAGAAAAAACAGCCATATAAAATGGGAGAAAACTTGAATAAACACTTATCAAAAGCTGACAATGGCCAACATGTTTATGTCTATATAAAGGAATGATGGAAATTAGAATCATAAACAAATATTAACCCACATTTGCTACATTGACTAGTAAATTGACAATATTTTTCTGAAGATTCCAAGAAAATGGATCCTTGTGCAGACCTTCAATCATGTTAGTATGCTCATTGTAGAAAACAGTACAGAAGTTCATAAAAAACACACTTATTATATTACCTGACTAATTCTCTTTTGGTTATATACCCAATGATACTAAAATCAAGGTGGTGAGGAACATTTTCACTCATGTGTTCTTTTATGAAGCATTTTAGCAGTTGAAATGAAGATCTGTCTTTGTCCATCAAAAGGTTTTGGAGATATGAAATATATACAGAAAGGGAAATAGATGTTTCCAGCTTTAGGTGATTCCTCTTTCTGTGATGTGAAACTGAATCATTGTGTCCTGTTTTTCAGAAAATTTTACCACTTAACCTTTGTATGGACTAGCAACCAGAGCTATAAGCCCAATTACAAAGCTTCTATATTGTTTATACTTCTGTTGTGAATATATTTCTCCCAGTCCTTTAGTGTAAAATTTGGCATTAACACTTAAACTAGAAACTCCTCTCATTATTTTTGAACAGTTATTTCCCAGTTATTTCTCAAGATCACCTGCCCTTATGTTTTCCTCTTGTCCAGTATCTTTCTACTACAATTTTAAAATTGGCTTGCCATTGGTTCTAGACCATTTTATTTCAAAGAATTTTTCTAAAGATATATGAGGATGGTTTTTCTAAAAATGAATATAAAGATATAGGTGGCTGTCACTATTTAAATAAAACTGTAAAACAAAAAACAAAAAAGCTTCTACATTGTGATGGAAACACAGAATGAAGTAAACTTTTTCTTGTGATTATGGGTGTTGTCAATGAAGCTCAGCTCCAAATCTACCAAACAATTTTAAGGATAAATATCCAGTACTAGAGTTTACAGAGTACATAGTTGTTAATAAGTGATTTTTATTAAATTAGGTTTTGCAACATACATTTTTTACTCATGATATTGTGAACATGAGATATGTATTGGCATGTAACCCTATCACAAGTTGAAAATAATCTGTACTGTTAAATCTTCTCAAAAATGATAAAGAAAACTGTCATTTACAACACTGTGGATGATCTTAGTGATATAGTTTAAGTAATATAAGCCAGGAACAGAAACAAAAGTATATTATGTTCTCACTTATATTTTATTTTGAAAAGTAAAAATTAAAAGGAAGAGTAGAATAAGGGTTATTATATGGTTGACTTCAGTAGAGTCATTGAGGATAGGTAGTAGTTGACAACAGGTATAATTTTCTTTAGATTGAAGCATTGTTATTGTATTCTGTTGCAAAACACAGAGAAATAATAATATATTTTGTATTTTATAAGACTAAACACAACGCTGTTTAATATCCTTAATACAAAGAAATGGTAAACACTTGAGGAGGCTGATATACTTTATTTAATGGGTGATTTTGCTTAATTATTAATACACATAAAGATGATATTTTCAAAAGGATTATTCCAATATTCATTTGTAGCAGAATCTTTATCAGCTTTCTTTCAGCCTTTTTTTTTATCCATTCTATATTTCAAAATCAATCTTGGTAAATTTGCTTAGGATTTTTTTTGTATGTGATTGTCTAGAAGATTAGTAGATCTCACATGAGTTTAAGCTGATAACACACTATGTAACATTCCAAGTTGGTATGTGAGGAAATACTTCACAAAAGAATACCAAGTAGGAATTATGTTTTATTCCATGTATTATTTTCTGGAAAACTGCAATTTTGTTAATTTATGTTATCCTAAAATGTCTGCAAGAAACGCTGCTATTGAAGTTATAATTTTTCATAATATTATCTGTAGTGGCAGAATATCTATATTTCTTATATAGATAGTGATATATTATGAATTTAAAAATGTTTGTGTGATTTTATAAAATATTTTCTAGCTTTTTCACTAGGAATCATGTCCACTTTTAAAGCATATATTTTAGGCCCTAATATATCTGTATTAACCTAGATAGTCTTTATAAAATAATTTACTACTTTATAGTTTTAGAGTAGTAAATGCTAGTTTTTAATAGTTCGATGGTTTCCTTATGTTGAAAAAAATGCATATGCTATTAAGCCCTCCATTAATAACAAAGAAAATAGATAACTGTGGTGGTTTGGATAAGAGTAGCTCCCATAGGCTCAAATATTTGAATACTTTGTGGAAGTGGAATTGTTTGAAAAGATTATAAGGGTTAGGGGTGTTGCCTGGTTGGAGTTGGTGTGGCTTTGTTGAAGGAAGTGTTTCACTGGGGGTTTGCATTGAGATTTCAGAAGCTAATATCAGGCCCAGTCTCTCTCTCTCTCTCTCTCTCTCTCTCTCTCTCTCTCTCTCTCTCTCTCTCTCTCTCTCTCTCTCTCTCTCTCTCTCTCTCTCTCTCTCCAGATCAAGAGGTGGAGTTCTCAACTGCTTCTTCAGCACCATGTCTGCCTGTGTGCTACCATGCTCCTTGCCTTGATGATAATGGACTAACCTCTGAAATGCAAAGAAGCCCCAATTAAATTAGTTCTTTCTTATGAGTTTCCTTGATCATGGTTTTCTTAACAGGCCTCTTCAAAGCATGCCTCTTCACATCCCTTCTTCATGTCTCTCTACAGCAATAGAATAGTTACTAAGACAATAACTAAGATACAATTTCTACTCTGTAAAGTTTCATAATATAGAAAGAGACAGGTCCCATAGTGGAGGGGAATGCCCTGGTACTCTGGTCTAGAAAATCTTGAAAAGGAAAAAGAGGAATTCTAATATATATATATGGAATTCTCTTTATCTTGAAACTAGAAGAAAACTCACTATTACTAAAAGAGTAGCAAGATAAGTGGGGAAGGAGGTAGAGTAAGTAATAGTAAAGACAGAAATAAAAGAGCTTAGTCATAGACAAATTGCCATTGTTCAGGACATGAAAAATGGCCAGTGAACAAAATATCCAGAGATCACAGAAGATAAATATACAGTGGGTAAAACCAACAAAACTTTAGTTCATCCAGATACAGGGTGAACATCATCAGTTATAACTATGAATGCTATCAATATTTCTATGTGTGACAAATGGTGTCTGTTAAGCCATGCGAGGAAATAAAAGAAACATGATGCTCTTGAACACTAGTTGGAGAATGTAGATTGAATGGATATTTAAGACATACTAAGTTTGAAGTGTGCATGAAATACCCAGATGGACTTGTGTAATAGACAGACAGGTACATGAATCTAAAGATGCAAAAAATGTCCTGGGAATATAAAGTTATGGTAATTTAAATGTATCAATTCTCTTTTTCCTGGATTTTAATGATTTTGGCCTCACTGAGACTTTCTTCACAAGCCCAGACTTCCTCTGAGTCATTGTATAATTTTGGTCCATTGATACACTCCTTAAATACTAGCCTGACTTAATATTCTACCTCCAAATGGAGTAGTACTCCCTGCTTGCTCTCTTCAAACACTAAAATATATTTATCATTTTAAAATTAATATTAAAGGGGTACTACTAGGACGAAATTGTTCTTACTGCTATTTATTCACAAATTGGAAGTACATCAAGTTATTTAATACATACATGAAATAATTTAAAAACATTAAAAAGTACATAAGACCACACAATTATACATAATTCCACATATTTTTCAGTGAAAAATATTTTAATGTTTCTGTTAGCATACCCATTTTAAAAAGTGGCATAATTATATACATACTATATGACTTGATTTTAATCACCTAATATATTAGTCATTTTCCTTTATTGGGGATTACCTTTGGATATTTATAAATATACCTAAAATTTCATTATAAAATTCAGAAAAGTTATTGGATATATTGTATGTATTTGCCTAATTATTTCTCCAGTGCAACAATCTACTGGGAGAAACTTCATCAAATCAACATATTAAATCCAACTAACTTATATATGTTGCAAATACTCAGTGTTTTTGCTATTTCTCTCATTTCCTTTCTGACAAGCTTTAATTTCGTTGTACCTCAAATAGACCCATTTTTCTTGTTTTCCTCACCACACTATTTCCCAATATGGCTGAAAAAATTGCTTATTTCAAAATACAGTTCTACGTTACTTCATGACAGGTATGTTCTGAGAAATTTTACTGTAAATGATGCACATTCTGTGAATATATGTCTTAGAGTTGCTGTTACTGTGGTGAAACACCAAAACCAAAGGCATCTTTGGAAGGAAAGGGTTTATTTCGCTAGTGCTTACACATTAGTGTTCACTGTTTTCATCACTGAAGGAAGTCAGCACAGGAACCGAGGCAAGGGAGGAACCTGGAAGCAGGAACTGATGCAGAAGCCATGGAGGAGAGCAAATTACTGACTTGCCCTTTCGTGCTTGCTCAGGCTGCTTTCTTCTGGAACATAGGACCACTGACCTAGGGGTCTCCTCATGTATGAAGAGTTCGGATCTCCTACACTGATCACCAAGATTGATCTTGTGGAGACATTTCTCAGTTGATGTTACCTCCACTCAGATGATGATAGCTTTTGTAAAACTATCATAAAACTGGCTAGCACAATATCAGATTGTAACCATATAAAATTACAATACAAAAATCAATTTCTGGAATGGCAGCCTGACACAATTAATAGATACAGAAAATTGTGGTAATGGAAGTAAATGCTAGCTAACACAGGTATTATGTTTTTATACATACATATATATATGTATATATGTATATACATATATAGTATTGTATATAATTATATGCTGTATATTTTAATAAAATATAAAAATATGCATTTTCCATTATATATTTCTCTACATATTTTCTATATATAACTTTTCTATATATATTATAGCAACACACACACATATATATGCATATTTCATCTGTGCTCTAATAAATAAAGCTTGCCTAGAGATCAGATGAAAAAGCCAGTCACTATATTAAACACAGTGGCCAGGCATTGGTAGTACATGCCTTTAATCCTAGCATTTGGGAGAAGAGATTCATCAGGATCTGTGTGAGTTCAGGACCACACTGGGAACAGAGCCAGGCGTGGTGGCACGTGCCTTTAATCGCAGCACTAGTTAACCATAGAGGTCTGGAGGTTTATACAAACAGATAAGAAGTGATAGAGCTGGGTGGAAAGAGGAAGAGATGTAGCTTGGCAGAGAGAGAAAGTAAGATGGCTGGGCATAGAAAGTTATGTAGGTGTGGGTATACAGGAAATAGCTCTCTTTCTTGGGCTGAGGATTTCCTAGCAGTAAAAACTTGTGGCTTGGCTTGTTCTGTTTCTCTAATCTCTCAGTTTTCACCCCAGTATCTGGCTCTGGGTTTTTTTATTAATAAGATCACTTAGCAATTTGTGTTACATATATATGCACAAAGATATAAATAGGGCCTGCCACATCCATTTTAGTTTTGTGTGTGTGTGTGTGTGTGTGTGTGTGTGTGTGTGTGTGTGTGTGTGTGTGTGTTAGGGCTGAGTTGACAACTTTGTATTGTAGAAGCAATTAGGGGAACTCATCCCTGGAATAAGAAACTCTACTTTTCGCAGCAATTATAGTTTGCTTGCAGTTCTTTGTCCAGGGTGTAATCATTAGATTCTTTCTCCCTTCTCAGTCAGATTGTCCTCCCATTTTTTTTCTTTTGCAGCTTCATATCATCTATACTCTGTTATTCTGTTCTCAACTCTGACCCTTTCTTCCCCAGACCCTCAGTTGTGGTTTCATAGTTTCTTGGTTTCTGTATTTACTCCACATTATCATAGATGGCAGAGAATATGTAGTGTTTGTCTGAATTCAGGTTACCTAACCCTGTACCCTGTATAAACTTTTGTGGTTTTTTTGGTCCATTCATCTATTCACTTGCCTATAAACCTCAGGCCCAACATTAGGAGTACTCTTTTGTTTAGTTTTGAGAAAGGGTCTTTCTACATAACACTGTCTTTTGAAACTAAATATGTATTCTAAACTGGTCTCTAGCTCATGGAGATCCACCTGCCTCTGGCTCCTGAGTACTAGGATTGAAAGCATGTACTGCCAGGAACTGCCAGCTCAGGAAAACATTTTTAATAATACAATTTTCATTTATAACAAAATTAAGTTATTTATTATCACCATCAAATTTAAACACTCAGAAATGCCTAATTAGTATTCACTGATTTTATACGCTATCTTGAAACCTCTATAATCTAAAGAAAGGTCTGATGGTCTGACTTTTTATATAAAATTAGAAACCAGCATGTTAGAGATGTGCAAATCTTACTATTAATGCTGAAAAACAGGCATTGTTACTAAGAAACATGTTAATGATGATCATGAGGTCTCTATTTGCTTAAAATATAATAATTTTCACAGCCAATCAGGCCTGTCTATACAGAATGAACTCCAGTTGAAACAAATGTGTGAAATGTATATGTAATAGTTGAATTATTTTGTTTCCTCTTAGTTTTATGGTCTCAGACATAAGCTGACATCATTTTTGTTACCATCAATCACTTTAAGACATTTATCATTTTAATAGAAAGATATTAAAACTTTTAGGAACTAAAAAGAATAATAAAGTGTTATGAACTGTATATAATTGTTAGTGCTATAGACAGTTATGAACTAGATTGGTAATAGAATTGTTTATGCCAGCATCCCACATAGACATAAATAATGTCTTTTGTTACAATGTGATGATAGCTTAGTCATCACTATGTGGTAGAAGTTTTTCAAGTATAAGATAATCTTGTGAAACTGTCCTCATATACTTAGCATGCATTGGCCAAAGCATTATTTTAACAATGTATTACTGCAACTATAAATAAGATATAAACACATCAGGAATCATCTTAGAATCTTCTTTTTTTGCCAATCACTCCACCTCCAATCCTAGCCTGTCCTTTACATTTTTGGGTTTCAATGCATGGTCCCTGACCTATGTTCTTACTGTGTTTTATGGTCCTGCATTCTCAGTCACTTGCCACCAGGTCATTCTTTTTCAGTTTTTATCAAAATGATGTTTATAAAATTAAAATAGTTATTTATACTCCAAGTTTCACATTCAACCATGTATTCCCTTGTTACAGGCATTGCTTACCTTCCCTTACTATCATTTGCTTCATGATTCTCTTCTTCCACCTCACTTACTGGATAATTAGATATTTTCTTTAATATTGTTTTATCCATTCCATATTTCCTTCTGCAGAATCCACATCCCATTTTGGACATCTGGTTATCCTATGTAGACATCATTCACAATCAAGCTTGATTTCTTTTTAAATCTATGCATTATTCGCTTAATTTTCCTTGAGAAATCACTTCTTTCTTACAGTTATTAATACTCTCCACTATTTTCTCAAATTATTTCATAAATATTGACTATAATTGTACTCTTGTGATTTTGTCTCTGTAATTGTGAAGAACCTACAGCAATTTTCTATTACCACTGATACCAAACATATTACCTGATATCCAGTAGATCCTGGATGAATTTAAACAAAAAACTGAAGAAGTAGTTAATGGGTAGAGGAAAAAAATTGTGGAAGATGAAAAAGAAAATATATAAGAAGTATGTGGAGGGAATCTGTAAAAGTAGAAGACAAATGTGTGAAACTTATTAACCAAATTTCCAAGAACACAAGGGAGAGAAATCACACAAATATACTATATCATAGAAAGAGGATGGATAGTCTTAAAGGGTAAAATAATCAGCCATTTAGATTGCTACACAAAATCAATAAGGATAAAATATAAACTTTTCTAAGATAATTAATTAGACATTTATGATAAATGAATATTCTATGATTAGTCAATGACTAAGTTATCACAGAGTAACCTGTAAAGTTTTTATAATTGTGGGTTGAGAAACTTATCTCCATTTTTGAGTCTATGTATCCTAATTAAGATAATGACTCAATTTGAACTCCAATAGACCATGCTAGAATCTACAAAAAATAAAAATAAAAAATAAAAATAAACAACTCAAATGAGGCAAATGAGGGCATATACATGGGGGGACCAGTCTTAGGAGAGATTATTTTCAATTTTGCTATGAAACAACACTGATCTAAAATAATTTTATATATATATATATATATATATATATATATATATATATATACATATATATGTAAAGTTACACAAAGAGACACACAGACACACACATACACATATCTATATCTATATATATATATATATATATATCTGCATGTATGTAATTGCTTACTCATGTTTAGACCATTTTTTAATAAGGGGATTTCCAATTTTCTTTCTTTTTTGTTATTGTATTTTTTTTAATTTTATAATGTAATTTAATTTTACATATCAGCCATAGATTCCCCTGTCCTCCCTTCTCCTCTCCCCAGCCCACCCCCCATTTCCATCTCCTCCAGGGCAAGGACTTCCCTAGGGATTCAACTCAACCTGGTAGATTCAGTCCAGGCAGGTCCAGTCCCCTCCTTCAGGCTGAGCAAAGTGTCCCTTCATAGGCCTCAGATTCCAAAGAGCCAGCTCATGCACTAAGGACTGGTCTAGGTTGCACTTCATGGGTGCCTCCCAAACAGTTCAAGCTAATCAACTGTCTCACTTATCCAGAGGGCCTGATCCAGTTGGGGGCCCCTCAGCTATTGGTTAATAGTTCATGTGTTTCCACTAGTTTGGCTATTCTTCCCTGTGTTTTTTTCAATCATGGTCTCAACAATTCTCACTCATACAATTCATCCTCTTTCTCGTCAATTGGACTCCTGGAGCTCCCCCTGGGGCCTGGCCGTGAATCTCTGCACCTGCCTCCATCAGTAATTGAATGAGAGTTCTAGCACGACAATTAGGATGTTTGGCCATCCGAATCACCGGAGTAGGTCAGTTCGGGCTTTTTCTCGGCCATTGCCAGTAGTCTATTTTATTTATTCATTCTTCAGCTGAAGGGCATCTAGGTTGTTTCCAGGTTCCGACTATTACAAACAATGCTGCTATGAACATAGCTGAGCATGTTCCCTTGTATGATTGAGCATTCCTTGGGTATATGCCCAAGAGTGGTATAGCTAAGTCTTGGGGGAGACTGATTCCCAATTTTCTAAGAAAGTGCCATATTGATTTCCAAAGTAGCTGTACAAGCTTACATTCCCACCAACAGTGGAGAAGAGTTCCCCTTGCTCCACATCCTCCCCAGCATAAGTTGTCTTCAGTATTTTTGATCTTAGCCATTCTGATGGGTGTAAGATGGTATCTCAGAGTCATTTTGAATTGCATTTCCCTGATGATTAGGGATGTTGAGCAATTCCTTAAATGTCTTTCAGCCATTTGAGTTTCCTCTGTTGAGAATTCTCTGTTTAGTTCTATAGCCCATTTCTTAACTGGACTGTTGGGAATTTTGATGTCTAATTTCTTGAGTTCTTTATATATTCTGGATATCAGCCCTGTGTCAGATGTGGGGTTGGTGAAGATCTTTTCCCATTCTGTAGGATGTCGCTTCGCCTTGTTGACCATGTCCTTTGCTTTACAAAAGCTTCTCAGTTTCAAGAGGTCCCATTGATTGACTGTTTCTCTCAGTGTCTGTGCTACTGGTATTATATTTAGGAAGTGATCTCCTATGCCAATGCATTCAAGACTACTTTCTACTTTCTCTTCTATCAGGTTCAGAGTAACTGGATTTATGTTGAGGTCTTTGATCCACTTGGACTTAAGTTTTGTGCACGGTGACAGATATGGATGTATTTGCGGCCTTCTACACATTGACATCCTGTTATACCAGCACCATTTGTTGAAGATGCTTTCATTTATCCATTGTATACTTTTGGCTTCTTTGTCAGAAATTATTATGTTCATAGGTGTGCAGATTAATGTCAGGGTCTTCAATTCGATTCCATTGGTTCACATGTCAGTTTTTATGCCAGTACCAAGCTGTTTTTATTACTGTAGCTCTATAGTAGAGCTTGAGGTCAGGAATCATGATGTCTCCACAGGTTGTTTTATTGTACAGGATTCTTTTGGCTATCCTGGGTTTTTTGTTTTTCCATATGAAGTTGAGTGTTATTCTTTTCAGGTCTTTTAAGAATTGTGTTGATATTTTGATGGGGATTGCATTGAATCTGTAGATTGCTTTTGGTAAGATTGCCATTTTTACTATGTTAATCCTGCCTATCCATAAGCATGGGAGATCTTTCCATTTTCTGACATCTTCTTCAATTTCATTTTTCAGGGACTTGAAGTTCTTGTCATATAGGTCCTTCCCTTGCTTAGTTAGAGTTACCCCCAAGGTATTTTATATCATTTGTGGCTATTGTAAAGGATGATGTATGTCTGATTTCCTTCTCAACCTGTTTGTCAATTATATATAGGAGGGCTACGGGTTTTTTTTTTTTTTTTTTTTTTTTTTTTTTTTTGAGTTGATCTTGTATCCTGCTATGTTGCTGAAGGTGTTTATAAGCTTTATCAGTTCCTTGGTGGAATTTTTGGGGTCACTCAAGTATACTATCATGTCATCTGCCAATAGGGAAAGCTTGACTTCTTCCTTTCCAATTTGTATCCCCTTAATCTCCTTATGTTGTCTTATTGCTCTGGCTAGAACTTCAAGTGCTATATTGAATAAGTATGGGGAGAGCAGACAGCCTTGCCTCATTTCTGATTTTAGTGGAATTGCTTTGGGTTTCTCTCCATTTAATTTGATGTTGGCTGTTGGCTTGCTGTAAAATGCCTTTATTATGTTTAGGTATGTTCCCTGTATTCCTGATCATTCCAAGACCTTTATCATGAAGGGGTGTTCATTTTGTCAAATGCCTTTTCAGCATCTAGTGAGATGATCATGTGGTTTTTTTTCTTTCAGTTTGTTTATATGGTGTATTATATTGACGGAATTCCATGTGTTGAACCACCCTTGCATCCCTAGGATGAAGTCTACTTGATCATGGTAGATAATTGTTTTGATGTGTTCTTGGAGTGTGTTTGCCAGTATTTTATTGAGTATTTTTGCATCAATGTTCATGAGGAAGATCAGTTTGTAGTTCTCTTTCTTTCTTTTTTTTTTTTAAACATATAAAGCATTATGTTTATGTTATACATAAAGAATAAAGGCTTACAAGTCAATTTAAGTTGGCATATTCCACCATTTTCTACTATGATATGACACACTATAAAGCAATCTATTAAAATATAAATCTCATTTTAATAGACACTTGTGCTCTGTTTCTCTGGATAATATAAGGATTGGAGTATTCTTAGCTGTATTTGAGGAGTCAAAACAGTCATCTAAAATTAATAATCAGGGACTAATATCACAGTAATTATGGGTGATTGTATCAGTTCCATGGTTCATTTTTGTCAAAGGTTGAATTTATGTGTACATCCAATAGCAACATTGATTTAAATCTTGACACATTTTGAGACAATTCCAGAAAATTTGAGTCCCAGGCCAACTGTGTGGTCTTTGTGTAAAATCATCTTGGATGCTCTGCAGTGTTTTCCAATCTTCTGGGTCTGTAAATTAAATGTGTTTGTTTGAGTTCTGGCCTAGAGAGCATTGTTAGTGGTAGCTGGTGATTAATCTGTGGGATGTTGATATTCTGCAATGTTTTCTGGGACGTGATAGTTGCCATTTATTTTCAGCACTTTGACCAGATGAGTCTTGCTATTAATCATTGCTCTCTGCAAAAAATGAACTTCCATGCTCTAAACTGAGAGTGGTCATAGTCTTTCTTTATTCTCTGTGTCTTTCTTCCCTTCTTACTCTGTGGCTGGATGGCTGGCCCCTTGCATCCTCTTCTTCTTCCTTTCTTGCTCCATGCTTTTCTCTCTTGAGCCTAGATTTCCTCTCCTATTTATTCTCTCTGCCTGGCAGACCTGTCTATACCTCTCTCCTGCCTAGCTATCGGCTATTTAGTTCTTTATTAGACCAGTCAGGTGTTTTAGGCAGGCAAAGTAACACAGGTTCAGAGTTAAACAAATGCAATATAAAACAATGTAACACATCTTTGCACCATTAAACAAAATTTTCCATAGCATAAATGAATGTAACATATCCTAAACTAATATTTCACAATACCATACCATCCCTGTTCCATTCATGAATGTCAGAGGAACAGGTGTCCTAGGTCTTATAAGAATTTAACTCCTCCCATCTGCCTTACCCTCACCAGCCACATTCACTCCAAGAGACTATCTAGAGCCATCAGTACAGCACTGAAGCTCCTCAAACTTCCCTTGAGGCAGATATGGCAGCATCTCCTCCAGCTTTATCACTCTCTTTTATCCAGTAAGGATTCCTGATCTCTTTCCTTCTCTTTCCCCTGACATTCTCTTTTTTTGTTGCATCTTTGTTAGGTTTAGGAATCAGGGTAATTGTAGCCTCATAGAAAGAGTTTAGTAATGTTCCTTCTGTTTCTATTGTGTGGAACAATTTAAAGAGTATTGGTATTAACTCTTCTTTGAATACCTTTCAGAGCACCTGGTAGGTGCTCTGAAACCACCTGTTCCTGGCATTTTTTTGGTTGGGAGACTTTTGATGACTGATTCTGTTTCCTTAGGGATTATTGGACTATTTAAATAGTTTATCTGGTCTTGATTTAACTTAGGTATGTGGTACCTATCCAGAAAATTATCCATTTCTTTTAGATTTTCAAGTTTTGTGGAGTAGAAGTTTTTGAAGTATGACCTGATGATTATCTGGATTTCCTCAGTGTTAGTTGTTATGTCTCTCTTTTCATTTCTGATTGTGTTAATTTCGATGCTCTCTCTCTCTGTCTTTTGGTTAGTTTGGACAGGGGCTTGTCTATATTGTTGATTTTCTCAAAGAACCAACTCTTTGTTTCATTATTTTTTTTACTGTTCTCTTTGTTTTTATTTTATTGTTTTCAGTTCTCAATTTGATTATTTCCTGTCATCTATTCTTCCTGGTTGACTTTGCTTCTTCTTGTTCTAGAGCTTTCAGGTGTGCTGTTAAGTCACTAGTGTGAGATTTCCCCAACTTCTTTATGTGGGCATTTAGTGCTATGAATTTCCCTCTTAGCACTGCTTTCATAGTGTCCCATAAGTTTGGGTATGTGGTGTCTTCATTTTCATTGATCTCTAGGAAGTGTTTAATTTCTTTCTTTATTTCTTCCTTAACCCATTGGTGATTCAGTTGAGCATTATTCAGTTTCCAAGAGATTGTAGGTTTTCTGTAGTTTTTGTTGTTGAAATCTAACTTTAAACCATGGTGGTCTGATAGAATGCAGGAGGTTATTCCAATTGTTTTGTATCTGTTGAGATTTGCTTTGTGGCCAAGTATGTGGTTGATTTTAGAGAAGGTAACATGGGTTGCTGAGAAGAAGGTATATTTTTTTTTTGTTAGGATGGAATGTTCTGCAGATATCAATTAAGTCCATTTGAGTCATAACATCAGTTAAGTCCTTTATTTCTCTGTTAAGTTTCGATTTGGCAGATCTGTCCAGTGGTGAAAATGGGGTGTTGAGGTCTCCCAATATTAATGTGTGGGGTTTTATAT
Organism: Peromyscus leucopus; assembly: GCF_004664715.2. Taxonomy (NCBI): domain Eukaryota; kingdom Metazoa; phylum Chordata; class Mammalia; order Rodentia; family Cricetidae; genus Peromyscus; species Peromyscus leucopus. Next base: position 15,179,052 of record NC_051074.1, on the reverse strand, counting down.
GTGATTTAAGCATTAGTAATGTTTCTTTTACATAGTGGGTGCCCTTGTGTTTGAGGCATAAATGTTCAGAATTGAAACTTCATCTTGGTGGATCTTTCCTGTGATGAGTATGTAATGCCCTTCTTGATCTCTTTTGATTGATTTTAGTTTGAAATGTATTTTGCTGGATATTAAGACAGCTATACCTGCTTGTTTCTTAAGACCATTTGATTGGAAAGTCTTTTCCCAGCCTTTTATTCTTAGGTAATGTCTGTCTTTGAATTTGAGGTGTGTTTCTTGTATGCAGCAGAAACACATGTTTTCATATCCATTCTGTTAGCCTGTGTCTTTTTATAGGCGAATTAAGTCCATTGATATTAAGAAATATTAATAACCAGTGATTGTTCATTCCTGTTATCTTTTGGTGGTAGTGTGTGTGTGTTTCTCTTCTTTGGGGTTTACTGCTGTGGTGTTTTCTATTGCCTGTATTTTCGAGGGTGTATCTGACTTTCTTAGGTTGGAATTTTCCTTCTAGTGCTTTCTGTAGGGCTGGGTTTGTGGATAAGTATTATTTAAGTATGGTTTGTCTTGGAATGTCTTGTTCACTCCGTCTATGATGATTGAAAGTTTTCTAGGTATATTAGTCTAGGCTGGCATCCATGGTCTCTTAGTTTCTGCATTACATCTGTCCAAGTCCTTCTGGCTTTCAAAGTGTCCATTGAGAAATCAGGTGTTATTCTGATGGGTTTGCCTTTATAAGTCACTTTGCCTTTTTCCTTTGGTGCTCTTAATATTCTTTCTTTATTCTGTACGTTTAGGCGTTTAATTATTATGTGGTGTGGGGACTTTTTGGGGGGGTCTAGTCTGGTGTTATATAGGCTTCTTGTATCTTCATAGGCATTACCTTCTTTAAGTTGGGAAAGTTTTCTTCTATGATCTTGTTGAATATATTTTATATGCCTTTGAGTTGGTATTCTTCTCCTTCCTCTATCCCTAATTTTTGTAGTTTTGGTCTTTTCATGGTATCCCAGATTTCTTGGACTTTTGCGTTATAATTTTTTTGGCATTGTTATTTTTTTTTTACTGATGAATCTATTTTCTCTATTGTATCCTCTATACCAGAGATTCTATCTTCCATCTCTTGTATTCTGTTGGTTATGCTTGCATCTGTGTTTCCTGTTCATTTACTCAGATTTTCTATTTCCAGCATTCCCTCTGTTTGTATCTTCTTCATTTTTTCTATTTCCCTTTACAGGTTGTGGACTGTTTCCCTAATCTGTTTAATTCCCTTTTCATGGTTTTCTTTCAGGGATTTGTTGTTTTCTTCTGCTTTGTCTTTTCCTCTAGTTTTTTATAGCATTCTTCCCATTTTTTGTTTGTCTTTTCCTCAATCTCATTTTTATTTCTTCTTTAAAAGTCTCTAGCATCTTCATGATGTTATTCTTAAGGTTGCTTTCTTCTGCTTCTTCTATTCTGTGATGTTCAGGTCTTGCTGTTGGAGGAGGGCTAGGTTCTGGTGATGCTGTATTGCTCTGTATGTTATTGTATGTAATTCTGCCTTGATGTCTGTCCATATCCTCGTGGATTTGTTCTTGGTCTTATCATTGCTCTTGGTCCAGACAAAGCTGACAGATTCGGTGTTTCAGGAAGCCTCTCTTGGTCCAATGAGAGGTGGCAGATTCTGCTTCTTAGAAAGCCACTTTTGGTCTAATTAGGGCTGGCAGATTCCCTGTCTCCAGAGTTTACTCTTGGTCCAATGACGGCTCTTTGTCCACTGAGAGCTCTCTCTTTCTCTGGGCTGGGTGGGAGCTCTCTGGGCTAGATGGGAGCTCTCTGGGCCTGATGGGAGCTCTGGGCCAGGTGGGATATGGGGGCTGGTCACTAAGTCTCAGGAAGTGGCTGGGGAGAGGGAGTGTCTCAGGTGGATGGGTGTGGGGTCAGGGCGCATAGATTGCAGGGTTTGCTGGGGGGTATTGGAGAAGGGGAACCTTCCCATGAGGGCCCTGCCCAATGTCCATAAACTGGGGCCAAGTTGGGTGGGTCTTTCTAGGGAATAGCTGGTGCCCAGGGATGGGACCTAGGGGCAAGCCTCCCAGGGTATGACCCCAGACACTCACCTCTGGTCTGGATGGTAGCTCCTGGCTGGATGGGAGCTGGGGGCTGGTCTCTAAGTCTCAGGAAGTGGCAGGGGTCTCAGGCAGATGGGTGTGGGGGCAGGGCATGTAGATTGCAGGGTCTGCTGGGCGTCTTGGAGAAGGGGCCCAATTTTCTTAATATTGAGTAGAAGTTCCTTGAATAATACTGTGTCAGAGTTTACCTGTTAGATGATAAATGTTTGTTCTTTTTTGTAGTGGCTTTCATGTTTCTTAGAAACTCAGCATTTCAATATTCAAGTTTGTTGCTGAGGAGATTGCATGGAACAGGTGGTTTTGTTGTAGTTGATGATTACTAGCCTAGACAATGAACAATGAATCCCTAAAAATCAAACTGTATATGGGAAACAATGCTGCTGAATGCATCTAGACACTGATATTTATGCTATTTGTAAGAAAGTGTTACTGTCACCTAGGAGATATGAGTGTTCACAGCTGAAAATTAGACTCAGGACAGTGGGGCTTATCTATTGCTGCCTGTTTCCTAAACTATCCAGTCCCAAGGAACTATTTCACAAAAGCAGTACTGCATAATAAATCAAGGAAAGAACATTATAAATTCTGAAATTCAACAGAGAGAAATGGAACAATGGATGCAGTTGCCATATGACAGTCCAACCTGGCTGGTCTCTAATGCCTCCAGTGTATGGAAATTGACAGTGTGCTACAGCAAGGTGCATGTCCAGGTCCCACTCTCCATCTCTGTGGTACCAGATATCATCACCTTCATTGAGACAGATGTAATTTATATGGAGATAGTTATTCTGTTATTGACTTGGCTAATGCCTCGTTGACAATCCCCTTGGCAAATGAAGATCAAGATTAACTTGTTTTCATATGTAGCATTCTACAGTCTATTCTCCCCATACTTCTGCAGAAATGAGTCAGTTCTCCTGTATTTTACCACAAGTAACCAGGGCTTGACCTTCAACAATCCCAACTTCCCACAAGAGCTACAGTTATCTGTTACATGAGGAGCATAACTTAGTAAAGCACACTGAAGACTTAAACTTAGTTACTGAAATGATAACTAGTTCTGCTTGAGTCTTCAACTCCAACAAAGCCCACAGTTTATTAAACACATCATAACTTATGCCCATTTAATGGGTATCAGTCACAGTCAAGCAAAACGTATTAGATCTGTTATAATGACAAATAAAAATGAGGTAAAAGACTTGTTTGGATTTTGGGGTTTTTGAATTAACATATATATCACCTATACACACTTTTACTTTCTTCTTATAAGAAGCTCAATTTTTAATATTGTTCTCCATACACAGATTTATGTTTTTATTGTGTTAAGCAAAACTGCCAGTAAGGTAGGCTCCATTCTAGAATTATGTACATTATCTTTAAGTCCATAGGTTCCTCTGAGTGACAAGGACCAATAGAAACCAGAAATCATAGAGCTGGAGTGCTACTGTGACCTGAATACAAATTCTTACTTGGATTTCATCAGTAAAGTTAGACAGATACAACAGAGCTTAATTGTCAAAAAGAAATAGCATTTAATTTAGCCACAATGATGCCAATGGATCAATAGGTTCTACAAATGAATAGCCAACATAATACAATGGACTGAGAGACCCATAATAGATGCATTGGTCCTTCCTGAAATGGACTTTGACCGGTACCATCTGGGTATGTTGGTAGATAGTTCAATCCCAGTCTTTGGAGTACTGAAAAAAGAAGGGTCATGAGTTCAAAACTGCTCTGGACAAATGATAGGAGAAAGAGGGAACAAGAGAGCAATAGGGATAGGGATATGAAGAAGGAGGGGTGGAGAGAGGGAAAGCACAGGAATTTTGCTATTGATTAAAACTGCACATGACTATTATCCAATGGACTGAAATCAGTTCAATAATATAGTAGTAGACATGGCTGCCTTGTATGAGATGCTACACTAATGGGATTAGTAGGATATACCAGAGTTCTAGAGATCCTCTTGTGATATTAGAAGTGTCCAATCTTTATATATATGTGGGTAACGTTATCATACATATCACACTGTTACAGGATGTGACTTCTTATCCTGGATTGGATGACTATGGGGAAATTTCTGGATCATTCAAAAAGATAAAGTTGACTGCCATGATATGAACTCAGAAATAGGACCAACAGCCTGAGTACCATACCTGTATAACTAATAACCCTACTAACAGACAAAAACACCTGAAAACACAGAATTATGGCAAGCCAGCAAAGTTGAATAATCTTTTCCTTTCTTAATCCTTAGAATGTACATTCTGGAGTACGAATTGGCAAGACATTGATAAGAATATAGAAGTAACATCAGTTAATGATTCAGAGGGTTGCTTTATTCACAACATTTTCTCCCAGTCAGGAAGAGTCTTTGTGTAGCTTGAAGTCAATCCCAGCAGTCATCCATTGATCATATGAAAATGATACCTTCAGTGAATATTCAGATCAAGAATTACCTAATACATCATATACGAAGAATACAAAATCTACAAAAGACTTTAAAAATGACTGATAGTATACAAAAGTTGTATTTTACTACAGAACCCTACCACCTAGCTCATACCTAAACCAGATATTAGTTTGATACAATTGTTCAGCAGATTTTTAGTAACTATTTCTTGCCCAGAATGACAATATAATGTTTCTGCATTCACTGTAGATTATAATAGACTATGGATCACCTGCCACTTAGATCAGAAATCCTGTCTGTGAAATAGAGTCACTCTGCTGTTAGTGTTCTGGCAGCCAACACAAGTGGTCATTCCCTGGCAAAAGATGGCAAGCAGCTTCTCCTTGACTCTAACAGAGAAAGCTAACAGACTTACCTTAGTTATTCAGAACCAATGAGAGATGGATCTTATTAACCAAGGGGATGTGCACTTCAGACTTTCTAGGGACAACAGTGAAAAAGCTTTATGAACAGTCCCATTTACTACATAAATTAGAAGGATTTCAAAGTTTATTGTTACTTTAATGAAACCAAGGGTTAAGACACTATTCAAGGAAAGTTTGTGGTAGTAGACATCTTAGAATGAAATATATTTTGATAATGGCTCACACATATCACACATATCTCATGCCAATTAATCATATATATATATATATACATATACATATATGTTTATATATGTGTATATATACATGATTAAATAGACCTCTTATGTGTATCTGGGGAGATGGATGAGCATCTGAAATCAAATACCTTTGCTAATTGATACTGTATTAGTCACTTTTATAAAACATCAGGGACAAAAGCAACTTATAGAAGGAAACGTTTGTTTGTGCTTATAGTTTCATGCAAACAAGAGTTGGGGATAAATGACTTCAGTGAGCAAACAAGACAATAGGAGCAGAAAGCTGAGATACCACTTCTCAAACACAAGTGAATTGGAAGTGGTTGGGGCTTAAACTTTCAAAGCCTCCCCCCGCCCCTGTAACACATTTCTTCCTGCAAGACCACCCTTCCTAAGCCTCTTCAAACAATGTTACCAAGTCAAGACCAACAGTTCAAATATCTTAACCGATGGGGACATTCTCGTTGCAATGTTTTGCTACCTGTATTTCATATGCTTCCTGTCCATCTCATAAACTGCATATAGTTCAAATTTTCAAGTCCCACAATCTTTTATGAGCTTAACATTTCAAAAGTTGAAAGTCTCTTGTGAAACTCAAAGCAACATCTTAATTGTAACCTCCAGAAAATCAAGTAATATTATATACTTCTAAAATATACTGGCACAAAATATACCTTACCACTTCAAAAGTCATGGTGAGGAAATACTGATTAAAGGCAAGACTGAAATTTGGCAGGGAGGCTGGGTGGTGGTAGCGCACGCCTTTAATCCCAGCACTCGGGAGGCAGAGGCAGGAGGATCTCTGTGAGTTCGAGGCCAGCCTAGTCTACAGAGTGATTTCCAGGAAAGATGCAAAGTTACACAGAGAAACCCTGTCTCGAAAAACCAAAAATAAAATAAAATAAAATGAAAAGAAAAGAAAAAAAATTTGGCAGGGCAAATATCAAATTCTGTAGAGCCACATCTCTCTCCTATTAAAAGACACAGAGGACTCAATTCCTCCAGCTTTGCTACACATTTCATACATCTCCTTTTTGGCCCTGTTCTACTCGTGTGCAGCTCTCCTTGGCAGATACCTCATGCCTTTGCCGTTCACAACATTTGGAGTCTCCACTGAAATTTGGTTCCCCTTTCACAGCTTTTTATAGTGGCTTCTCATAGCCTCTTGTCCTATCTTATCCTTCACATGGACTCTTCTGACACATTCCCTTGGATTAATGAAACTGCAGAGAAAGAACCCATGATCTCCTTGCTTTTGTATCTGGCATACCTTTAAACTGGAACCATTTGGGTAGCACTGCCAAGTCTGTCAGCCAGGTTGGGATGATTCCCTTTGAATCACATTAGCTACAGTGTTGATGAGCAGTTATTTTATAGGAAAAAGTGACTGGGGCTTCCTTTCAGAAGTTGAATGCTTAGCTGGTGGTGTCTTGCCTTGAGGTCACCCTTCCTTTTGTTCCAGTGCAAAGAACACTTCTTCTTAATGGTTCTCATCTCCAAACAATGACAACCTCCCTTTGAACACAGGCCTTGGCTGAAAAGCTAAGGTTCCTGGGACTGTTTTTCTCTCCGAACTCTGCATTTTATAATTCCTTATGTTCTCTTTGCACTTTATATATCTATATAAGTATTATCAATAGTCACCATGCCACAGACTCAACGTTCTGCACTCTTGACATTTTCTCTATTGAAAATTTAGACACTAAATTTTTAAATTCAGATGCAGGCAAGTTGTAGGGACATAGGCAAGAAACAGCCAGATTCTTCATCAAACTATTAGAGGGAAGTCTCTACTCTACTTGCTGGTATTGTTCTTCTTTGAAATCTCAAGATCTGGCCTCCACTGTCCATGTTGCCTTTATCACTGCTGTCTTCCAGGCTCCTACTTATAATGGCTGTTTAATTTCTGCTTACAGTACTCAACAACTTTTCTAGTTTAAAGGATTCAAAATTCTTTCAAAATTCACTATGGTCAGGTTCTTCACAACAACTTGGTATCAAACCCACTCCTTGTACTACCCTTTTTACAAATCAGGGTCTCTAAAGGAACAAAAGTGATAGAATGAATATGTATATTAAAAGGTAATTTATTCTATTGGCTTACAGCATGTGGTCTGGGTTAGTTCTTCCTCCATATCCTTTTATCTGGAACAACAATGGAATATTCTGTCAAATAGCTATCCAAATAAGTCTCTATAAAACAAACTGTGAATTTGGTCAAACACAATGTGCTGAGACAGAAAGGTTCAGACAAGCCCAGACCATGTCTTCTTTAGTCATGCGACAAAGTATTCAAGAATTCCTGAACTAAACAATCTAACAGACATCAAGCATGTAAAGCATTAATGGGCTGCCTCAGGATACCTGTGATGGAATGGTCCTTGGACACATGGAGAGGATTACCTTCATTATGGCTATATTCATTAAACTTTTTAGGGACAATTGGCCATGTATCCCATGCTTTCTGCTTATTCTTGTTGCCCCTCTGTGAGTAATAAACCAGATTTGTCTGGTTTATTAGATGGTTCATTTTTATGTTTTTTTTTTTAAACCCGAGTCTTTGAAACAGTAACTTAGTTTTTGCAAATGCAATATTTATATCATAATTTCCCATTATTATATATGTGTGCATGTGCGTGTTTGTGAGTGTACCTAACCAATTTCAATGCTTTAGCTTTCTATTATATAATCACTGAGTTTCTGATACCTATCTATACTTTGAAAAAATATTCCATTATTTATTGCACAAGATTTCTGTATTCTAGAGGAACCTTCTCTTACTGGAGCATCTCATTATTTTGATTCCACTGACTCTGAACACTATACAATTGTATTTATACTATGACAATTTTTGAGATTTTGTTTAACAGAAATCCTCTCCATATTAATTTCTATTGATTTCAAAACAGAGAATTATAAAATTATTCAAATAATGTATGTAAGCAATTTTCATTAGAATTTTGTCTTTAGGTATAAATATGTTGTTAAAGTTTTTCAAATTAAGTTGAGAGGGAATGCTATTTATAATTAGAAATTTAATTGTTTGACAATATAGTGTATTATATAGCTACTTACTAACTTAATTCTTTTTATTTTAGAAAATAATCAAAATTCTTGAAGTAATATATGCAGGATATCTTTGCTGCTAATATTTTACAGACATATAATTTCATAGAAGAGTTACTGCATTGCTCTCTTTATAAGTTGTATTTATATTTGCAAATGGATCCTTCACATATCATTTAACACAACTAAGTAATATAAAGTGTTTACAGAGTATAAATTTAATATAATAATATACATGTTATATTTGGAGAGAGGGAAGGAGAGAAAGGGGGAAAGAGAAATAAAGCCATAGAGACAGAGACAGAGAGAAAACATTAAAAATGTTGCTTGATAGTTTCCACAAGATAATTAAGGATTTATTTTTCTAGGTTTCTAATTTTGAAAATTTAGATTTACCAAGTGAACTTCAGTGAAATGTATCTCTATTTCTATAGCAAATTTATTCACAGAAATACAGTATCATAAAGCCAATGAAAACAAAACAAAAGAAAGTCATCATTTCCCTTTTCTTGTTTTCTCTGAAATAGGTTAGTGCTTCACTCTGATATTCCTAAATGGCCCCAATTCAGCAATTGTGGTCATGCTGAGGTGATAAAGGGATTCCATATGCATTGCTCTACTTTATGCTCACCTGTGAACTTATACATCATTGTCATTCTGATTACAAGATGTCAGAGAATTTATCTCAGCTGCCTCTGAGCTTCTATCTTTCATCTTATCTGTCTTTCCTGACCTATAAACAAATGGATATTAGAAAAATATAAAAATAGTACTAAAATACCAAAGCCTCTATAAAGAAGGAGCACAACATATTTTCACATAGTTTTGTGGCTTCCCAAATGTGAAATTTTATACACACCGAGTCAAGAATCATATAACAATGGGGACACATTCTGAGACCCCCAATGTTTGGTGACTTCATAATTCTGTGAGCCATCATACATTGGGTTTTCACAAATATGGATGATACAGTCCATTACTCAAAATGATCCATTTATGCAAGGAACATGTTAAACATAAGAAGGAAGGGGCTTCTAAAAGCCAGCCAACATGACACACAGTATTGGTGTACTTATATATAGGAGGAATGCATAGCAAAATGAAAAAAAAAACACATAGTAAAGTAAATACATAAACCAGTAACATTGTCATGATCATATGTACTGTATACATTGTGTATACAGTATACTTTTATATGGATGAAAAATAGTAAGTTGGCTTATTTTGGGATCATGAGAAACATCAATAATGCCTTATGCTGAGGTTTTATGGTGGTTGTAGCAAAGCAATAATAACATTCTGGGTAAATTTATGGAACTAACATTGTGTACCAATATTACTGCAGTGGATGACTCCCCATGAAGCCCAACACTCATCCTAGGCCTTGAAACATAAACCTTCAGGAGAAAGCTTCTGATGCTCACGGATACTCAGAAAGGGATTCTTACAAGTATCTTTCCTATTTAGTATAGAGCACTTCACTCAGAGGTTTTCTAATAATTATGAATTGTTATTTGTAGAGACCATGATCAGTTGTGATGTTGTTTTATGTGCTGAATTAATACTTGTTTTCTAAAGATACAGAGAAAGTGCTTTGCATAAATATGTGATCCACATTTGGTTTATTTTCAACTTTTAATTCCCTCAGTACTAAATTGCCTCATCATTTTTGTCTGCTACGTATTTTTAAAAAACGTTTCACAGTGTAAGTTTCATTAGGCTTCAAAATTGGCCACAAAATCATTTTTCATATAATCTAGAGATCATTCACATCTGGAACATGTGGTGGCTTCTTAGATATCTGGAAACCATGGTTTGCCCAAATCTAAAGCCTTGCTCCTCATTGGTAATGAGAACTCTTTTATATAGGACACTGCCATGTTCTGCAATGGACCTCAGTACTTGACCCCCTTCTGTCTGTCAAATTATAGACCTTTTGTTCACCTTAACCTTTCTTCTTCATAGTATAGAAATAACTTAAACTGTCATGAAACTTTGACCCGGAGACTTACTTCTACAGCTCATGCATCCCAACTCTGCCCTGTTATGTCTCTCCTGTTACCTTCAGCCTCACAACTCAAGAGTCAAAGGACAAGAAGTCCACCCTCAGTGTTTTGAGCCATGTTGGTTCTTGTGCTAATTGCACATTATCTTACACCATAGAGTAAATGAAGCTATTAGTTTCTCAGAAAGTATAAAGTGAGAATCTCAGTAAAGCACAAAGTGAGGAGAGCTTTCTTTTCTGTCAATTTACTTGGCAAATGTGACTGATTATGATGGGCTATGGGCATGTAACATGATCCCCAAGTTGATCTGCTGTATGAATATAAGGGAGCCATTTAAGTACATCTGCTTTTGGTCTTGGTATGAGAATAAATCTTACTACTATAGATTTTCATCACAGCAAATGAAAAATATTTTCCTGACAATATATACTTGGGAAACAAAAAACTTTCTATTAGTTACAATAAAAGTACATACCCGTATTTTCAGAAAGGGAAAGTACAGACTATTTAGTCAGCTTTATTTTTCCCAAACTTGTATAAAAAGATTACAAGTTTATACGTAGTCAAAAACTGAATGTTATTGTATTTTAGCTTGTCACTTCTATATGTTGCTAATTCATAACTATTAAGTATAAATCACATGACAGTTGCTTTATTCTTACTCTCCTGTTATTATTAAAAACAAGCAATTGCTGTTCTTCTGTTCATAGAACAAGGTGGTCAGTAGGTCTTTCAGCAAAGGGTAAAAAATAACAAACAGAAACAAAGTCCTAAAAAATTTCTTTCCAGACACCATATAAGAAACTTGCAGATAAAATAACATTTGTTATATAGGAAGTGTTCTTTTATAAACTATTGAGAGAGTCATGGAGACATATATTACGCTGAAATATGAAATTTATCTACTTGATAATTATACTACATAAAAATGTATTTGTCACTGTGAGAATGACTTGCGTTTTCAGCACTGTGATAATAGACTTGAGCTTTCAGAATCATAAAAGTTGGAACATAAAATAAAATAAAATAATATGCTCAAAAATGTTCTCTTATGATTGTCTTTGTTTAAACATTAGCAATAGGTTATTTTGAAGCTTAATTTTATTCTTATATTTGCCCAAATTATACTTCAAAATAAATGATTAAATGACTCCTTGTATTATTTTGTTCACATTTGTCGTCATGTGTTTACTCATTGTCTCTAGTTTGGAGCAAAAATAATTTTGGAGAATATGTTCAAAGGACTATACATCCTACTACTGAGATACTTGCTCATTTAAATTCATTGCTGTGCTATTCATAATAGACAGAAACTGGAGAAACCCTCAATATCCATTAAGAGATTGAATGGGTGGTAAAAATGTGGTAAATTTACAAAATAGAATATTATTCAACTATTTGAAGAAACAAAATTATGATACTCACAGGTAATTGGATGGAGCTAGAAAAGAAGAATCAAATCACTTTCAGTTAGGTAATTCAGGGTTCCCAAAAAATATTGTATGTTTTTCAGACATGAGGTGTTATCTTTAAGCCTTTGATAGGCATGCTGCAATCCATATAACTGTAAAGGTTAGGTACAGAATAAGGGGCTAGGAGTTAGAAGAGAATTTTTCAAAGAAAGCAAATAAAATATATAGTTATGGAGAGGAAGTGGGGGGTTATTGAAGTGTGAGGATTAAACAAGGAGAAGGATAGAAGTGGGGGCTAAGGGAGGGTATATATATAGAGAGAGAACTAACACGAAGGGCCATTCGAGGAGTCATATGAAAACTTATTACTTTAGACACTTCTTAAAATATAGACATATATGAAAAAAGTTAAATGGAGTCTCCAAATAACAAGGGAGAAAAATGCCCCATCTAGACATTTCATGCTTTCAAGAAAATCCTCTAAAATCAGGAATGTTTTACATCTTGTTCAATTATTGCCCAAAGAAGCCCCCATGGAAATGCCTAAATATCTTAGGCTAATGCCAATGCTTTTAGTTGCTCTGTAGTTTACAAAGTGATAGCAAGATCCTATTTTTGAAGACAATACTTGCATACCTCCTTGGACATAAAGAAGTTGAGCTGGTACCTAGCTAGGGGCTTTATGCCTACTGACCAGTGTTCATGGTTATAGAAAGTATTCTGCATATTAGCAGAGGAGAAAGTTAAACACGAATCTAGCTACAAAACTTGTGATCTACAATAGTGGCCTGACTGTATGACATGTTGATATAACAGGGGCACAAACATTATGGGAGTAACCAATCACTCTCTGATTGGATGTAAGGTACACTCTATAAGACAAACCATGCCTGACACTGCTTGGGTTGCCAAGGACCTGAGACTAGACAGGCCATGGGCCTGGAGGAACCAAATACTATTGTTATGAAAAAAGACCATACCAATAACATTGCACCTAACAACGTTCTGCTATACCCTAAGATTAGAACCTTTCTCAGCATCATCAGAGAAGTTTCCTTCTGCAGTAAATGGAAGTTAACACAGGAACCCACAGCTAGATAATGTGCAGAGAAAGAGATTGTTTGGATAAATCATTGTTTCTTCCCTTTTCTTGAATATCATTATGTTATACATCTTTAAATTTTGTTTTTATTGCCTCATGTTTTGTTTTCTTAGAGGTTTCCTTATGTAACCCAGGGTAGCTTTGAACTCAGTATGTACTTCCATACTCATCTTGAGGAAGTGAAACTGTTGCATCAGCTTGCTCAGCATTAATTACAGACTGGCACCAGCAGGACATGATTTCATAGACACATGTTTTAAGGCTCAAAGAGTATAGTTAAAGCATATTCTAGATTTAAAATTTACCTAACTTTGGCAGGTATGTAAAATGAAAAAAAAAAAGAAAAAAGAAAACAATAAAATTCAAATTAAAAGAAAAAATTTATATAATGTATCTTAATGCATTTATAAAACATATTAGTGTTCATAAAATTTTATATGAGCAGAATGTACTTTACACTTTCCTTTAAATACAAGAAAATTTCAAGAATTTTTCATAATCATTATTTAATTAAAGTTTTTATAAATTATCAATTCTAGATCTTTGTTTATGTTCATGGAGGTTGATTTTTGTTTTGTTTTTCTTTCTTTTAGCATCAAATATACCTTCACAATTTTTTCATAATTTTTCCTTGGTTTTTATTTAGAATATATTAGTATTTTTTTATTTATATTATTCTCATTTTCCATTAATTCCTTATCATACGTCATTTTTTTCATGATGCAAGACATATATTTTATCTTGTCTTTTTTTTCAATTCAGTTTCTACATATTTTGTTTTCTTCCTCAAACTGATACATTTTTATTTTATTGTTTCTTACACAAAATCTTCATTATTTGAAATCTTTACCAAATTTATGTTGCTGTTAATGGTTTTAGTCAAATTTGAATACTAAATACCCAACATATACACACACAGTAAAGTGTGGTTATTATGGTAATTAAAGCATTTCTTTTGATTTTGCTTTGTAAATTATTTATATATTGATACTATACTTTTATTTAGAAATGAATGTCTTTCAATTATTATTTTGTCTTACTAGTCACATCAACCACTTTATGATTATAGCTATCAACTCCCCCTACAGAAGTTCACTGGTTTGCTTCATAAACTGATACCTAAAGGGTGTTACTCTCTTAAACAATATTTTCACAAAAACAGATGAACATTTCTCTTCCTGTGCACTTGCATGTCTGCTAAATTTCCCTGCTATTTCTGAATAAAAGAATAATTGTATGACAAAAAAAATTTCTGAGGAAAATCATATGCTGCCTGAAGAAACCTACTATTGTTATTTTGCTGAATATTCTGTCATATTGTCAAACTGCCTTCCAAACATTTATGTTTATGCCCATAGATCTGGGCTGCTCTTATCCATGTCAGCAGAGATTCTTTTTGCAGGACCAGTGATTAATGTAGAAACTCATGACTAAGCTCTAATGGAACATCTATAACAATTCCACCTTGTCCCTGAAGCTCGGGACTCATCAGAGAAGTGATGGAAAGAAGGTAAGAGCTGGAGAATTGAGAGGAGTGTTTGAGTTGCTATCTGGATAATATGGCAAAGCTTCTGAGGTCATAAACTCTGCTGTGGGTACTGTAGTGTATGAAAAAATAGTGAGAGATTGAAAAGGAGTTAGTTAAATAGATAGGGAAAGCAATTGTTTAAAGGTAAAAATGGAGGGATGAATATGATATTATATGTGCATATTATATTCTCTAAGAATACATTTAAGAAAACAAAATATTTTAAATTAATAAATATCAATAAACAAATCAAATATGAAAAACATTAGAGAGAATGCTGTTAACATTTCAACATTCATATTTAAGTTTTGTGTAAAGCTAAGTTTCATTTCTCAGGGTAATTGTCTAGAATAGCAATGGTGAATCATTTGTTAATTATATGCTTAAGAATAAGATGTATATTTTTAAATAGGGTATATTTCTGGATTCTATTGTCTTTTCCATTGATCTATACTATCCCCATTGTCTTGAATTCTGGAAGGGCATATTAAGACTTAATGTCGAGTAATTCCTTCATTTAATCACTCTTAGTACAAGATTGCTTTAGGATTCATGTCTTGCCATATACATTTTAAAATAATACTGTTGGCATCTATACTTTAAAGTAACATATAAAAGAAAATACTCAAGTTTATATTTTTATAAAACAATGTGTTTTATTTGGGTTTATATCATTATAAATATGAGATACAGCATAAGCTCTTATTTCAATTTTATATTTTCCATATATAAGATGTATAAAGTGCTTATTTTCACTGGATTAGAAATAAATATATTGGAAGTGACTGTCTTTGACCACTGTGATAAGCTTTCTGTTCTAAAAGCTTTTTGACTCTGAAGTATTGAAGGAAATAAAAATCCATGTTTCTAACGTCAAAACCAATTTGTTTAATTTTATTATATTTTATTTGGAGAAAGAATTCTTTTTTAATACATGATCATCTAAACAGAAAGGAGTTCTACTTTATTTCTGTGAATCAGTTTCCCATGTCATGATTCAAGAAAATGGAGCTCTTGCTAAATTAGGTTCTTATGATTAAGTTCATTGGTTAGTGTTCTTTGTGTTTCATTGTGGAAATAAGTAAATATTATTAGAACTTACTTCTAGTTTTCAATAGCACCAAAATTTAAAAGTGCCTCATATAATTTCACTGATTTTTGATTGTGTATGTAATCTAGTAGATAATAGAGGACACTAGCTAACATCTTCATTTGAAATCAGTCTCTATAACATCAAATGTTTGGTATCTACTGACTTTGGTCATGCACAACACTTTTATAATATTATTTTTAAATAACATCCTTTCCATAAAATTTACAAGAATTTACTCTTATAGTTTGTACTAGCTGACTGTAATTCGGTTACAGTAAACTAAACAAATATTGCACTGATAATATTAATGTACTGTCACCCACATCAATCAGGTCCAACATTTGGAAGAATTTTCAAAATTATTAATTAATGCAAAGTTCTGAACTGCTAATAGTCACACAGTTTATCTGTCCAAACTGTTGTGTGTCTCTGCTTAAATTATATACTTTACAGATATATTTATAAACCATTTAATATCATTTCAAAATTTGTTCAAAATAAATATATTTGTAAGTATAATCCATTGCCAGTAGTTATAATTATCTCAAATCTAAATTTATTCTTTGCATTTAAAAATTAGTATTGCTTCCAAATATACATAAAATTGTAGCTTCATAAACAATGTATGCACTTTCTGAATGGTAGTTTTCCAATAATGAAAAAAATGATTTATTGAAACAACAATTGAAACATGTAACATAGTTATATAACAAAAAGCAAAGCAAAGTTACCTAATTATTTCATTTTTAAAGGATGCACAACAGCAAAGTAAATCACCTTGGGCAGTAACTTTGTTACTGAAGCTTTGAGTATAATGAATTAGGTGCATTTTAAGTCTTTTTGATTTGTCCTCAAAATTTAACTTTTCTAAAACTTTTGGAAGGAACTTATATGTTACAAATGTGACGAGTTTCAGAAGATGTGAAAACCAAATCAAATCTACTTAGAAAAGATTTGAAATCTAAGTAATTTGAATCCCAAAAATAATCAGTGGTTCATATCCTGCTCCAAATACGAAGTCTTCCTTCCAGCCAATTGCTTCTGTGATATTCACTGATCTCACTGTCAGACCATCACTGTATATTTTTGCCACAACTTAAATAGGTTCAGCTTACGAGCATAGCGTCAGAGAAAAATTAAAAGTATTGAGGGAATGAACTTATGAATAACTTAGAAAACTTCAGCTCTTCTTTTGTAACACATTGACTTTAAAAAGGATTGGAGTAAAATCTTTTGCTGTCCTTTATGAACAGAGTTAGCTTATGAAAATTAAATAGTCTTGACTCTGGTTGCTCCTCTGTAAAGTAGTGATAATGATACTGTTTCAGAATTGTTGGGATAATGAGTTGTCATAGTTGATATCTATGAGTAAGCGATATTATGGCTAGATATAGTTACTACTATGTGAATGACTTTCCATTCAGCTCTGTCTTCATTCTGTTCTCCTAGAGCAATGATGTCCAAGATGACAGTTGAGAAGCATGGATGCTTGTAGCTGCTACTCATTATTTCAACTGTCTAAAGTATATGCCATTTGTTGATTAAATGAGCTAAATACTCAAGAAGTTTTCTCACATGGAGAATTATAGTATTTTTAAATTTGCTACCACTATTTTATTCTTTATTAACTATTCCTATGATTCTTAATCCTCTACAAATTTTCCCCCAGACCATTTCTCCTGATGTACTTTGAGAAATCTCTGTGTCATATTGACCCATTCCATCTTATTGCTTATTTCATTAACATGTGATTGTGTTTGGGACAAAGCATTCTTTGTTGTTGTGTTTTTTTTTTTTTCACATTTCAGAATGATGTTCATTGGATTAGATTTTCACTCAACATTATTCTAAGTTAATTTTCTTTTAAGAATAGCCTGTCTTTTACTGGGACAGATATCAACATTCTTTTCTATCTAATATGGAAAATATATGCTTCTATGGGTTGAAATTCTTGACAGATTTTTTTTACATATTCTTTCAAAATTGGGTACTCTTTAAGCTTATGTTATTGTGGTGGAAATTCAACCTCATGGCATACACAACATGTACCTGTATTATCTCATTTCACAATGTAATCCTTATTGGACAATGGATATTATATAACTTGAAGATCATTGAAGTAAATACTTAAATCTACATTTGTTGTGGATGCTTTTTTCCTATTGTGTAATTCTTTATTAAAAATCAGGTGTTCCCTTTCACAGCCTTGGTGCAGTGGGAAGGGGCTTGGACCTGCCTAGGCTCAGTGTGCTGGGCTCTGCTGACTCCCCATGGGAGACCTCGATTTGGGGGATGTGGGGATGTGGGATGGCTTGGGAAAGAGAGCTTGTCGGGAGGAGAGAGGAGGAGGTCTATGGATAGCATGTGGAGTGAGTAGAAAATTTCTTAATAAAGAAAAATGAAAATAAAAATAAAAATCCCCCCCCAAATCAGGTGTCCATTAAATTGTATCCTTTTAACATTAAATATAGGTTAAAATTCAGAATTTCAGTCTCACAGAATTTAACTTTTTTTGGAAATAAGACCTTTACAAATGTATTCAAATTAAGATCATATAGTCAAAATGTTGGGGAAATACTACTGTATATCAATTGATGAATGGATGAAAATAGGATGTAATGCTAGTTGACAGAAACAGTAAACAGTTTATAATGTTTCAATATTAATGAACCTTAAGTGACTGGCTAAGTGAAAAATAAGGATACGAAAGGCCACATACTGTGTACATCCATTTATGTGCAATGTCTAGAATAGACACATCCCTGGTTCAAATGTATAGGCTGAAATGATGAATGAGTCTCTGTCTCTCTGTCTCTCCTGGTGCCAGTGACCAAACCTAGGGACTGTATTTAATAGGCAGGCACTATGCCATTGTGTTGTTTTCACTTTTTTGATGTTTTGTTGGGTTAGGATTTTTTTTTTTGTTAAATTTATGTTTATCCCAGATACTAATCTACATTTTTTCTTACTTTTTGATGCTTTTTAAAAAGTTATAACATAATTATATCATGTCCCTTTTCTCCTACCCACTTCAAACCTTCCCATCCACCCATTGTGTTCCCACTCTCAAATATTTTTCTTTGTTTATATACATTCCTTAGTACATATAACAACTTGCTCAATCCATGTAATGTTATTTGTATGCCTCAGTTTTCAGGGATGACTACTTGGTGTTTATTCCTTAACCACGTGATATTGTTCCCTAAAGAAGACTATTCATCTTGATCTCTGCATCCCTCAACTGCCCCATTGTTCTTTGTCTAGTGATGAGGCCTCGTGAGTTTTGAGTTTTTCCCCCTCCCATGTTAGCATTATCATTATTGTCATCATTTAAACAGTCATGTTGGACTTCTTAAGCACAAAAATCCCTGTCATTTCTGGGGGACACACTTTGTCATCAAACTTCTTGTTCCTCTGACTCTTACTTTCCTCCATGATCTTTAAACTTTAGGTCCAGGAATTGTGCTGTAGAAGTATCAGTTGGAACTGGGCATCTCATGATCTCTTTTTCTCTGCATTTGATCAGTTGTTACTTTATATAGTGGTCTTTCTCCCAAAGTGAAGTTTCTTGATGAGGGGTGAGTGCTGCACTTATCTATTGGTTCCTATTTTAGAAAGATGAGAATGTGCTGATATTAGATAGCAGTGGATGCCACAAATGTGGTATCCAAAATATAAGGAAAGATCTAAACACAATAAAAACAAACATAACAAACAAACAAAAATACCGCTGAACTGTATCCCTTGAATGCATGATAGTATGAGCATTATACCCTCAGTAATTATATCTCAAAATTAAAATTTATAAATAAGCTAAAATAAAATCACAAGTGCAGAAGTAACACTGGGGTTTACTACACTATTGGCCTTCTTGTAAGTGGGATGATGTACAGTGAATCTTGTTCCCCATCATCTTTATTATGCCAAATTGCTTTTTTTTATTCTTAAAGAATTTTATATGTGTATATATTGTTTTCTAATCATACCTAGCCCTATATTGTACCTTCTAAATCCTTCTAGATTTCATGTCCTTCTTTCAACTTCATAGCAATTCAGGGCTCAGAGACCATTACAGGGAGAGTCCATTCACTTACCTTAGTTCTCTAGGGGAAACAACCTTAAGCAATACTGACTTTCCCACTCCCACTAATTATGCCCTGCTCATGCTTCTCAGCAGTGAAGACCAGTGAGTCCTTTCCCCCTTCCTTGCTAGAATGGTAACCTGACTGGCAGAATCTCACCCAGGTATTAGGCTGGCATCTCCAGTTGCTGTGAGCTCACAACAGTAGCAATGCTGTCATGTCCAGAAGATATTGTTGTACTCACATCGTCAGTGAGTGACCTCTGGATTTTTTGATCCTTAAGCCTTTCTCTATGATCACCCATGGACCCTGGTGGACAAGGATGACGGATGATGTAGATGTCCTTCTTGTGGCTGATCACTCCTCCCACACTTGTTCTCTGCACTTTGACAAACTGTGTTTCAGTGATAATCTACACTCAGTACAGAAAGAAACTTCCCTGATGAGGACTGAGAATTGCACTCAACTATCAAAGCAGAAACACAGATGTAGAAGATACTTTGAAATTATATCCACTTAGCAGAGTGATAGTAATAAGATGACTCTTCGGGCCGAAGAGCTTCCTATTCATGAGATTTGGGACAGATTTACAATGCCAGGCATGTGTTTCCTCCTTCAGAGCAGACCTTAAATTCAATCAGAAAGCTGCTGGTTACCCCTTTAGCATCTGTTTTATTACTGCACCCACAGGCATATCTTGCCTCACTGGTCATTATTGTAGTTCACAGGGCTTGCAGCTGGGTAAGACTGTTGGATTTTGCTTGTTGCCATTTTCCACAGAAATACGTGCAATACCCAGTTTTACTATGAAAGCTAGCCACTAAAAAGGAATTGTCCAAGGACAAATTGAAGACTTGTGAAAACACCACATGGAAACTTACTATTTTATAAGCGTCTTACAAAAGAGTTTAATTGGAGATACCCTACAGAGAGTATAACATTCCTCGAAGAAGACATAGGTTGTTAAATAAAAAAATATAGTGCCATATGAAGGATACTTCCCATTAATTTTTGATCAGATGATTCCTAGAGACTCCAAAGAATACAGCCTAAGACCATTGCTCTTGGTTGTCCACCAAAATTTTATGGTAATATGCTAAGCTATTACTGAAGACACCACACAATTTGGGCACAGGTCACTGAGAAATTAAGGGGGTACTGAGTAGAAAGACTTGGGCTGTTTACCAAAGGCAATAAAGTGTGGCTTTCAATCCATTGGACACTGGAATATTGAAAGTGTCTTCATAGGTTTAAACAATAAATTTGTAGTTTCAATATGAGAATTATACAGACTATTTATAATGGTTACAATGTTTTCCTTATATTAAGAGTATAAAAAATAAAGTGTGAATAGAGATATTCTGAATATTTTCATCTTAATGCTTTGCTACCCCATTGCTACCCTTGTAATTTGACATTGAAATGTAGTAGAAGGCCTGGAAAATAGCATAGTTAACATGCTTCATGCTGTCAGTCCCATGAGTTAAGATCTTTTTGCACACGCTAGCTTAACAGTGAAGTTTTTTGAATGCTCTGTGTAAGTCTCCTGTCTTCTTTTCTGTAATAAGGAAGTTTCTTGAGTGTCTCTAACATTTTGCAGTCTTTAATCTCTTTGAAAGTAATATGACCCACTGTGTGGTTTCCCCCTTGTCAAAGCAAATGTTCCTTAAATGTCTTGCATTAAACATTGTCTGTCAATTTCAGGAGAAGAATTTTAGTTCAAATAATGAGCACACTACTACAAACCTTGCTTTAATTGCTGCATTATAATCTCCAGACTTAAAATACCCTGGAGACCCAGATACATAAAATGCCTTTCAGAAACAAAGGTGTGGAATTCATTAGATGTGTGTTTTAAGTGGGAATGTATTTGAAACTCACTGAAAGACTATCAGTGGCCTTTTGGTGTTTGATAACTTGAGCTATTATTAAATGTATAACAAGTATAATATATTAAAAGAGTATAAAATGAGGAATGCATCTGCTTATAATTTGGAAGATATGTTGTCTTTAATGGAATAAATAATATTAACAGCCCTCTTTTTTAAGAGCAGGGAAAAATTGAATTACTCTACTTGTTAAAAATCATTATATTAATATTCTATTTTTATATGTGGTGATAAATAGAAAGTTTAAAATTTAGTATCTACTTAATGTAACATTTGTTCAGTTAATTATATTCTTACATTTCTGATGAAAATACCAGGAAAATTAAAACATTAATATTAAAACACATGTCTATAAAAAAATACAGGTCTTTTTAGTACTTGGGTGTATTTCTCCAAACAGCCTAACTATTAATCTAAAAAGGTTGTCTTGGTTCTATGATCTCTATTCTTTTACCCCGAAGCTAAATTAATGGTAAACATGTCTGCACCATTCAACAAATTGTAAAAAAATGTTGTCACATTTCAGTATCAAGAATATAATATATGGTCTAGTTTTCTGGTTCCATTGAATCATGCTGAAGACAATTTCTTAGTCTCACACCAGGGCACTCTGAAAGTAGCACATTTCTTCATCCCTCTATTTCCCCCTTTTCACATAAAATACATGTCATCTAAATTAACTACATAGGTCAGGATAAAAGAAAGAAGACTGAGGACACTCCATGTTGGTGAATGTATTAATTGGCATGTATGCATTATTTTTTCTTTGATGTCTTAATTTAAAATCACTTTTTTTCCCTGAGAAATCTTTTGAAAGAGAACAAGCAATCTTCAAAGAAATTTCGTGAGTTGAGCTGATCAAAGTGCCCATCAGCTAGAATAACATTTAACTGTGGGTGACCTGAAAATCCTCATAATGGAGCTTAATCTCGTAAAATGGACAAACAAAGCTAACAGCATGCACGAACATGGTGAGGCAGTTCTGCTTTGCCAATCAAGCAAACAGGGCCGCCGTGCTTCAGAGAAATAACACCGATCAGCTGCTGATGGGAAATCCAAGTAGGTGATGCTCTTGGCCTCCTTATCTCCTGCTGAGAAGAGGTGTAGTTATGAAGAATGGACATCTAAATAAAGTAACAGAAGAAACAGGATCAAGGTTTATGTAAAACTAACTATTATGTCAGCACAGAGAGGAGCAAAAAAATAAAAACAATCTGTTAGCTATAACTCATAGGTTCAGAGTCACAAAGCATGGATTTGGTGAGATAGCCAAGAGTTAGCGTCTGTCTTTCATGTGAAAGAGCTTGTTCTTCATCTCCAGCAGTGGAAAAAGAAATACTTAAAATATAACAATGCAAAAATTCTTATGTCACAATTTGATTAAAAATTGGTAATCTACTCAATCACTTATCTTTACATTACAATATTTCTAAAAGAATTCATGTCATTCTAGGGATATATCATTTCCCTTTTTTGTGTTTTTTAGTAGAGAGAATTTCAAAATTAAATCCATTCATTAAAGAAAATCATGATTTTTCTTTTAAATACTATACTACAGTTCACATGTCTACTCTTTTACCCAAGTGGATCCTGTACAAACTGGGATAATGTTAAGTGGCTTCTTTGAGAAGGCTACCAATACATCCTTATGTTCTTACTAAGTTGTTCAATAAAAATTCACAAGTTTATTTAAAACATAAATTTATCATATAGGATGTAATATCTACACAAACAATATCACATAATAAAATGGTGTTTGTCTAAAAGATTGTTGAAACAAACCTAGATGTAGGACTTTCCATAGATATACAAGCAAGTGATCAAATGACAGATGTGGTCTTCCATAGATCACATGTCTCTTGGGAGTCCGTTACTGGGTCTCCATCAGAAGGTCATACTGCTGTACTGATGCAATTGTCATGGTCCTAGAAAAACATTTATCCAATCATCATGTGGATATTTAGTATGGACAGACATGATTTAAAATTTTAGTTATACAACAAAATTATAACTCAATAAAAGTTTTAAAAAACAAAAATGCTTTTGGTACATGCCATGGAGATTGTTAGGAGATTCTAGATTTATTTAGATTTAGAAGGCCAAGGATATTCAAATGTGCAGGATCATTTCTCCAGTAAGTATTGGTATGTCTTATGTATTAGTATGCAAAGATTTACTGCAGGGTGGGACTTGCTTTAAAAGAAGTGAAATACTATTTTCCATTTTCATCATTTGCAGAATAGATTCAGCTTTTTTTAATACAAGTTGACAATATTAATTAATAGGAACAATATTTAAATGCCCATCACAAACCAGCTACATTTCATATTTAAGAAAAAGAAAAGAAAATAATAGAGGACAAAGCACTGGTTTGAGTCATCCTTCAGGGGCAACATGACCTTCTCATGCATAGTTCATAGATCTAAGCCACGGCGCCTTATTTTTATTCCATGCTGCATTTCCTTCTTCAGGAAAAGGGTCTGTTTTATATTTCAGTCTCACAGACTAGAGAAAGCATACTTGTGGTTAAAGACCTAGCAGTGGGAAGTAGGATGTGTTCTGTACATATTCAGGGTTAACAAATCAAAACCAGACATATGTTTGGTTACAAAAATAGGTTTTTGTTATAGAGGATTTATCTAATGTTGGAAATACTGAAGAGCTATTAGACTGAGGTTTGGATAAGAATGGAGAGCAGCTAACAGATTATATTTTTGCCAAAATATTGCCTTACATTCCATGGAAAGCTTTTTACTTGTTTTATTTTTTTTCTATATTTGTGGAAACAGAAATATGCACTTAGTATAAATATCTGCATAGGATAAATGATTGATATGGGGTATTGAAAGAATGAATTTCCAAGAAAATATGAATTTGATTTAGTTATGAACCTTAGCTGCTGTTACATAGATTTATTCTGGGTTTGATTAAAACTCACAAGAGCTAGCTATAAGGTCAAATTTATCTTTTAGATCAAACTCAAATAGAGTTGCAAATTTTATGTTATTGGCTTCAAAATAAAGTAATTTCCAGAATAACTTTCCTCTATGAATTACTAACATGGCCAACACTACAGAAATGCCCACCCCATCCTCCCAATAGAAGAAATTGAGCTATAGATTAAATCATGAGTATCTCCATTCTTTGTCTGACATTTCCTTGTTTTTAGAAAAGGTTTTGTCAAACAATTAGGCAAACCAACATTTTTGAAATCCAGAAGAAAATCCATTATTTTCTTTTCATCTTTGTATAAATTCTGCCTTACATAATATGGGGTGTGTGTGTGTGTGTGTGTGTGTGTGTGTAAGAAAAGCATGTGAGGATTACTTCTCTTTGTAGGAGTTACTGGGTTCTGGCAAGGTGAAATTAGGTAAACAATGTTTGCATCATTTTGATTCAATGAAAAATATCATAATGACATTTTGCCTTTTGTAGATCACTTCCTGATATAGCATCTGCTCTGTCTCATAGATTGTATAAATGCACATGAACTTTTGGCCTATTATTCATTGTATCTTTTCAAATATAGTCAATCTGTCAGTACTTATTTTATGTGCATAGCTACTTATTCTCATTTGAATAGGTAATGGAATTAGTAGCTTTGTTCTGTAAATTTTTCCATCACCAAGGCTTTCATCTTGATGTGACTCATCTAGTCATGCATGACTAGGGTTTTCATTTGATGGTAGAATACTCACTTAGCATACATGAAACTGGTCTTGAATATCCCCCCATATTATACACACTCAAAAAGTCATCCTACTTCCAATTAACTTTTACAATGTAATTAAACAATGCTATAAACATGATCTAAATTTGAGAGCAATATTAAAATTTCATTCAATAAATCTCAATCAGACAAATTCTTTTAATGACTTAAATGTTGTCAAATTGGCACACAGAAAGAAGCCAGGTAAGTAGTAATGATAGTTAAAGATATGTGCAAAAGTAAAGCCTGAATTTATATGGAAGTATAATGTTAACAACTTGGGCAATTCATACTCAAACAATACAATCCAAATTACATAAAATGAGAGAAAACAATTTTGAGTTTCTGCTTCCATTAAATACAGTGCTCTTGCAGTGTGTGGGAGTGTACAGTTGTAGTCCAGCATTCTGGTGGCTGGGACAAAAGGATTACAAGATAGCAAGACCTTGTAACAAAACAGTAAGGTCCAAACTCTTCTTTTCAGTGCTTTCATGGAAGTAACTGGCAACTGAAAGAAAGGTAGAAAAGTTATCAGACCTAAATTGTCCAATCTCAACTCAAAGACAAAATAAGATAAATCAACAACAAACAAATTAAAATAGAACAAAACAGCAAAACAAGTAAGCGAGTCAAAAGAAAGCACAGGAAACTCATATAGATACAGACAAATGCACACATTTGCACACTCAGGAATACCACAAACTCCAGAACTATAAGCCACAGTATATACACCAAAGACCCATATGATAAAAAAAAGAAAAAAGAAACAAAAATCTCTCTACATAGCATTATCAGATAACTAGCCTCTAAATATGTTGTTGAGCTCATTTTGTGTTGGCAATATGGGCTAGGGGTCTACCTTTAAGAGTAACATATTCTCCTCTTGAGACTTCCTTGGAGAGAACAATTTTCCATTGGCAAGTGGCTGTCAATTTTAGTTAATGATATATGCAAAAGTAACATTTTCCTTTATATATAAGTATAAATAAAATAGTAACAAATAGGATAATCCATACCAAAACCATTCTATCCAAATTACATAAAATGGGAGAAAAATTATTTTGAGTTTGTGCTTCCATTTAAATACAGTGCTCTTGCAGGGTGTGGCAGTGCCCATTTGTAGTCCCAGCACTCGGGATGCTGTGACAAAAGGATTGCAAGATAGCAAGACCTTGTAACAAAACACTAAGGTTCAGACTTTATTCATTTCAATGCCCTCAATGCTTTTATGGAAATAACTGGCAATTAAAAGAAATGCAGACAATTTAGATTAGGGTTGGAGGTTTGTGTCTGCTTCTTCTTTCAACTCCAGTACAGCACCTGCTTCAGAGCTATGCAGGCTGGACACATGCTGCAGTCTCTGTGAGTTCGTAACAGCGCTGTTAGAAGTACTTGACTCCATGATGACCTCCATCCCCTCTGCTTCTTACATTCTTTTTTTCCTCCTCTCCCACAGAGTTCCCTGAGCCACGAGGGGATGGATTCGTTGGATAAATCTGTTTGTGGCTGAATGTTCCAAGGTCTTTCACCCTGTGCCTATTGTTTAGCTGTGGGATTCTATACTTGTTCAATCTGCTGTAGGAGAAAGCTTCTCTGATGACGACTGAGCAAGGCAGGGCTCTATTAGTATACAGAATGTCTTTAACTCAAATATCGTCTTATTTACCTAAATGCTATTCACTAAGGAGTGTGTACTAATTTAAATGCTTCAGTACCTCCAAATGATATATTATTAATATAGAAACAAATATTTACAAAGATTAACAGTTCTCGCTGTCTATATTTTCTTTTTTAAAGGCATATTTGTAATCTAGTCAATATATCAATGAACAAAAATTATATAAAGCTCATTCTTGATGATATAAAACTACAGCCAAAGCTTAAAAGTGGTGATAAGGAAGAATTTTATGTACTTTTCTGAACATTTTGATATTTCCTGTATATATCTAATTTTTTTCTTTGTTATTTTTATGAAACTTTATATAAACATGATAATATAGTTAGACACAGTGTGTGTCTGAACTCTAAAGTATATGAATATTAATGTAAAATACTGTTGCATATAATTTCTTTACAAATCTCATGGTTTCATGTAATTGTAGATTATTAACATGCTGACTCAGACAAAATTGACCTCATCTTCAAAGAAGAAAAGGTAGTGAAATTATTTTATGTTATAGCTCAATCAATCATCAGTTGTTTTCTTTTAAACTAGTTCAATTCACTGGTATGCATGTCAACTTATTTTGCTACATCTTATTTTGTTAACATGTGATCTCAACATGAATAAGCCTAAACATATGTAAATAATGCATGTTGAATATTTTTGTTTTCCCACAGTCTATCACAATCTCTTAAGAGGTATGGCTTATGACAGATCATCTAAGTTATTGAGAATACATGTTTTGGCAGAATAGGTTTATACTTACTGCATAAAAATTTGAGTTCTCATCCTAAAACTGCAGCCCTCAGTTAATTTCCCATAGTGTACAGTTTTTATTTATTGCCTGATAATTGTGTAATAATATGTTGATTTCAGCACATAGAGTCTATTTAGCACTGCAAGTATGAACATGAGCATAGGGCCATGAACAGGAGCGTGGGCAGCCTACCAGGGGCCATACTTGAAAAAAAAATTGAACTGTCCTAATTAGCTTCAGCTATTACCTTTACACAGTTGAGAATCATTGAACCAAGTCTCAGTTGGGGAACTGCCCAAATAAAATTGGTCTATTGCTATCACTGAGAGATTATCTAGATGGACGTTCGAGACAGGAGTGTTGTGAGTAGTACTATCCCTATACAAATTTGCTTGGGATGTAAGTCAGTAAGCAGAATTCCTCCATGGTTTCTTCTACTGGTTCTTTCCTTTAAGTTTCTTCCTTGAGGAAGTTCCTGCCCTGACTTCCTTTCATGACGGATTGTGATCTGGAACTGTATGATGAAATCAACAATTTACTATATAGTTTGCTTTTTGTTGTGGTGTTAATCACGGGAACTGAAGCTCTTACTCTCCCATTCTCCAGTAACTCTCAATTGCCAGTAGCTCCTCAGATGGGTCTGGGGCATTATGAGTCCCTCTCACATCTGTGCTGGAATTTTGGTTGGACTGATCTTCTGCAGATTTTGCACATGTGGTCATAGTCACTGTGAATTCATGTATGCAACAGTCCTGTCATGACTTAAAAACACTATTTTCATAGCATTCTTCCATAGCCTCTTAAAAGCATTCTGCCCCATCCATGATCATCTCTGAGCTTTGGTGTGTGAGGAATACTATAAATGTCTTATTTAGAACTGAACACTGCACAGTATCTTATTCTCTGGAGTCTTACCCATTTGCACCTTCGGAGTAATCAACATTTATTGTAAAAAGAGGCTTATCTGGTGATGGTTGAGAGCTGAACTACTATGTGAGATTAAGACAAGTATTTAGAAGGCAATTTCATTGAACAGAACAATAGGCTCTTATGGAGAACATACTGTTCTATATTGGACCCATGACACCTATGTCAGAGGTTATTGGTTTAGTTAACAGTGTCAGGCATGAGTTCCATCTTCTGGAGCAGGCCATGAATAAAATTTGAAAAATGTTTGTTACTCTAACTAATAACAGTTATGTGACTATTGCACAAGTGGGCAAACTTTGCAAAGCTGATCATTACTACACTTGGCAGGGTCTACAGATAAGTAAGACTGATGGTTGTGTTGTATCTTTCACAGTAGTATTCATGGCACATTCCAGCACTACAGAAGCTAGATAGTATGGATGAAGCTTCTAGGTTAGTACCAGTGTGATATCTCCAAAACTTTATGATTCAAGTATGTGGTATCTTCATTAATAGGATCTTAATCAAGTTAAGGAAGGTGATAAAGAACAATGGCAATTGCCTGAATTATTTTGGAAGTTTATGAGACACAACTGTGGCAACTCATACTTGCCACTATGAATTTTATTTGATAATCTGATAGTTTGATGGCATCTGAGACATTCATTATCCTCCCATATAGAAGAACATCATGTGTTATTTTTTGTTCTCTGAATATTTTATAGAATTGTTTTTGGTTCTTATAGTTTGGGGGTTGGTTTGAAGTGTGGAGACACAGTATGAAGACACAAGTAGTGATAGTTCATTTTGGACAAAAATTAAGATGGAGACTTGTGTAGAAATCTTCATAAATCCTCAGTGTTAGCATAGTAGATATTATAGCCATAAGCAAAGTAACTTATGGTAACAAGGCAAGCATTTTTTCACTTTTAATATTATGATGTCTTAAAAATAAGATATCAAATAGTTCCAAAACAGTGTGATACTAATTAAAATTCCACTAAATTTAAGATTTAAAAGATAAGGGTAAAGAAATCTGGAAAATTAACATAGGAGAAGAAAGTTTATTCAGCTACAATCCAAGTTTAAATTAAGGCCATGATTGATAACAATTGCCGCCTTGCAAAGTGACTTCTCAAAAGATTTACAACTATTGAATCAACTGAGAAGGTAATCTCTACTATTTTCAAATAAAACCACAAAAAGATAAATCACATTTAGAATCAATAATCATGTAGATGAAATATAACAATGCTTAGAAATTTAAATGTAGGAAACAGTATTAGGAATGAAGTAAATGCTCAGAAAGAAGCTATGGGGAACGTTTATCTTAGAAAACTACTGTTTTCTTATTTTTAATGTAATCATTTGCAGAAGTCACCATCACCCAATCTCATTTAAATTTATAATGGAAATGCTGAGAAGAAATATGTTTCTATGAGATACATAATGTGAATCAAACGAGAATACAGTCAAATATGGGATGGAGGAAGGAAGTGGACTTGCTGAAGACAAAATTAAGCAATCACTGCCCAGGAACACGGCACGTGTTAAAAACCTTCCTCAGTACTATGAGTGAATGCTTTCTAAATCATCCCATAAAGTCATTCAAAGAAATTTAGTAACTGGAAGAAAATCACAAAAGGAAAAATAAAAGCAAGACCATGCTTTCAGTGGTTTCACAGTATTGATAAAGAAGACAGGGGAGCTATATAATATTTAAAGTGATTTAAACAAAAGTATCCTGGAAAATCAGGCAAAACCAAAATCTGTACATCTCCCTTGTCTGAGTTCATTACTTAAAATTTAAAACAAAAATACCAGAAAAAAACTTTATCATCAAGAAGATCATAAAGGAAAACTATGCTGCTAAAAGGTAAATGTTTTCAATTTTATTAACTTAATACATGAGTTATAGGGTTTTTTTAAATGACCTTTTAGCATCTATCTTTAAGTATAGAAAATTCAGTTATTTAGTCATCACAACATGTTCTCAAGAAACTGAGCAAGAGCAACAAGCTTAAATAATATTGAGTAGGATTTATCCTATAAAAACGAGATTTCCTGTAGTGGGGGTTGTTAAATCCAAGAATAAGGGATAGAAGGAAGCTGTACTTTCCTTTGAAGGGGTAGAGAATTAAGGTGGCTCCCCATCTGTCAGGAAAGTTTAAGGCAGGGTGAATGGATTAGGTGACCTTTCAAAATTACTTCCATCCCAGAATTTATGATGTCAATATAAACCAGCAGGCCTAGATGGAATCCTGGGAAGAAAACACTAACTCTTATGCTTGCTGGTGCCATTTGTTGAACACAGACATAGCCAGGTGCCTTGTTTGAAGCAGTTATGCCTAATGTCATAAGCTTTGAAGTAAGGTAGCTTGGATAACAGTTGTTTGTATCACTGGAATGTTCATAAAATTAAAGGAGGTAACACATTCAGAATACCCTCCCTGATCTATGTGCACAACATTTACTCTCAATACCCTTATTCTTCAGCTAAAAAAAAACGATTGTAGCTCTTGAAGATACTGTGCAGGTTTATACTCATGTACATATGGGCAACACTACTTGGAATTACTGGGTTATGAAAAAAACACCACTTGTTTCAATTAGGACTGGGCACCCACAATAACTTGTTCTCTACTTTATGCCCAGATGTAAATCTCTAAATCTCTGTATTGCTGCAAAATAAGCTTTTAAGATAGGGGTGAATACTTCCCTTATCTGTGGACGTAAGGATACATATTTAGAAAGCAGTTAGAAGCTATATTGATTTTGGAAAATGACACTACGTCATTCTTCTGTAAGATCTACATTTTCAGCCACTGAGAGTTGGCTAGGTTTACAGAGCAGCTATGAATTTTCACCTATTGAGTGGGTCAGAATTCTAATTAAACCTCTGCTGTTTACCACCCACATAAAAGTATCACTACTGCACCACTGGGGATATCTTACCTGACCAAAATTTTCCTTTTTTACTTTGTAGCCTTTATTAATTTGTTTTGTTTCTCCATTTCCAGCTTGCATAGCTCATATTGATACTGAGAGGCAGCCATGAAGGCAGAGATTTTCAGGTCAATACTAGCTTTATTTCTTTAAATAATGTATATGGCCCTTATGTGGTAGCCAAGGACAATGGCAATGACCTTATTGGGGATACTTTTTGATCTCCTGAGCAATAGCTCAAAGGGCATTTTATCATATCTGGCCTTAGAGGACTGGTTAGGCAGTTTCTGGTTCTTCAGGGAGCATTATAACTCCAAGGGTTGCAACCCGATTTACAAACATATATACAAGTGTATATATGGATACATATATGCATTATATACGTATATATGGGTATTACAGATGTACATATATGTGTATATATATATAAACACTAAAATCCATTGAAATTTTTCTATACTCTGCAGTGTTAAATTTTCAGCCATTTTACTTTTTATGTAAAATAAACAAGCATATCACCTCATTAATCCATTAGCTTTTATCGTTATCGACTGTAAATGAGAAAATATGTAAAGTGATCTTGAAACCAAATAACTATTTTAAAATAAATTTATTTAGGGTTTCCTATGAGTAAAACAAAACAAAACAAAAATAGCCATTAATGATTTAAGACAGAGACAACTCAAATACTCCTTGCCATGGTCCTCTTCTTTATCCACAGGTAGTCTGATCTTCATTGCTGTATTCACAGTTAACCTTAGTAAAGGGGAAGGAGCCAAGTCACTGCAAATAAACAACATTAAAGAAGTGATCAAAATAAGTAAACTTTAAAAAGTTTCATCTCCAAGAAAAATAAATCTGAACATGTAGCATCTACTGTATGTATCTGCCAGTGTACCTGGAACCATCATGCTCCACACCCCCACACACATACACAAGAAAACATCTTATTTATTTCCTTCACAACTTCACTTACTGATCTTCTCTGTACCTCCTGACTGTCAGTACTTGTATTTGTGATGGGGAAGTAGTTATTCTTTTCTAGGTTTAAAATAATTCATGGGCTTGATGTCTCCTTCCCCTCAGGTTATAAATAGCAAAAGGTAGATTTCATAAGGACAATTTTTTGAAAACCTCTGCATAAAAAGAGAAAGAAGACACATGAGATGAAATACATTCAAATGACTGACAATTGTATAAGAAAATTGTTCAGACTGCCTCTGCCATAGTACTGTTAATTAATTAATTACAATGACATAGACCCTTTTGTTTTCATTTATATCTGTGTTATCCTCTAGAAGCTCCAGTTTAAGTTTTTATGGCTAGCTCCTGACACTGTTGGGAGCTTCTGGAGACTTTGGGAGATGAGACTTAATGGAAGAAATATTCTGTTGCAGATGAACCTTGAAAATAGTAGCCTGACTTCCATTCCCAGGGAGTATGGTTCTTCCCTGCCTTAGTACTAGGAGCTACTGCCATATAATCCCACTGATTTGTGCTCTGCTTTACCTTCCCATCCTTAAATACCAAAAATATCCCCTAATCATTATGCTGAATTCTCAGAACCATATGATGATAGGTTAAAGTTTGACTTTCTTGAAGATTCATAGTTTGTGTTATCCTTCTGTTTTCCTCACTTGTATGAACCAAATAAGGTTATAGGATGACCATTTATATGCCCAGCAACTATCAATGCAGAGACATACTAGGAAAGCTCATATGAAACATATTGGTTTATTTCTGGTTCACACATATTAATTTGTTGTTTTAAAAAAAATCTCTATCCTAGATTATATCTTATTTTCTATAAATTCTACTTTATAACAATGTTTTCACAAATCCAAAATAATCAGAGGGATTGAGTATATATGCTTTGCTGTTTATAGTCAAATTGAGCTAACTAAAAACCCATGACTTCTGATCATTTTCCTTTAGCTCTTAAATATCTGAAGGTTAAAAAATACTCTGAATAAATAGGTATGCATCATCCATGCAGAATAATAAGCATGCCTATGTTTCTATTGTCTGGAACTGGCATGCTCTGTTAACCAACCAGAATTCCTTCCGTTATGCACTCATACACTCTTTTGGACACCACTGAATTCAAAATGTGCCTCTCACCACCTCTCATGGGTCTCAAAATGTTATAAAGCTAGTGAGAAGCTCTGTGATTGAGAAGAAAAATATTTCAGTGTGGCATCCTTTTTTTTTTCAACCCACGGTGTCAGGTCTCATAAAATTGCCAAAACCATACAGGGAAATTAATTCTTGTAAATATTTTTCTATATTATACATATATGCACCACAGTATTTTAAAAGAAAACCTTACAGGTTTCATCTTAAAGCATACTGAATCAGGAAGACAATTTTTTAAATTTCCACATTTTTAAATCTCATTACTTAGTTCCTAGCAAAAGTTAATTTATATTGAGAAATTGTCTAAATGGTATAATGATGGAGGGATTCTTTAAAAATGATACCAGGGTTTTTATGTGTGATATTTTTAATTGAAATAGAATTAGACCACTTTCCACTTGCTTTCCTCTAG
This sequence comes from Peromyscus leucopus, assembly GCF_004664715.2. NCBI lineage: Eukaryota > Metazoa > Chordata > Mammalia > Rodentia > Cricetidae > Peromyscus > Peromyscus leucopus. The sequence continues at coordinate 15,145,154 of NC_051074.1, read as the reverse complement.
CCCTTCCCAGCTACAATCCTTAATCCTTTCCCTTGAGCCCTCCACTCCCAAGTTGGTAGCCTCATTTCTTAGATTATTATTGTTACATAGATATATGCATACACACACACACACACACATACACACACACACACACACACATAAAATCTGCTGAGTACAGTTTTGTTGGTGGCCCATACATGGTTTTAAGGCTAGCCACTAATGCCATGGTTTCAATGGGGCAATACTAATTTTATATATTTGTCTACCAGTGTTTCTTCAAATATCAGCTTAGAAATTTCAAGAATAAGTCCAAGTACCAGGGAACAATGACAGCCAATTTGGAACATCACACACACAGGAAATAGTGTTGAGGTTTAAAATACTCTACAGGGCAAAATTGTGAAACAAAACAGTAACTGTGAAAAGCATACATTAGCACAATTAGGAAGAATTTCCTGGGAACAAGCATGTTCATTTCTAGCACATCTGTAGGATACATTTGATGAAATGCTATAGCTTCGTAGCTTATTTGGAAAACTGAGTAACTTGGAGAGAGCAATGCTTTTTTCCATGAGCATTATTATTTTTGATCCTCTGAAGTGACTTCTAGGTTTACATCTCATTAACTGATTCTCACAGAATCATTAGGGCTGGAGGCCTAATAGAAGCTTCTCTGTTTCACAATACTTAGGAAAGCAATCCCCACATCTTTAATATAGTATCACTTCCAATTAATTTTTTAAGGGTAGCATGACACATTGCAATCAAAAATTATATTGCCAACCATACCAGCTTGTAAATAGTATTCTGGCCATTCTCAAGTTTAGTAGTAGGATATAGATCCTGGTTGTTACCTCAGATGTCTCAGAAAACATGCCTTGACATATTTTACAACAAACAGGATTAATAACCATTAACTATATATTTTATCATATTGTTTCTAAATTTCAGTCCATGTACTATAAATAGCAATTCAATCACATTCACCATATACACTAAACTGAAATTTTAAACTTTTAAGTAAGATTCCTTGGGGACACCATTGAACATTTAGTGTGTCAAGCTTTCCTCCCTCCTGAGGACTCTTTCAACCCCCCCTTCTAGCCTATCCTTGTTGGTTAGGCTGACCATTCTGAGATACCTAGAAATACTTTCTATCTGGCACTTCTAGTGACCATAGTAGTCTGGGAATCAAGTTGATTTACATTATCCTTTCTATGTTCCATTATAATCTCTCTATTCCCATCTTCATCCCTGTAACAACTTTCTTGAGGTGCCCTTCCTGCTCCTCAACTCCATTCACTAAAGTTTCTAACACTTGGTATAGGGTCCTCTGAGTCCTATCTTCCTTGTCTCTCCAGATTAATCACTGTCTTCCTTGAATCCACATGTAAGAACTCCTTCTCCAACCACACCTTCAATTCACTGAGAATGCTCTCTTGAAAAGGTCAAGATCCCCTTAGCTCCTCCTGCATTCCTTCTTGGTCTGTTTTCCTTACCCTTCCTTATTCATTTATGCCAGTCACTGATGTGCAGAAACACTCTCTAGAAAGGACCCATAGCCACTGAACTTTCAAAAGTTCCAGAGAAGGCTATAGCAACCCAGGGCCAGAGTATCTACACACCAAAGATAAGAGCAGATATAAACATTTAGCATCACCTTAATCACCATAACTCTAGATGCATAGATACCAGTACAAAAAACAAAAACATAAACAGACTAGAGAATATATCTTCACAAGAACCTAGTTACAGTAGACCATGAGAAATGCAATATAGCCAAAGCACTAGAGAAGGACTTTAAAGTAACCACTATGAATATGTTCAACAAACTTACAGAGGGTATGAGTAAATAACTTAAATAAGTAAAAATACAAATTAACAGTGGAATGAAATAATGGAAACAACTGAAGATATGGAAGTAGAATTTTTTTAATGAGTAGAATAACTGAAGAAAAAACTGAGGTAAAATTGAAAATGAAAAATTCACAAACAAACAAACAAAAAACTCAGAAGTAAGCCACACTGATGAATTACGAGTCATCGAAGAGAGAATCTCAGGCACTACAGACAAGGTAGAAGGAGTAACTCCCTCAGTCAAAGTAAATGTTAAGTCTAAAAATATCCAATAACAAAATATTGATAACACTAAGACATTATGAAAAGACCAAGATAATAAATAATAATAAAAGAAGAAAGAGAAGAAACCAAGGTCAAAGTCATAGAAATATTTTCAACAAAAATCATAGATGAAAACTTCACCAACTTAAAGGAGAAATTCAGAAAAGTAAAAGAATCTTAGGGAATACCAAATTAAAAGAACCAGACAAGAAATTCACCACGAAATATAAAAATAAAAACACTAAATTTACACAATAAAAACTATTAAAGATTAAAAGAAAACAAGACCAAGTAACATATAAATGAATACCTATTAGAATAACACCTCACCGGGCGGTGGTGGCGCACGCCTTTAATCCCAGCACTCGGGAGGCAGAGGCAGGCGGATCTCTGTGAGTTCGAGGCCAGCCTGGACTACCAAGCGAGTTCCAGGAAAGGCGCAAAGCTACACAGAGAAATCCTGTCTCGAAAAAAAAAAAAAAAAAGAATAACACCTTACTTCTCAGGGAGATTAAAAAAGCCAGAAGATCCTAGAAAGACGTTCTGCAAAGCCAAAGACTCCCAGATGCCAGCACAGACCACAATACCAAGCACAACTATCAAAGAATAGATGGAGAAAGGTAAATTTTCAATGATATAACCAAATTTAAGCAGTATCTAGCTATCAACTCAACTCTAAATAGGCACTAGAAGGAAAATTTCAACCTGAGATTAACCAAATCTGACAAAACAGGAAATAATTTCAGACTAGTAAATCAAAATAGGAGATAAAAACACACATCATAATGATAAAATCACAGGGATCAATAAATACTGCTCATTGATAACTCTCAATATCAGGTGTCTCACTTCCTCAATGAAAAGACATAGAGTTACAGATTGGATTTGATAACAGAATCTTTCCCTCTGCTGCATCCAAGAACACTTTATTAACACATCTTACTACCAAGAATACATATCATCTCAGAGTGAAAGGATAAACAAGATTTTTTTTTAAATGGCCTAAAGAAGAAAGCAAGTTTAGACACTTTAATGTCTGGTAATATAGACTGAAAACCTAAAATAATCAGAATAAATAAGGAAAGACACTACATAATCATCAAAGAAAATGTCTGCTGAGAGGTTATTGCAATTCTAAACATTGCTAAATCAAACACTAGGTACCCATGTTCATAAAAGAAACATTACTACTGCACATTAACCTTCACAAAATGATAGTGGGTGACTTCAATACCTGAATCTCAACAGTAGAGAAGTCATCCAAACAAAAATTAAACCAAGAAATCCTGGGATTAGATAGCATCGTTAATCAAGTTCTACTACAAAATATTTAAGGAACTTTTCACCCAAACCCAAAGAATATAATTTCTTCTCAGCAGCTCATGGAAATTTCCCAAAATTGACCATGTACTTGAAGGCAAAGTAATCTCAACAGATACAAGAAACTGAAAAAACACTCTGCATCCTATCTGACTACCACAGATGAAAGCAGAATATCAACTATTGAATAAAAATAGCCCTCACAGGCTCATAGATTTGAATGCTTAGTCAAGAGGGAGTGGCACTATTTTTAAGGATCAGGAAGTATGGCCTTGTCAAAGGGAGTGTGTCACTGAGGGTGGGCTTTAAGGTTTCAAAAGCCCAAGTTAGGACCAGCGACTCTCTCTTTTTCCTATTGCCTATGATCTAGATGTAGAATTACCAGCTACTTCTTTCACACTGCGTCTGCCTGTATGATGCCATACTTCCTACCATGATGATAATGAACTCAACCTCTAGAACTATAACCAAGCACCAAATAAATGATTTATTTTATGAGTTGCCTTGATCATGGTCTCTTTTCACAGCAATAGAACACTGACTAACACATCAAGAACAACAGACAAAACAGAAAGTATGATATGAAAACTCATACAAACAGAAGAGCAGACTACTTAATGAAAAGTCGGTCAAGACAGAAATTAAGGAAATACTGAAAAAATTACAATTGAATAAAAATGAAAACACAACATCAACATACCCAAAATGTATGGGACACGATGAAGGCAATTCGAAGAGAAAATTCAAAGCACTAAGTTACTACCAAAGAAAATGGAGATCTGTTGGCAACTTAAACGACACACATGAAAACTTTAGAAAAGAAAGAAGAAATAACATTCAAAAAGACCAGATGGCAAGAAACAATCAAACTCAGGGATAAAGTCAATTAAATAGAAACAAAATTGTAAAAAGAATCAATGAAATGAAGAGTTGCTTCTTTGAGAAAATCAATAAGGTGGATAAAGCCTTAGCCAAATTTACTAAAAACAGATAGAGGACATCCGAATTCATAGAACTTCAATCAAAATGAAGGACTTCACAGGATAAATTTCCTGATATATACAACCTACCAAAATTAAATTAACACCACATAAGCAATTTAAGCAGACCCATAACTCCTAATGAAATAAAAGCAGTAAATTAAAGTTTCCCAATCATAAAAGCCCAGGGCCAGATGGATTAGTGAAGAATTCTACCAGACTTTAAAATAATAATTATCACTAATATACTTCAAAGTTTTCTGCAAAATAGAAAGCAAATGAAAATTGCCTAATTGTTTTTTATGAATATTTATCTATCCTGATATCTAAATTACACAAAGATCTAACAAAGAAAGAATTACATACCAATTTCCTCTATGAAGAAAGATCCAAGAATTCTTCATAAAATACTTGCAAAAAACCAAGGACACATACAAAATTATCTACCATGAACAAGTATACTTCATCTAGAGATGAAAGGATGATTCAACATATATAAATTGATAAGTGTAATCAACCACATAAAGAGGCTAAAAGAGCAAAAATGACATGAGCATAACATTAGATGCAGTAAAGGTCTTTCAAAAAAATCCAACATCCAGACATGATAAAAGTCCTGGAGAGGCTAGGGATAAAAGGGATATACTTTAGCACAATAAAAGCAATTTACAGTAAGCCCACAACCAATATCAAGCTAAACAGAGAGAAATTCAAAGCATGTCTACTAAAATCAGGAACAAAACCCCTGCATAATAAAAGAATTTCAGAAATATCACCATACCTAGTTTTAAATTGCACTACAGAGATATACTAATAAAAACAAAATGGTGTTGGCACAAAACACTTACAGTAACCAATGGAATCAAATTGAAGACACAGATGTAAGTCTACATTCCTACTGATATCTGATTTTTGACACAGACAACAGAAGTACATACTAAAAAAAATATATATCTTCAACAAATGTTGCTGCTCAAACTCAATGTCTATATGTAAAAGAATGCAAATAGATGAATTCTTATTACCCTGCACAAAACTCAAATCCATATGGGTCAATAGTTTCAATATAAGGGAAGATACCTTGAACATGATAGAGGAGAAAGTAGACTCATTCAACTCATTAACATTGGAAAAGACTTTCTGAACAGTGCTACCATAGAACAGACATTAAGACCAACATTTAGCAAATGGGACCACCGAAACCAAAAAAAGTTCCACTTGGTAAAGGACAAAGTCGCAGCCTATAGAATGAAAAAAGATTTTTAGGCCGGGTGGTGGTGGTGCACGCCTTTAATCCCAGCACTCGGGAGGCAGAGGCAGGCGGATCTCTGTGAGTTCGAGGCCAGCCTGGGCTACCAAGTGAGCTCCAGGAAAGGCGCAAAACTATGCAGAGAAACCCTGTCTCGAAAAACCAAAAAAAAAAAAAGAAAGAAAAAAGATTTTTAGTAACTACACATCTGATAAAGCACTAATAAATAAAATATGTAAAGAAGTCAAAATACTGTACATCAAGAAAACAAATTTTTTAAAAAAAAATGGAGTAAAGGTCTAAACACTGAATTTTCAAAAGAGGAAACTCGAATGTTGGAGAAACAATTAAAGAAATGTTCAACATTCTTAGTCATCATGGAATGAAAATCACAACTACTCTGAGATGTCAACTTAACACCAATCACAATGGTCAAAATCAAAAAACCAAATGTTAGCTCATGCTGGTGAGAATGTGAGGAATGGGGAACACTTGTCCCTTCCTAGTGGGAATGAAAACTTGTACAGCTATAAGAGCAGTTTTTCAGTTCCTCAGGAAGCTAGGGATAGATCTATCCCAAGATCCAGTTATACCACTCTTGGGCATATACCCCAAGGATTTTATATCCCATTACAGAAGTACTTCTCAACAATGTGCACTGCTGATCTATTAATACTAGCCAGATTGGAAACAACCTAGATGTTGATCAAGAGATGAATGGATAATGAAAATATGGTCCATTTATACAATGGACTATTATAAAGCAGTTAAAAATACTAAATCATGAAATTTGCAAGTAAATGGATGAATTAAAAAAAAACTATTGTGAGTGAGGCAATTGAAATTTAACCCAAAAGAACAATATGGTATGTGGTCTTTTATATGTCTGTTTTAGCTCTTAAGCCTTTGATAGACATGCTGCAATCCAAATAACTCTATATGTTAGGTGGGACCTGGGTCAGGGGGCAATATCCCAAGGAAGGGGAAAGAGTATATACAGTTATGGAGGGGGAGAATGTAGCGGAGGCTTAAATACAGATGAGAAAATAAAAGGTGGGATAAGGGAATGGTTGCAGGAATAGACAGCTAACTGTAAGGGCCATTTGAGGTGTCGTATGGAAACCTACTACAGTAGAAGTTTCCATGTGTGTGTGTGTGTGTGTGTGTGTGTGTGTGTGTGTGTGTGTGTGTGTGTATGTGTGTGTATGAATTTAATATATATTGAATTTTGATTTTTTAATATTTAAGTATCTATAGTTTCAGTATAAATAACAAAACTAAGTCCCCCCCTTAAAAATACTGCTTAGATTTAAACAGTAAGAATGTTCTCTTGAAAACTGTGTATAAGTTTCAGTGACTCAGATGTATTAGGAAAATATATATCAAAATTCTAGACTTTCAACAACAACAACAAAAAAGAAAAAAAAGCAGCAAACCATTAATCAGAATGAAACCTTGAGAGTTAAAGAGTAGATACAATCAGACTCCAGGGAAGCGGTGAAATAACACAGCTACAGAACAATTCTGAAAAGTCTGCAATGATGTCCTACAGTCCCTCATCTAATACAACTGATATTCAATACCTTCAAGTTCCTGTCACTCTGTAAAAACATTCTTTTGAAACTTTTTCTACTATATCATTAAAATAACCATCAAACATTTTGGAACCTATATGAGCAACAACATAGGAAGAGGGGAGAATAATAATGAAATTTGGCTTTATTGCATAGAGTACAAGCAACCATATTTGATGTAGGTATTAACAGAACTATGTAATGTTCAATGAATGTTTATGAATAATGATGTACTTCTAGATTTTACAAAGTCAAATGAGATTCCAAATGTTCCAGAATAAATGTCCCTTATATAATATTGAATGTTTTATATAACTAATAAATTTGACTATGGGTATCTGCATATATACATATAAACACAATTTCTATTTTCTAGTATAAGGAAATATGAGGTATGTATATAAGACAGTAAATATTCCAACACATGTGAGAAGAATTTGGTAGTGCTCAATATGCCTTCAATAGGCATTTGATTATATACAGCAGATGCTGCAAGGTTAATGATCTGAAAAGATTTTCAACATAATGTATGAAATTAGGTACAAGGAGATAATTGGACAAATTGTTGTTAATTCTGTAGGCTTTGGCTGGTAAGCTAAAATGCTTACTCCTAGGAATAAGGTTAAGGAGGAATAGAACATTCTTCAGAAACTTAAGAATCTACCTTCAACTTACTGCAACCCCTTTTCAGATTAATGTGACATGGCTTTTCTAGATGCAAATCTTAGTCGCCTTCAGGAAGATAACGACATGTAGAATTTAAATAATACTTGAATTTTAAATGTAAAATCCCCAGCACAGAGATTTAAATAATGTGACTTCACATGAAAAAGAACAGAAGCTATAATGTAATTACATTAGTAACTTCATTACCAAAAGATGATGAAGACCAGCCACAGACATTACAGTTATCATACTACATAGATTAAGGAAATTAACATTGGATTAAGAAATTTGCTAGAATAATGTAAACTAAATAGGAAACTGAGAACTAAAATTTATAGTGATAAAAACTGTAGATGAATTGCTAAACAGTCTTATTAATAAAATGAGTATTTAGAAATTGGGATTAAAGCCTGAGAGAAATCAGAAGAATAGGAAAAGCCACCACTAACCTCACCTCACCAGCTCCACAGCTTCCAAAAGCAAGCTACTTCCTGTCTACCCACGCCTATGTGCCTTTCTGTTTGTTCTCTCATTTGTCCTCTCAGCCCAGCTACATCACTTCCTCTTCCTGCCCAGCTTTGTCACTTCCTTTTTGTCAGTACAGACTTCCAGACATCCATGGTTATTTAGTGTTGGAATTTAAGGTGTGTGCCATCATGCTTGGCCCTGTTCCCAAGTGGCCTTGAACTCACAGAAATCCAGACAGATCTCTGCCTGTCAAGTGATAGGATGAAAGGCATGTGCTACCATTGCCTGACTTCTATATAGTGGCTGGCTTTTTCCACTGATCTCCAGGCAAATTTCACTGGGAGACACAGTATTGGGGTATGTAACAGGTCACCACAAAAAATATGTAGACTTGTGTAACATGTGACACAAATGAATAGATAACAGTAATTAATGAAAGACAAAGAAAAATAATGGCCAGAGTTTCCTTAGCTAGAAGTATTCTAAGAGATTCTTCTATGAGGAATAACTTTCATCATACCTGAAGGTGTCCTGCAAGCTTCCAAAAGAAGGAAGCAACCCAGGTCCTACCCAGATATGATGACTATGATGCAACAATCACCAGCATGACACAAAAGCCTACGGGTGGAGTAGTAGTATACATATATTGATGCTAAGCAGTAGCTCTCTATTATACTCAAGACTTGCTGAACAGGAAGGAAGTCATGCCCAGTACTGGACACTTAACCAACTACGCAGTACTGATGATGTCTTGAATATTGGAGGAGAACCTTCTGCTGACAATTTACTAAACCAGCACAATCTTTAACTGCTTTCTAAATATTTATCCTTACAGCCACAAATAAGGAAACAATTTCAGAAAATCACAACCAATTCAAATGCAGTTGTCAAGCCCAAACCCAATAGATACATCTACAATGTAACTCCTGTTCCTTAGGCCAGGGATCAGTGGGGAAGAGAATGCAGAAATGTTATAAGATCCAGAGGATCGTGGACTTTCCTCTGAGACTGTGTCTACTAGTAATGTCAGAGTGTATGCCCATGAAGTCTCACCAATATGACTGACTAAATATAAGCTGATCAATGATAACAACAGTAGGCATTTGTAAGTGTATGAAGAAAATGCCAAGAGACCTTAACCTTACACAAAGAACTCTAGACAACTAAGGAATGCTGAGATGAGGAGAAACAATCTTTCCCAGAAAAAAATGCACACCATTGGTTATCCAATGACAGATGGTAAACCCTAAAACACACATATAAGAATTATTATACAGATTGAACATGTTGTATTATTTACATATTAAAAAACATATGTGTGTGACTGTGTGTAATAACAATGAGGAAACATGCCATGAATTTTTAAGAAAGAAAGGGGAATATGGGAGAGGATTGGGAGGAAGCAAAGGAAAGGGGGGAATGATGTTATTATATTGTTAAAGAAAAAGAATAATAAAAACACAGAATTTCAAACTATAGGAAACAACATAATAGGAATAAGAAATATTGTAAACCAACAAGAATTGTATCACAATTAAGAAAAATATAGTAAAGCAGAAGTATTATTTTTCATCAAAGGAAATTTGAGAAGTTTTAAAATATTAAGCTATTCTTTTAAAAACCTCCAAGAATCACCCAGAAAAAAAATCTGTCATATACTTCACAGTAGAATAATAGGATGTCTACAGATGAGAAAGTATTACAAATAGTCAACTATGCTTTTCTAAAAGGCAACAAAATGACTGAAAGTTGAATTTCACCAGAAAGAAAAAAGGAAAAGGACAAAGAATGTAAGAAATTATTTGGCAAAGGACTAAGGAGAATAGCTACCAATCACTCAGCTCCATCCAACAAAAGCCAGTTGAGAATCTGAATCAAGGAAAAGGAACTTTCAAGCTGAGCATAATTATCCACACCTGTAAGTCTAACTCTCGTGTGTAGAGGTAGAAGAATTGTGCATTCTGGGTCTCCCCAGGCTACCATGAGTATAAGATCAGTCTGAGCTGCAGAATGAGACACTGTCACAAAACACCAAGGATTTAGAATTATCTCAAATGCTGAATTTTTACTTTCCATGTTCAAGACACAGCAGAATAAATAAAGAAGTAAACTTTGAAAACAATTGAATGACAATTACAGGGTACAAATTTGAAATAATTTTTAGTAACATCACAGTACTAAAGGCAATATTGCGTTTTTTTCCAGAATACAAATGATATAATGGATAATGGAGAAAGAACATGGAATTGAATAAAACAATTAAAAATCCATTATGATGAGAATGATGATGAGATTCTAGTATGTAAATTTTTGAAAGACATATTCATTTGATCAAGATTGAAAACTGTCCTAGTATATTGGCAGAATAGTGGCATTGTACTAGCTTGAGGAAAAGAAAAAGTGTAAAAACACAGTGCCCAAAGGCATTATGAGAAGAATAGACAAATGATGTAACTTTTGTGCATGTGACAACATCAATCAAAAAAGACAAGTGGATAACGATATAGAAATACTAGAAATATTTATTAATAAATAGAAAACTAGTGAAAAATCCAAAGCATAGCCTATTCAAATTCACAAAAATAACTAACATTATCTATGCTTTAAAGCATTTGTTTCTAAATTCCAAAGTTTGAATGATATAAAAATCACAGAATATTTAAGCTAAAATAAGCATAAAAATAGAACAATTTATGTTAGAGTATCATGAAAAATTATTAAACTAAGTGTGAACTAAATTATACATACAAAGGACCCATGTTCAATTGGTTAATGTAGAATAATCACAGTGTTAAAATTATGAAATCAGACTTGGTCGCCCTCATAATAGTAACAAAGGTGTATAAACGCTGTGGAATTTTATTTATTCACAATAGAACACAAAATCTTTCCATTTTAGGAAAAAAAAGTTTGAAAATTTGAATGACCAGGTTATTAAGCCAAGATAAAACCAACGCTTAAAATGTGGTATTCACATGTTTAAGTTAGGGGAATATATATATATATATATATATGTATATATATATATATATATATATATATATATCATACATGAATGTTAAAGAGAAACCATTAGTAATGTGGAAAGTATTGAGAGATGGAATATATCAGGAAAATAGAGGAGGCAATATAACCAAAACATATTCTGTGTAATTATGAGATATGAAATATTATATAAAATGATTTTTTTAAATACAATTAGCAAATACTACTTTGTAGGGAGCAAATGAAGTCCTAAGTGAGTGTGTATTTTTGACACAGGCATGGCATGTCAAAGACCAACCAATTCTTACGTCCCACGGGAGTGGCAAAGCCTTCACCAGGGGAGGCACAAAAGGAAGATGAAGTTTTGCTCTGGTGTGAGTGCGATTGTCGACAGTATGTGCAAAAAATGTCGATGAACACTTTCTCCCCCTGGATATTTATAGCCAGAAGCCTACTCCCAACAGAGATTGCTCCTATTGAGATTATCTAAATCTGTTTCCTTGTTTATCTGTATTCCATAACCCTTCTTTCCTGTTCAACTGTATATAATATAGTATGCTGAGCTTCCAGGGTGCTGCAGTTTCTCCGTCCCAATGCCAAGACCACTGGATCCCAGCTTTGCTGAATCTTCTGTCTGTGTTTTATCCTTTCTTCAGTCCCTTATCAAACCAAGTCAGGTTTCTGGGGTCAAAGTCATGAAAGGATGCAGCAATAATATTTGATCTAACAAATCATTTAAATAGATATTAAAATATCAACACAATTCTATTTTCAAAAATGATACAGAAAGGGAAAAATCTGAAAAATGATAAAATCATTGTTTCTAATTAAAATATTTCCCCCATGGAAAAATTCTGAATAGAGTTCAAATGCCATTATAAAACTCCATTTTACTACGAATAATACCTGCACTCTTCTTTATGGCTAAACAAACCTCCATCATCTATATATACCACATCTTATTTACTATTCACTGTTCAATGGAGTCCAAAACTGATTCTATAGCTTTCTCTTATAAAGTCAGCAGCTATTAACATAAAGATGTGAATACATCTGTGCGGCATAGACCTAAATGGCCTTGGTGTATATACCCCAGAGTTTAGGACTAGATTTTTCTTGAGGATAAGTAGACACAGGATTTTGAGGGTTGATCGATTTTGAATTTTTTGAGGATATATAAATAGAGCTAGACATATATCCATTTCTATTAGCAATATAAAAGAGTCTCTTGCCTCATTCCTCTCATCTACATTAGAACTTATAATTATTTGGTTTTTGTCTTTATCAACAGGTCAAAGATCTTTTAATCATTTGAAACAACATCCCTCCCATATGTTACAGATATGGAGAGATGGAAACTAATCTTATTTTTTTTCAGATGAAAACTTGAGATTCAAGAAATCAATACATCATAATTAGTCTATAAGAAATATAAGCAATAGTCCATCCTTTCTATGCATCTCAATCGTTAAATATTCACCCTCTTTATATTTCTCAATAACATATTGTATTTATTATAATAACATTTCATTTATTTTCATAGATCTACTTTTTTAAATGATTGTAAGCCTTGAGAATTTCCTACAATATTTTTATCACATTAATTCTCCTCCCCCAACTCCCATTAGATTCCTGCACACTCACCTAAATTCATGTCCTTCATTTCTCAAAACAAACAAACAAAGAACAAAGGAAACCAAAATGACATAAAAAAAAAAAAATCATGGAGTCTGGTTTGTGGTGGTCAACCATTCTTCATCATGGGGGCTGCCCAGAAGTGTGACTGAAATACTCAGTGTTACATCATTATAGAAAACTGAATTTTCATCACCACCATGGCAGGTTATGGACAGTGCTGGGGACTGAACACAGGCCTTTTGCGATTAGGCAAGCATCTTACCTGCTCACCCACATACCAAGCCTTTCCCCCTGTTCTCTCCTAATAACTGTATCACTGTGCTGGGGATTGAACCCATGGCCTCACACATACTAGGGGATTAATGTACCCCTGAGCTATAGCCCCAGCCTTCTTAGTCACCAGGGAAATGCAAATCAAAACAACTCTGAGATACCATCTTACACCCGTCAGAATGGCTAAGATAAAAAACACTGAAGATAGCTTATGTTGGAGAGGATGTGGAGCAAGGGGAACACTCTAACACTGTTGGTAGAAATGAAAACTTATGCAGCCACTTTGGATATCAATACGGCACTTTCTTAGAAAATGGGGAATCAACCTCCCTCAAGACCCAGCTATACCACTCTTGGGCATATACCCAAGGAATGCTCAATCATACCACAAGGACACATGCTCAACTATATTCATAGAGGCATTATTTGTAATAGACAAAACCTGGAAACAACCTAGATGCCCTTCAACTGAAGAATGGATAAATAAAATGTGGTACATATACACAATGGAATGCTACTCAGCAGAGAAAAACAATGACATCATGAGGTTTGCAGGCAAATGGATGGATCTAGAAAAAATCATCCTGAGTGAGGTAACCCAGACTCAGAAAGACAAACATGGTATGTACTCACTCATAAGTGGATACTAGATGTAAAGCAAAGGATAACCAGACTGCAATTCACAACTCCAGGGAGGCTACCTAGAAAAGAGGACCCTAAGAAAGAGACATGGATAGCCCAATGACAGAGAAATGGATGAGATCTACATTAGCAAACTGGAGGTGGGGGTTAATGAAGGGCAAGGGTCAGGGGAAAGAGAGCTTAGGGGAGCGGAGCTCTCATCTGGATTAGGAGCAGAGTGGGAGAATGGAGAGGGAGATACCATGATGAATGAAGACCCCAGGGGAATAGGAAGAAGCAGTGTGTTAGAGAGGTCCCCAGAAATCCAAAAAGATACCTCCACTGTAGACTACTGGCAATGGTCGAGAGAGTGCCTGAGCTGACCTGCTTTGGTGATTGAATGGCTGAAGACCCTGGCTGTCATGATAGAGCTCTAATCCAGTGTCAGATGGAAGTGGATGCAGAGATCCACGGCTGAGCCCCAGGTGGGAGTCCAATCAGGTGAGAGAGAGGAGGGATTGTGTGAGTGAGAGATATTGAGACCATGACTGGAAAAAGCACAGTGACAAATAGTCAAACTAGTGGAAACACATAAACTGTGAACCAATGGCTGAGGAGCCCCCATGGAACTGGAGCAGGCCCTCTGGATAAGTGAGACAGTTGATTAACTTAAACTGTTTGGGAGGCCCCCAGGCAGTTGAGCTGGAACCTGTCCTTGGTGCATGAGCTGGCCTTTTGGAGCCTGGGGCCTATGCTGAGACACTTTGCTCAGCCTTGGTGTATGGAGGAGGGGACTGGACCTGCCTCAACTGAATCTACCAGGCTGGGCTGACTCCCCAGGGGAGACCTTGCCTAGGAGGAGGTGGGAATGGGAGGTGGAGTGGAGGGGAGCGCTGGGGGATGGGAGGGAGGATGGGGGAATCCGTGGCTGATATGTGAAATTAAGTTAATTGTAAAATAAAAATATTATTAAAAAAAGAAATAAAACTGAATTTTCCCTTTTATAACTTTCAATTGCAGTAGCTTCTCAGAAAGGGGTGGGGTTTTCTGCCCACCTCTGCTCCATTCTTGGATTTGGTCTGTCTTATGTACACTACTATGATCTATGAGTTCATATGTGCATATGCATTGTTGTCTAGAAAATGCTGTTTCCTTAAAGTCAGTCACCACATGTGGTTCCTATGATCTCTCCCTCAGTTAATAAAGGCCATCTTAACTTGAATGAGAGGGAATTTCAAGTTTGTTTTATTTACATTTTCTTAGTGGATAATCATGTCAAACTTTTTAAAATATATTTATTAGTAATTATTATTTGTATTTTGAGAATTCTGTTTACTTCATTGCCTATTTACTGATTTGCATTTTTATGTTATGAATAATGACTTTTATGAGTTCTTTACATATTCTGTATATTAATCTTCTATCAGATAAACAGATATCAGGGTTTTCTAACATTCTATTTGTTATTTATTCATTCATTTTTTTCCTTAGCTAAGCATGAGCTTTATAATTGCATTCAGTTCCACTGGTCAATTTTAATTTTCTTCTGAAAACTACACAAATGGAAGTCTAATAAATTATAGGCTTGCTTGAGGGAGTTTGTAAGCTAATTTTTCTTTATGAAACTAAACTGATAAAACATAAATGTTTTTTCAAACAGTGCTCAGTAATTGTTGCTGTAATATTCAAAAAAGAAAATTGGTAATGAAAAAAATATTTTCTCTTTTACAAATTACGAACTTACTAACTTCAAAAGCCTCCTGAAACAGAAAAATTAGTACTGAAAAGTTACAAAAGTTAAATGTAAACTAATTTTATTTTCTCTGCTATTTACAAAGTAGCTTTCCATTTTAAAGACACATTAACATTAATTTTGTAAATTGTCATAAATTCTTGCTTTCCCTATAATTTTATATATATAAAAAATAATAAATCCAATAATTCAAAATGAGATAATGAAAGGAAAAAAAATGTAATATTAAAAAAAATCTGCTTAATTTAATTTCAAATCATCTACAAACAAGCAAACAAAAGCATTAAATAAAAAATTCTCTCTCTTCTTGAAGTTAATATAAAGGTATTTATTTTAAGGGATAAATTAGCATTTTATTTTTTCTGATTAAAATATTTTTTTCTATTTTTTATTGAAAATAGATTTTCCTCACACAAAATATATTATGATTATAGTTTCCTCTTCCCAACTCCTTGAAGATCCTCCCCACCCTTCCTATCCAGACCCATAGCCTTGCTTTCTCTCTCTTATTAGAGTATCTAAAGAATAATAATCAAATGAAATAAATAAAATGCAATAAAACAAAAACAACTAAAATGAATCAGAATAGGACAAAACAAACAAAGAAGAGAAAAAATAGCCAAAGAAAAGGTACAAGAAACACATAGAGACACAGAGACATAGTCACTTATAGACTTGGGAATCCCATTTTAAAAAAATGGAAGCCATAATATATATGCAAAAGACCTATAAGGCTAAAACAAAATCCCTGATAAAACATTATGAGACAACCAATTGCCAAAGATGCTGTTGAATTGTTTTTGTTTTTGTTTTTTTTTTTGGGGGGGGTGTCCATCTACTTTTTTGCATGGGCCTGCCCCTTATAGTGGACTGTATCCCCAATGAGACTCTGTTGGAGAAAACTAATTTTCATTTGGTAGTGGTTATCAACTGGAGATAGCTTCTGGATTAGGGAAGAAAGCTTGTGTCTACTTCTCCATTCAGTACTTAGGACCACATTTGCATTAGACCTGTGCAGGTCCTGTGAATGCTGCCACAGTTTCTGCGAGTTTATTTGTGTATCAGTCCTCTTGTGTTGTTTTCTTTGTGTCTTATATCTCCACTGGCTCTTACAATCTTTCTGCTTCCACTTCTGCATAATTCCTTGAGTCCTGAGGAAAGGTGTTTAATGGAGATATAGTCCATTTAGAACTGAGTATTCCAAAGTCTCTCGCTCTCTGCACATTGTACATCTGTGGGTCTCTGTATTCGTTTTCATCGAAGAGGAAGATTCTCTGGCGACGGCTGAGCAAGACACTGATGTATGAGTATAGAAGAAAGTCATTCAGAATCACTTCATTGCTACACTCTTTTAGGAGAACAGTACTATTTGGTTTTCCCATTGGTCCCTGTCCTGTCAGGTCTCAGGTTCTTGCCCAGCATATAGGCAGATTCCATCTCAATAAGTGGCACTTAAATCCAATCAGAGAGTAGTTGGTTACTTGCAAAAGCTTTGTCTCACTATTGCAACAACGATTTTGCAGTAGATCATCATAGACTGAAGACTTTGTAACTGGGTTAATGTTTACCTTCATCCTCTGGTAGCATGCAGAACATTAATTAGTCAGTAGTGGTGAAGGCTCTAGTTAGGCACTAGCACAAATTGTCCACGTTCAATGAATTGTGTAGGTATTGATTTCAGCAATAGGGCTTTACCATTAATTTTAGGAGCGCAAACAATAGCATGGATTGTTGGGAGGTTTTTACATGGCACATTTGGCCAACAACTCGATTTGATGTAACCCCTTCACTGTACTGGAAGTTACAGGTGATGAGAGTTATCCAGTTGGGGCTCTGTTTCCCCCAGTATTTGGCAAATTTCATTTAGATTTCTTTCATAAGTATGTGTGTGTGTGTGTGTGTGTGTGTGTGTGTGTGTGTATGTGTGTGTATAAAAGCTTCTGCTTTATATAATGAAGTTGCCCTACAACCCTCAGTGGTCATTACTTTTGAGAGGAGAGGTCAAGGAATTGGTAATCGGTGCATTGTTTCTTCCACACCTAATTCTGCAGATCTCAGAGCCTGTTATGGCCAGAAGTATACTGTAACTACCAAGAGTCAGTATTTTGCCTTTTAAAATGCCTCTCCAAAGTAAGCAAATTGTTATTTATTTGCAATCCTTTCTCTCTCTAACACATCTGACTTGAGTGACTTCAAACTTATTCAGTACCTGGACTTGAATGACAGTGAATGCTTCAAATACTCTTTTCATATGCCAGGCCTCTTCAGGAAGGAGGGCTAGATTCTCTGTTGATTCCAATAAACATGTTTTCTATGCAGATGCCATTTTCAGTCGTTGAAATGCATGACAAGTGCTGAATAAATAGTACCTAAAGATAAAACGTGTGCATTTGTTCAGTGTATACAACATTCTTCAACCTCTAATACTGTTATGGTTCTTGAACATGTTTATGTACAAATGAAGCATTCTCAGTCAATCTCAGAAAACTGTTTATTCAACCTCCAAAGCTTGACGGCAACCAATAAAAGAAAGGTAATTTATAATAAATAGTGAATTTCCATCCTGACACTTCTATTCATCCCATCGTATTAGACTTTCCTTTTTCATTTTACTTTTTAAAGTGGAGTTATATAAAGGTTTGCACATTTTAAAACCCTCCACAGACAATAGCTTTAAAATAGCCATAGTTCAATAAACAGTAAGAGAGTTTTAAGATGTTTCCTATAGTTTAGGGAAGTCGGCTAGGAGGATATTAACATTTAATGTGACAGATTCGTATCCATTTGCTGTGAAATAGTGAGAGCTTTTGTTTCAGTTCACTTTGTTTAAAAAACCCCACTATTGTAACAAAAAGTAAAAACAGTAATGGAGATTAATATATGTCACTTTTTAGCAGCACTGTGTATTTCTTTAAACACATGGCCCTTTGGATATCAAGAGGCATTTCATCAGATTTGCTTAAAGGAGTATTATTGTTTTCAGAGAAAATGAGCAGAGATATTGATCTGAACACACTTTATGAAACAGTAGACTTAGAAATATGAATGAAAGTCTCACACTCATCTCTATATATTTTTGTTTCTCTCTACTGAGTTTCACTACATCAATGCTAAGTTTCAGTAAACCAATGGATAGCTTAAAAAATTTATGGAAAATTATCTTGGAAATGGCCATTTGATTATTTTTAATTTGTACTTTTTCATTAATTAAATCTGTTCTTCAATAATTTGATACATTATGAAAAGCATTCTGATTCTTCTCACCCCATCATCTCCTCTCTATTATTACTCCAGTTAAGCTACCTTCCCCCCAATTTTATTTCTAAACTTCCATCCCATAGTTCTTAGTTAACAACTAGATAATGACAATGTGTGTAAACCCTGTAGCTAGTAATAGGATCCAAGAACATTTGCTTCCCTGAATTGTTTGTTTTCCATATTGTTGATGTTTTCTTTATGAAAAACGAAGGTAATATCATGACACCTGAAGTTCAAGTACTAAGTTCAGGCAGCTCAGAACTCAAGACTGCCAATCAAAGGGAAGAAGGGAAACCATACAAAATTAATTTTAAAATTTTTTCTAATTGCCAGTTCAGAATCTCAGAGATCGCAAACCTGTTTTGTCCCTGCTTATAAAAAATAGTAGCTCTATATCCACTTTTTCATTAAAGACTATCTTGAAAAGAAAATAAAAATGTTCTGATTGATAGTTTTTTTCATGTTAGCAAAAATTAATTTTGTTTGAATTTATTTTGAAAATTATGTTCAAATCTACTGTGAACCTTCATAACTACTTTTGTTTTCTGATTCTTTGTGATCACAGAGAACAATATATGGGTTTCTAAAGTTTTTAGAACTTATCAAGGTTTCATTTATGCCGGGCGGTGGTGGCACATGCCTTTAATCCCAGCACTCGGGAGGCAGAGGCAGGTGGATCTCTGTGAGTTCCAGGCCAGCCTGGTCTCCAAAGCGAGTTCCAGGAATGGTGCAAAGCTACACAGAGAAACCCTGTTTTGAAAAAACAAACAAAAAAATACAAAACAACAACAACAAAAAAAAAAAACGATTTCATTTTTTCCCCCATAAACATGTAGTGTAAGCCTCTACCTGTGTGCTAAGTACTTTAGGATATGTTAATGGAAAAGAAACTGAAGGTTGAGGAAAACACTGTAATTAAATTTTAATTGTTTCCTGTTGAAATGTAATGTTAATAAAATGATCATTATTCAATACATGTCACATATACTACAAATCAAATGATTTATAATTAGCATGATTTCTTGAACTTCAGATGATCAATGGAATATATCCGTGAATGAGTATTCCATTGTCTCATCCATTTAAATATCATGATGATGGCAGAGAATGACAACACGAACAAGCAGAGAACAACAACAACAATATGCTTAGAAGCCAGCTAAATAAATCAAAGAAACAAGCTTTCATATTAGCGGGGAAATGGGTGAGGATGTGGCCTCTGGGATACTCAAAGCAACATCAAAAGTGTTAATTGATTAGAAATTGGATTTGTGGGCCCCTCAGCCTTTGGTTCATAGTTCATGTGTTTCCATTCATTTGGTTATTTGTCCCTGTGCTTTCTCCAACCTTCGTTTCAACAATTCTCGCTCATATACACCCTCCTCTTTCTCACTAATTAGACTCCCAGCGCTCCACCAGGGGCCTAGCAGGCCCTCTGAATAGGTGAAACAGTCGATTGGCTTGATCTGTTTCGAAGGCATCTAGACAGTGGTACCAGGTCCTGGGCTTGTTGCATGAGTTGGCTGTTTGAAACCTGGGACTTATGCAGGGACGCTTGGCTCAATCTGGGAGGAGGGGACTGGGCCTGCCTGGACTGAGTCTATCAGGTCGATCCCAGTCCTCCGGGGAGACCTTGATCTGGAGGAAGTGGGAATGGGGGGTGGGCTGGGGGGAAGGGGAGGGGGGCAGGAAGGGAGAGAACAAGGGAATCTGTGGCTATTATGTAGAACTGAATAGTATTGTAAAATAAATTAAAAAAAAAGAAATTGGATTTGTGACAAGTTATCATTACTTGTTCATGTCAGTTGTTCATATGATAATAACAAGAACTACATTGGAGAGGAGGAGAGAAGAAGGAGGAAGAGAAACAGAAGGAGGTTAAGAAAAATAAGGAATCATACATATATTGCTTTGTAAGGTATCTCATGAAAAATGCAATAAGGACACAATTTTCATGTATTCATGCTGTTAAAGGAGCTTCCTCCTCCATAGTTCCCAGAGTGTAAAGGATTGTTGTAAAATAAATTGTAATGTTCCTAGGGAAAGAAATGGAGTCCTAGTGCATATGCAGTGTAGCTTAACATAAAGTGCACCATCTGGTGCTTGCTTTTTATTTGGCAATGATCTATAATGACATTTTATAACAGATTTTATCTGTTAATTACTGAGCAGCAAAAATGATTTCACTCTCAGATTCAACAGGACAAAATAAAATTTTTACAGTAATAACGTAATGTCCCTTAATAAATAAAAACCAACTACAGAACTCATGTCTGTTTCTGATAGTATTACCACTCTTACACTAATTTGTAAATGAAGTTCAAAACTTCTTTATTGCTTCTGTTACCATTTCTTAATTTGTAGAGAATAAAAGAAACATAGTTAAATTTTTAAAAACATATATACCAAGTAAATGAGTCATGTAAATTCAAATGGTTTATGTCTATCTTCAGAAACATGAAGATATTGAATAGATATTTCAAATGTTCATTTTTATCCTGCCATTTAAAATTAAAGTTTAAATATAAAAATATAAAATGTGAAGAATTCAGTTAGAAATGGATGACACATCATATTAAGATAGACATCCCAAAGTCTACTCATAGGGAGATACTTAAATAATTGTTTTGATCAATTAAACATCAAGTATCTACATTTTTCAGAAGTAGGAGATATTTTAGAACTGTATTTTTTTTCCCTGTAAATCTGGATGCGTGGAGGAACATTCATGGGAACACAGGTCAACATTTTTCTTACTTTAAAATACATCAATGACATTGATGGGCACCCTGTCTGCCCGAAGTTGTCACTTGCAGGATCAAGCCAAAGTAATTTTGTTGACATCAACGATTAAGTCTGAAGGAGTGAGCCAGAAATCATAAAATAAGACAAAGAAGTGGAGGGAAGGCTTCAAAGCCTATAAGTCTAATCAAGCTGATTTTGATACCTCGTCCAGAGGGTATTGCAATAGCCTATGGGAAACAATTAAAATGCATTCTGTTTTTAAGTATAGAACTAAGAGACATTTGCATTTTAATACGACTGTGAGTAAAATGGAAGTTCTTACAGATTATCAGGCTCACTGCTTGTCTTGGGATTACATGATATAATTTAGTCTCCTTTATTTATAGGCTCACAGATGCTACCAGTTGTATTCTTTCATTCATTTATATCAATTTTTCAACTCCATCTTGGTCATTGAACTAAGTATGCCTAGCTTGTTACATAAATGCTGATAATGAAAACACTGTCCACCCTCTCTTGGCAATGGGTATGGCATTATGAATAATGGAAAATGATATACCTACAGCAATTAGTAAACAAAACATTTTATCCATCCTCAGAATATATTTCTCAGTGGGTTAATATTCTAATCAAACAAAAATATTGATCATTTGGATGAATTATGTGACAGAAACTCCAATATTCATTATTTAGTTAATAATAACATCACTTCTGTCCCAAGTTAGTGTGACTGCAACACAAGCAGATAAAAATCAAAGCAGGAGATCATATTTGCCCTCAAATGATCTTTTCTCCTTCCATGCCAATATGTTTCTGCCTTCTATGGTCTATGAAATTGGGATAACAGGAGGAGGAATTGTGGACCAGAAAGGAGAGCACATGTTCAACTTGGCAGGACCATTTGATCAACAGCTGGCTACTTTAACAGTGGACAGGCACACAAATTATGATTTATCTAAACCACTGAACTTGTTATTAAAATAATATGTTATATTACTAAAACTAAGAAACAAGAACAACTTGAAACACAAATATTTTGGTATTTTAATATACAATGACAGTTCAAATTCCATATGACAGTTTCAGTTCTTTAGTTAACTGTAGAAAAATTCATTTTGGATAATTTTAGAACAAATGTGAATAACTCAAACTCCTAATGCCAGTTCTCAACTGAAAAAACTCTTAAACTAGTTAGTCATGACCAGATTGCAATAACTAACAAAAAAAAATGCCAGATAATATTTGGATTACAAAATAACTTGTTAATTAGACTTTTATAAAGATAGCTTGCTGAAAAATATGCTATACTGAACAGTAGCATTTATTTACATGAACTATTTTTATAATGAACTATTTTACAGTTCGTTTTATAATGAACTGGTGTGCATATTTAACATATGTCGACTCTGGATAACTTTGACTAAAGCTAAGCTGATGCCTGGGAAACCACACCTGCCAAGGCACAAATATATGGACAAAAATTATGTAAAACAGCCTTCACATAGGCCAGTTCTATTCATTTCCACTAACAAATAATGTTAATTGGTCCTAATAATAATTATTTTATTTGTTTGTCTTGAAACAATATCTATGATGCAGATCAGGTTGTCTTCTGACTCCCTGTGCAACCAAGAATGACTGAACTCTTCTATCTTCTTCCAACTGTTATGGTTACAAATATCCATCATCTTTTTCACATTAATCTTTAAAACAAGTTCAAGCAATCACATATTTCCTACTAGAAATATGTGTTTCTAAGGTAACATTCTGATGTCATGAAGATAAAGAGCAATGTTAACAATGTCCTCAGTAGGAGAAAAATCTTTAAAGATTTGAAAAGCGTAAATTCATTAACATTTCAACCATTACTAACTACCAAATTCCTATACTTTCCCTGCAGTTTCAATAGACCTTTTTTTTCAATCTTGTCAAAGCTTGTGGTTTTTGCTTATGATTGTTTCCATGTTGTACTTAATTAAGAAAAAACAAAGATGGGGCTAGAGAAATGGCTAAAAGTTAAGAGGGCACACTTCCCTTCCAGGGAACCCTAGTTTGGTTCCCAGCACCATATTGAGCAGTTGCAACTCCAGCATATAGACATCCAATTTGTCAGTCTTCTGCAGACACCTGTCTTCATGTGTACATACCCTCAGACATGTATTTATAATTAAAAAATAATAAAATAAATCTTAATCAATGAATTTTCCATTTTTCTTATTTCTTTTTCATGTTCTGAAAGTAAAGCTTTAGAGGCCAGAACTCAGTAAATGGTGTTAGTCTTCAGTCTTTCTCTGTTCTAGCAGCTCTTTAGAGCAGAGGGTAGACTCCTTGTGAGCAAAATCACCATTTTAAATTTGCAGGTTTTCTGGACATAATGTTTAAAAATCTCTTTGTTGGGTAGCAGTAGCAAATTGTTATATTAGAGAAGAATTGTCACTCAAAAGCTGTATATGAATATATAGCTCGGTCATCGAAAACTTTCTTAGCACTCACGAAGCCCTGGATTCAGTCCCTGAGCAAAAAGTAAAAAGCAGACTTAAACAGACAATAACTTTTCACTCTGTAACAAAATACAATTTTGTATTAGATATTTAAAATATGTATCTGTAAATGTATATCTAACTGTGGCGGGGTATGGCACAGTGCAAGCTGGATGTCTGAAAGAAACTCTCAGGTCCAGTTCTTGCTTTTCACAGTGGTTTGAAAAGCCGTTCTTGTTTCTAAATCTCCTATATCCACTTCTCATCTCCCCATTAGAGTGGTATGGTTACAGCCATGTGCTACAATGTCCAAATCAGACCTTCAGGCTTGAAGAGACAACATTCTTACCTACTGAGCCAAAAATGATCATGTTACTTATTAGATTTTTATTAAGGGTAAGATTGATGGTGATTTTGAAAGACAACAACTGCAAAGAAAAGGGGTTCCTGAATACTAAAGACAATCTCAGACTGTGTCTGTAATAGAATCAATAGGACTCCAACCTAACATAATAATGAGTTCCATTAAGGATTCATAACATGTTGTCATTTTGGAAGATGGTGACAAGTGGGTAGTCAGGCCTTTTGGTCATTGGAGGATTGTGTCATTAGGTACTTTATTTTCTCCTGGTCTCTTCTTTTTGTTCTCTACTTCTTCTTGACCATAGTCTGAGCTATTCATTTGCCACACTCTCACCATCATGATGGACTTACCATTCAGAAAAAAAAAATGTGCTAAAATTAAGTCTCCCTTGGGTATTTCTCTTGAGCATTTTAACTACAGTTGTGAGAATGCCAATATAGTGACTGGCACACTGAGTGAAAGAGTGGAGGGCAGGTGTGTTCAGCGTTAGGTGTTTTAGGGTTCCTAAAGTTTGTTCACCCTTGAAAATACATCATTTCCTCACTTGCACTTTTGCTCTCCATCATCCCATAGCCAAGGCATGCCCTTTTCTTTCTGTTAGTTCTCTTCCACCTCCAACACTTAGTCAGTGGATATTCTCTTATACATTATAGCACTCCTCTATAATCTCTATTTTCACATATCACAGAATTATCTCAATTTGCTCATTTTAGGGAATGATTTCAGACAATCTGATACTTGGCCTCACTCTCCCCTCTCTCATGAGACATCTTAAGGGGTTTGTTGGTGTTATTTGATAGTTTAGCTTGCATAGTCTACCTTCCTTTATTCTTCTGTTTACAGGTAGTATGAAATTTTAATGTTTCCTTCTAATTCTGGTAACTCTGAATTTTATATAATTGCTTTTGTCCCTTTCTTATGTATTTGTTTTGTTTGAGTGGGAAGTTAAACTATATACTTTAAAGTCCATTGTTGCCAGCAGCTACCAGGAATTCTTGTCAATTTTCCAGATGTTGTAGCTATGCAGAAAAGCTGAGAGATAAATTTAATTTCTCTTCTTTGTTTTATTATTTCTCAAATAATTTATTCTGTTTAAGTAAGCTCCCAGAGTGAAGGAGATGGATTACTCTCATGTTGACAGAGAAATAGCTATTCTTTGGCTTCTATTTCAGGATTTTTTGGAACAAAAATAGAAAAATAAAACAGAAAGAAAATATAAGTACCTCACTTTTATTAAATATATAAAATTACAAAAATCAATTTAGATAGACATCATAAAAATACATTTTATGTATGTTAATAGTACTCTATTAATTTCCCCAACTACAGTATTTGCTGAAGGGTAGAATAATTTTGGCAAATACTCCTTATATTATGCATTGTCATTTATCAATGAGGATAAGTATTACGTCTTGCCTCAATTATACATATGAAATTTAGAAGCACTTGAACATTCTTTACACTTGCTGTATGAAATGCATTGGGAGAATAAAATTTGTGCACTTGAACTGGGCATTTTGTTTCTGAAAAGAGATTAAGGAAGTTTAGTTAGTGCTCCAGGAAACAAAAGTGAATCTTTCCCTGCCAACAGAGTAGTTATGGAATTGAATGACAAGTCAAACCTATGGATTCTAGTAGAAGTGAACACGAAAAACCACATATGACCTGCAATCAGGAATACCATGAAAGCACTCATGCTTCAGTTTTCTATGTTCCTGTCCCAATGTAATAATGTTTTTTTCTTATTTTAGTTTTCTAACCTGAAACAGAAGCACAACACTGACCCATTGCCATTCATGCAATCAGTGATCTCTGGGAGAAGTGATCTGGGGTACAAATGAAAGAGATACAGCATATGCATACATTGTTACTATTACAGAAAACTTTATTGTGAATACCATAACAGCAATGTGTAATCTCCCTGGTCGGAATCAAACTTTACAATAAAGCAAGCATCATATTTCCCAGTGTTGTTTCAATGAAGATTGCCATCAGATTTACTTTATATCTTCATTCTTTTCTGTTTTGCACAACCTCTATCCAATATACTGCTAAATTTATGACTGAAGACAGCATACTCATTTGCAAGCTAATAGGACTGTGATAGGTGCTAGATGGTTATAAATGGAAAATGAAACTCTTTGCAATAACAATATGCCAAAAATCTCAAAATTTCCCATTCTGTTTTGAAGAAACTAACTACAAAAGGCATAAATATATTTGAATTTTATTTTGTTAGTTATTCAGGCACATAGCAAGAAAACTTTTTCTACTTTATAACTTACTTTTACTATGAAATTGAAGATGGGAGAGAAGATTTCATGATACACACCAACAATATAAATTTCCTTCAATCTATACTACATGAATTAAGCTTATTTAGTGTAATTGATCATCGAGAAATAATGAAGAAAAAAGTTTAAAAAGTTACACAGAAAGCTGGAAAGCAAAAGGGGAACAGATTGTTGTAATATTGATTTTGATACTTTTTTTCTAATATGTTACCAGCCCTAAGAGCTAATAGATTCTATATATGTGTTCCTATCTCTGCTCATGAATGATTTTGATTCTGTATGGCTGATGTTCCTTTTTCTGCTATTTGTATACATCAAATTTATCTGGGATATACAGTGGGAATGCTTTATACTCTTTTAGCATTTAGAGTTGATACACAGTTACCAACATGCAAAAACACCTCTAACGAATGTCTAAACTCAGGAGTTGAAAATCAAAGGGATGATGATTTATATGAAAATGTCATATAGAGTATATCTTCCCCCAAAAACCCCTAATGAAAGTCAGGTGCAAATGATTATTTTGTTGCCCATAATATCTAGAATATTCATAAGACAATAATATACCCCTCCATTTTATCTTATAGAGACTACAGGCAGATAATCTAAAAAATTTTAGAGTTGCATCCCTCTTATCACATGATGAACTGTACTAGATATCATCATGTAAATTTCTTTGTGACTGTTCTATCCCAGTATATAAATATTTCATCTGAAAAATAAATATGAAAATCATTGAGTATAATGAAAAAGTATAGGCTATTATTTATCTAGTGAATGCCTTTCAACTATATCATGTCATGAATACTTATTACATTTTATTAAGTGATTGCTTAAAGAATATCTTAGCATTAAAATCTCAAATACCAGTCTACTTAAGAGTACTCAAATTATATAATATAAAGAATATTTAATTACAAAACTTGTGCATTTCTATCTTTTATGTATGGATGGGATGTGTACCACTCACAGTGGATATTTTTAACACTACTTGGACCTTGTTAATTTTAAGATACGTAAGAGGCAATTTACCATTTTATCTTCTATGCTTCATTTTGGCTATCGTGAGACACATCTTGAAATAAGATTTCATATATGTCTCAAACAAATCATGAAAATGAATTTTCTTTTTACATAAAGAAAAAATATGATTGAATACACAATTATTACCTATACATACATATTTTCTACATCAGTGCCTGTATGGAAGAAGAGCAGAAAAGAGAAAGACAGAAAAGGAGACAGACACAAGTAGAGTTGGCAAAAGAGAAAAGTGGTCCCACTTTGTATTAAATATGATCAAGATGTGTGTATTTACATATTTATGAATGTGTGTGTTTCTGCAGATACACATATGTGTGTGTGTGTGTGTGCCTGCATGCATCTTTAAAGATGGTTGCAATTATAGTATTTAACAACAACCAAAACAATACTGGATATTTAAAATACAGTAAATTACAAGAAGTGGGATGAGTTCAATGATTCTTACTATAATAGAGAGGATAAGCTCATTTAAATATTTTATTCTGCTTATCTTAAAATATATGAGAAACAAAAATCAATGTAAGATTAATCTACCATAAAATATGATTGAATTTTCTTTTGTTTTATCAAATATATCATTTGCTTATTTGAGAAATTTAAGCATGTATGTAATCTTTGTTGATAATATCAACCTATATACTCCTTTAACTCCTTGTGATCTTCTCTCCCAATATATCCCCTCCCTAGTTTAAGTGTTCTTCTATTTCTTTAATAACTCACTGACTCCAAGTAGTGTTAATCCATGTGCATTGGTATAAGTTCATACACTAGCATGAGTTATCTACCAGAGTTCACAACTTTCAACATTAAAGTGTCTGTGTGTAGCTTGCCAGATATCTACTACCAATAACTTCTCAGCTATGGTATGTAGCATGAATCTAAAAGGTTCTTGTTAATAAAATCAAACCTGGAGCCAGGTACTGGGTTAAAGCTGGAAGATCAGAGAAACAGAACAAACCTCACCTTGCCAGTTCCTCAGCTGGTCCTGTTTCCTCAGACTGGAAGCCTCTGAGTCCTCATCCAAATGGATCTCAGCTCAACTGCTGTTCTAAAGCCTAAAAGCTTAACCAAGTCTACTTACTGGTTTTCACACCTTACATACTTTTCTGGTTTCTGCCATCACTTCCTGGAATTAAAGTCGTGAGTCACCATGCCTGGCTGTTTCCAGTGTGACTTTGAACTCACAGAGATCCAGATGGATCTCTGCCTCCTAAGGATTAAAGGCATGTGTGCCACCATTTTATGGTCTCTATGTCTATCTGGTGACTGGTCTGTCCTCTGACCCCAGATAAGTTTATTAGGGAGCACAATATATTGGGGGACACAATATATCACCACAATGGTATATACTCTTAAGCCTCTATCATCCATGTTATGATTTTGACTGGCATATTATTGCAGGTCTCATGCAAATAAATACAGTTACTATGAGTTCATGGGTGTCATGTTCATGTCACATCCAGAAGATAGCATTTCATAGTGCCCTTCCTCATCCTTTAACGCTTATTCCCCAAGTCTTGAGATAGCAGAGTTGATGTACATGTTCCATTTGAGATGAGCATTCACAGTCCCTTATCCTCAGAGTTTGGACCAGTTAGGAGCCTCTTTATTAACTACTTCTCACTACAAAAAGAATGTTTACTCTTTGGAATATGGATTATACCATGTGAGTAATGGATCATACAAAAAAAATATAGTGCATTCATTATAACTCACTAAAAAAAAATTCTGAGCATATTTCTTTTCTAAAGTGTAGCAAGAGTGACATTCAGTGAATCCTTCTGTAGAAAATGACACAAATTCTTCACTCCCGGTCACTATTTGAACCCTAGTTTACTCTAATAGTATCTGGATGCCCTGCCACCTAACAACAACTCATGGATTGATAGAACATGTATTTGCTTTTTCACTTTACCACCTCCTTGAAGATGTGTTTGTAAACATTTTTTTTATTTAAAAAAATGTATTCATTTTACATATGGTGCATGCTGGTAGAATTTGCTGAAGGAGACAGAGGTGGAACAATCCAATGTTTTTTTTTTTGTTTGTTTGTTTTTTTTTTTTTTTTTTTTGGTTTTTCGAGACAGGGTTTCTCTGCGTAGCTTTACGCCTTTCCTGGAGCTCACTTGGTAGCCCAGGCTGGCCTTGAACTCACAGAGATCCGCCTGGCTCTGCCTCCCGAGTGCTGGGAATAAAGGCGTGCGCCACCACCGCCCGGCTTATTTTTTTTTTTTAAATCACTTAGACATTGTAAATTTTTTTGTTTACAAACCTACTCGGATATTTTAAAACTTATATAGGCCTTTCAGAAAGCAAACCATTATCATGGGAAAATAATAAATGAAATCACAAAAAGAAAACTAATTATGTTCAGGGATTTTCATTTAGGTCCATAGTAGTAACTCAAATAATAAACATTGATCAAATTTTAATTGCTGATGAAAAAGAGGCCTGATTAGCCGGGCGGTGGTGGCGCACGCCTTTATTCCCAGCACTCGGGAGGCAGAGCCAGGCGGATCTCTGTGAGTTCGAGGCCAGCCTGGACTACCAAGTGAGTCCCAGGAAAGGCGCAAAGTACACAGAGAAACCCTGTCTCGAAAAACCAAAAAAAAAAAAAAAAAAAAAAAAAAAAGGAGGCCTGATCATTACAGAATGGATTTCAGGAGACTTTGAGGATATGTCACCATTTTGTTACTTAAATCAAGAGGAGATTATGCCTTTCATGGTACAGGTGTGCATAGTTTCATGCTCATCCTTACAGAGTCTAATTTTCCTCTTCTTCACTAGTTATAGATCTAGTTTTAATTCAAAAACTATATTTCTAATGAAAAATTTCTTTGTACTGATGTCAGATCAGTGATCAATGGATGATTGTACATTGATGTCAAGAAATAATACAAACTTGAATAAGTACTGAAAAGCTACATCTTGTAAATATGGTCTGCACGTATTTTTGTTTATTTTGTACTTAGAGAAATCAATTTTCATTCCACTTATTTTTAGAGTTTAGTTGACTCGAGATCATCTTCCTTGTTCTTAAAAATTATAGCTACACTTAAATAACTAATCAAAGCCCATTGTCATTCTATTACTAGCAAAACAAATAACATACTGTCGTGCATGCTATCAATGTGAATTGAACTTGAATTTTTTAATGAATATGAGATAATTTTGAAAATCAGTGATCATCTAATCCAGCTTGGGATAACTATCTGTCGTGCTCAGAAAAGAAGTCAGGATTTGTCATGCCCAAAGCTCTTCGTGTCTGAAGGAATAGTAGTGAGAGATGAGAAAAAGTTGCAATCATCCCACCTACAAGGAAATGTCAAGTTTTGTGTCAAATATGAGCCTGCAACAGTCTTACAGAGATTACCCATGTATTTATCTACCTCATCGCCTCATTTCTAGCCTGTTCTCAATCTGCCTGCCATTCCTGAAATTGTATCTTCTCATTAACCTTTTTCCCACAACCCAGATGATATATATCCCTTTGCTAATGGTCTAATGAATAGGTTCCTAAAACCTTTTTACACAAAATCTGATAAAAGATAAAGATAAGGAGCCTTGGGTATATATAATCTTTTGATCCAATGTGTCAATTCTTATCATCATTCAAAAAGCTCTAGGGAAAAAAAAAAAACAGATCTTGATTTTGTATTGTAAATAGAAATCAAAGTACTTTTGAAAGGAAATATGTACATACAAAAAAAACCCTCACTATAAAACTAGAAAAAGAAAATTAACTTGCACATAAACATTGTGTACTAAAAGAAAAAATTCCTAGTGGACCAAGAAAGATAAAATTCACACTGATAGAGTTATTTTCATCCCTCTGTACATTAACAAAGCCCTAGCTTGACTGATAGATAACCCACAGTCCTGATAACTGGTGGGGACTCTACTAGAGTCAAATTAAACAGAATACATCAGTTTGAATGGTTTCTTGAATATTTTAGATGCAAACGCTAATATAGAAAGTGAAATGAAATGTTACACTCTAACGATATTAGTGTATGTGTTGAAGATTTTGTGATGCTTAAGAAAAGAACTATATAAGTCCTAACACCTCTAATCATATTTAAATACAATTTGTACCAAAAATATCACTGAAGACCCATGGTTTTGACAGTAATGAAGACATAAACTCAAGTATATTGCTAAAGAAATAGAATGTGGGGATTTAGCTTTACTTTTGGTGCTGAAACTTGTTTAATTTTAGCATTAAACGAAACATTTTTTTAATTGCACTTTCTTTGGGGATAGTTAATTAATTCTGTCTATGGAGAGATTACAGCTCTCCTTCATTGTGTTTCTCTACTCTTGCTTATAATTACATCAATTAGAAAATCCCTACCAGATGTGGAAAAATTATAAACTCAATGTTATTTATGCTTAAATATATAAATATACTATGTTTGATGAAATTAGTTGTTAGATATGATTAGCCGACTTCAAGAAGATTGTTCAACATTTTCTCAATTAGGGGAAAAACTGGAATGCCGTGGCCCATATCTGTGCTTTTTATTTATCTATAAGCATTTATTTAAAAAGCTAACATATCATTAGGTGAGCTTGGAGAAAGTCATGGAAGAAGGGGAGGAATGATTGTAGGAGCCACAGGGGTCTAGGAACCAAAAGAACATAGGCCACTTATCTACTGATCAGGGCCTCAGACTGAATTCTTCCACAGGCACACACGTTAAACAGTTATCATCAGCAAGTAGGCAAAATTTAAAGAAACTATTATGTCAGGCACATTCTTTTCTAAATCTATCCTTTTGTGTTTCTGACCAACTTTTTTCCAGGAATGTTACTCTAGAGTCACATAAAACATTTCAAATGTGGGCTGCTACTAAGAAGCATCAAGAAGCCATAAATCCTCCATTCAAAGTTCTGGAAAGGATTTGGAAACAACTCCAGGTAAGTGACCATAGGATTACCATGCACTGATCAAAAGAAGTTGGAAAAATGCATAATCCTCATATCTGGAATATTTATAACTATCAATTCTAATTTACCAAGGTAGTAAACAGTGCTAAATGAATGTGATTGCTAAAGAGCCATTATTTCTGTGAATGAAAACCCATGCCTGGTATTTATTTTTCTAATGTAAAATTCACCAAATCTTAATATGGAAAATAGAAGCTAGCTGTAATAAAACATTTTGGGAGTTCATTCACAGAATGAGAACTAACAACTTACAACACCCAGAGATAAAATGGAAGCTAAAATCAAATGCATAATATATCACACTTAGTTATTTTATTTTAAAGAAAACCATTAAAAGAATAGCCACACTGTTAGTTCCTATACAAGAGATCCAGTTGAAGAATTTAATTGCTTTGGGTAAATGAAGGGCAAATGCTGATTGGAGAATATTTTATATACAACACAAATAACCCATTTATGTAAATTAAGAGTGAAGAAATATATACATTATGAATAAAAATCTAAATAAATACATTTAAAATTACTAAATATTTTACGTGACCATTTTGTATATGCTTTCCTATGTAGATTTATAGATGTGGTGAAGACAGATCTGGATTTGAAACTAAAAGTGAGATTGTAGTGAAAAAGACATCTTGCCTTTCTCTAATGATTGCTAATAATGTTGGTTTGAATGTGATTGTAAACTATCACACATATCCATCATGTACTCAAAAGGTGGTTGCCCTGGATAATTCTTTAAAAATTAGTTAACACTTGCTGATTTCAAATGTAAAAGTTTCTGTTAATTTTTATTTTAAAAATGTTATTTTTGACCTCTTTGTAGGTGATGTAGAAGTTGAAAATAGGGTAACACCAGGAACAAAAGGAGCAACAAGCAAGTAATACAGGCAAATAATGTCAAAATGATGTGTTATTAAATTGGTTATGCTTTTGAATAGACTCAAGATATGTGTTTGGTTCAGTAAGCTGTATTTTTTAATGTTTAATGCTGTGATGTGGTTCATTTCATGAGTGGATATATGGATGGCTCATAACTGGAGGTCCTGATACACTCAGAAATAATTGAAGCTTCTACAAATTAAAGTAAGTTATTTTAATTTCAAAATTGTGTGTGTGTAAACATTTGTTCATATTGAAGAACCAGAATTAACATAAATAATGGTTAATGTAAACAAATGAAAAGTACCCTGTTAACAAGATGATGTAAGTTTGATCTTTTTAATATGTAGGAAGATGAGTTGCTAAAACTAATTTAAGTGCTAATACATCAGAATTCTGTGTTTTATTTTTCATTTAATATTTTTATTTTAAAATTAACTTAATTTCACATATCAATCATGGATTCCCCCACCCTCCCTCCACCCACCCCCTGCCCTCCCCCTAATCCACCCCCATTCCCACCTCCTCCAAGGCAAGGTCTCCCCTGGGGAGTCAGCCCAGCTTGGTAGACTCAGCCCAGCCGAGGCAGGTCTAGTCTCCTTCTCCCTACACCAAGGCTGAGCAAAGTCCTCTTGATAAGTGAATTCTGTACTTTATATAAGCTCAGTGGT
Source organism: Peromyscus leucopus (assembly GCF_004664715.2). Taxonomy (NCBI): domain Eukaryota; kingdom Metazoa; phylum Chordata; class Mammalia; order Rodentia; family Cricetidae; genus Peromyscus; species Peromyscus leucopus. Next base: position 15,110,836 of record NC_051074.1, on the reverse strand, counting down.
TAAACCATAGAAATTTTCTTAAAATATGTATGCAGCTGTTAAATTAAATAAAGAAACACAAAAACATTTGTGGTCATATGTTGTATCCCCCAGTATATCATATACCCTAATAAAGCTTATCCAAGGATAAGAGGAAAAAGCCAGCCACTATATTAATCATAGAAGTCAAGCAATGGTAGCACACACCTTTAATCCTAGCATTTGGGAGGCAGGGATCCGTCTGGATCTCTGTGAGTTCAAGGCCACACTGGGGAACAGAGCCAGGCATGGTGGCACATACCTTTAATCCCAACACTAACCATAAAGCTCTGGAGGTCTGTACAGGAAATGACAGAGCTAGGCAGGAAGAGGAAGTGATGTAGCTGGGTAGAGAGAGGAAGTGAGATGGCAGGGACAGAAAGGCATGTAGGCATGGGTGTATAGTAAGTAGGTCTCTTTGGAAGCTGAGGAGTTGGTGAGGTGAAGTTGGCTGTGGCTTGTACTGTTCCCTGATCTCTCAGCTTTCACCTCATTATCTGGCTCCAGGTTTTTTATTAATAAGACCATTTAGCAATTTGCCTTACAAATGTATTGTGTGTCTCTTTTGAGTTATAGTTACACAGAGAAAAGCTAACAAACTCAACCTGCACTAGTGATTCCAGTATTTTATTTTGAATTCTCTAAATTTATCTTAGATACATATATCAATCCTCTCTTATAAATTTATCAATCATGACAACTTTTAAAATATTAACAACAAAATAATTATTCAATCCAATATTGTTAAAATCTAATTTCTTGGTGTGTATGTGTTACTATAATAAAAAGTATGGATAATTGGGAAACAATAGAAATTTATGTTTTATGTTTTGAAATCTGAGAAGTCCAATTTCCAATGGAACTCTCTCTCTCTCTCTCTCCTAAATATACAAGTATAATTTGATCAGTCTGAATGTTGCTACTTGCATATATGTCTTGAAGGCTGAGCATTTAGTATTAAAACAACCCATTTGTGTGCTCTACCCTGGAGAAGACCTTCTCCTATTCTCAGCATTACTTAGCTGCCTATACTTCTTTGTCCATGTTTGAGGATTCCTGTGCATTTCCTCATGCACCATTGGTATCTCTGCTGGTGGCATTCTTATTTAGGTCACATTTAAGCAGCCATGTTGGTGAGACTTCATAGATATAGCTTCTGATAGATCTAGAAGACAGACTGCTGTTTCTTACAATCATTTGCCCTTTTCTTCTTCAGTGATCCCCAAGCATCTGGGGCAAAAAGTTGTTTTGTAAATTAATTGATGTATTTATTCTATTGGAACTAGGCTCCACAACTCTTTTTTTTTTTTTTTTTTTTTGTAGTGGTCTCCATCCATTGTAAAAAGGAGATTTCTGATAAGGCGTGCTTAGGACAAGTATTGAGAACATAGTTTGGGATCATGTATAAAATGGTGATTATAGGTTCTTCTCTAATAACCATGACTTTGCTAGCCCTTGATAGTTAGATGGAAAAACGTGTTTTTGCCACATGCATTTTGTCCTTAACCAGTAATCATAAACAGTTTGAATTCATGAGAACTTTGAATTAATGTTACCTTTTTTATTTAAAATTTTATTCATTGAATTTTTTTATTCATTTTACATACCAACCAAAGATCTCTCTCTCATCCCTCCTCCCATTCTTCCCCCAGCATTCCCCACCCACCCACTCCCCTATCCCTTCCTCCAAAAAGGTAAGGCCTCCCATGGGGAGTCAACAAAGCCTGGTACACTCAGTTAAGGCAGGACTAAGTCCGTTTCCCCTGCATCAAGGGTGAGCAAAGTATCCGACCATAGGTAATGAGATCCAGAAATCCAGCTCATGCGAGAGGGATAGGACCTGATCACACCTCCAGGGGTTCCTCGAACAGACCAAGCTACACAACAGTATCCCATATGCAGAGGGTCTAGTCTGGTCGCATGAACGTTCCACAGCTGTCTATCTAAAGTTCGTGAGTTCCTATGAGCTTGGTTTAGTTGTTTCTGTAGATTTCACCATCTTAATCTTGACCACCACCACCCCACCCCACCCCCGGCAACACCCCCACCCCACCCCACTCCTCATAGAATCCCTATTCCCTCTCTTTGACTGGACTCTCAGAGCTTGGCTGTGGATCTTTGCTTCTTCTTTCATCAGTTACTGGATGAAGGTTCTGTGAAGACATATGACCTTTCTTAACCCTTGGAGTATAAATTGTCTGGTGCTCTGAAAGAAGTTAGTTATTGCATTTGACATTAGTCTACCTCATTTACTAGCTCCATTCTTCCAGGTCCTGCCACTTCTAAAGCAGTAACACTCATCTCTATGCCAGAAGTTATCTCTAATTGATATCCACTTGCAAATGAGAAACTAGTTTCCTGTGTGTGCAAGTGTCTGGGTCTCCATATCTATCTCTACTTCTTATGCTCTTAATTTGGTTCTTCTTCTTGTTTGTTTTGATTCATTTTATTTCATTTTAGCATTATTACTTAGATGACTCTTTGTCTTCTAAAGAGGGACTGAGAGGTGCAAATCTGCATGGGAGTGGAGGAGGGGAGTAACTGGGAAGAGTAGGGGGAGGGGAACTGTAATCAGAATATACTGTATGAATAAAATCTACTTTCAATTAAAGAAAAGAACTGGGTCTTCTCATGGCTTGTGTTTGGATTTTTTTTTTAATTTAGTCTTTGCATTTTGGGGACAGCACTGTCAGCCCAGATGGGAAATTTTCATTTAAAATCCATATGTATGTACATGTACACAACACACACACACACACACACACACACACACACACACACACACATCAGCTTACATGTGTATTACAGGTGTTTTTAGGTAGATAGTTCATTGCAGGAGTCCTTACAACATTTTCAGACATCCTTAGGTGTTTTACCATTGTTTTGTCTTCTCTGTGTATCTTGATGTAGTAGGTGGTTGTTTTATGCCCTGAAGCACTGCCCCTAGTAAGGTAGCAGGTAGCTGTTACACCTGCCTATGACCTTGAGGTACAAGCCCCTGGGGACCCTTAAGACCTAGGATGTACAAAACAGCACTCTCTTCTGCTGTAGGATGTTCTGTTTGTTAAATGTGTTGCTCTGATTGGTTAATAAATAAAACACTGATTGGCCAGTAGCCAGGCAGGAAGTATAGGAGGGACAAGCAAAAAAGAAAATTCTGGGAACAGGAAGGCTGAGTCAGGAGACGCTGCCAGCCACCACCATGCAAAACAAGATGTAAAGTACCGGTAAGCCACGAGCCACGTGGCAACTTATAGACTAATAGATATGGGTTAATATAACATATAAAAACTAGATAACAAGAAGCCTACTGCAGCCATACAATTTGTAAGCAATGTAAGTATCTATGTGTTTATTCAGTAGGGTTTAAGCAGCTGCGAGAGTGGCAGGTGAGAGAGATTTGTCCTGACTGTGGGCCAGGCAGGACCAAAAAACTTTAACTATACTCTTCACTTTGCTACCTCGTGGTTTTGGATGCTGGTAAAGACCAGGGAAGAGCTTGCCAGAGAACCACGTTGGACTGTGCTTCACTTTTCCAGGATCCTGCAAGAAATTCCTTTATTCTGTGTAGTGAGTTAACCCCAAAATAAATTCCTTTGATCATTATAGACTCCATGGATTAATACCAATATCTCCCTGTCCTCCTACTTGGATCTCCCATCCTTTTTCTGGTGCCTCTATCATTCCCCTTGTATCATTTCCCCCACTCTTTATTGCTCCCCTACCTACCTGCTACCCTGGCAATGATCTGTTTTTACCTACTAGTTACTGCAGTTACTCCAGATGATATACTCACATCTGAAAATTAGGAAATACGATCCTCAGATGTGAGAGAACATTTAACATTTGTCTTCCTCTATCCTGATTTCTTCAGCCAATATGATATTTACTAGGGCCATTCATTTCACTGCAAAAAATTTCTGGAATTATTTTTCTTTGCAGCTGGACAGTATTCCTCAGTGGACATGTACCACATTCTAATTATCCATTTATCAATTTAAGGCCATTTACATTGTCTCCATCTCCTAGATATTGTAAATTGAACCATAATGAACATGGCTGAGCAAGAATCTGTGGAAAAGGATGTCTAGTACTTTGGGCATCTACCTAGGAGTGGTAAAGCTGCTTCATAGGGTGGATTTCATTTTTCAGATTCCTCCACACTGATTTTCATAATGGTTGCATCAATGTGTGATTCTACCAAGAGTAAATCAGAGTTCCATTTCCCACACCACCACCAGCATTTATAGCTCATTTTGTTTAGCATTCTGACTGTGGTAAAGTGAAATCTCAAATTTGCTTTGATTCGTATTTCCCTAATTATTAGTAATATTTTTGCTGTTTCTTTAGTTATCGCTTAGCAATTTTTATTACTTCTTTTGAGAACCATCTGTTTGTTTTCCAGGCTCATATTTTTATGGGTCTTTTGTTTTTTTGCCTTTTGTTTTTGAGGGTTTTTTGCATTTTATAATTTCTGAATATCAATCCACTGCCATCTTATAATTGGGAGATTAAAAAATAACTTGATTATTTGGGTTTCTGCTTCAACTGACTGCTTTTTAACTGTGAAGATGTGTGGTGGCATTGTGTTCCCCAAAATATTGTGCACCCTAATAAACTTATCTGGGGTCAGAGACAGAACAGCCACTAGATACAAAGGCTAGAAAATGGTGGCACTCACAACTTTAATCCTAGCATTCCAGAAATAGAAATCCCTCTGGATCTCTGTGAGTTCAAGGCTACATTGGAAACAGCCAAGCATAGTGACACACGCCTTTAATCCCAGAGATCGATGGTAGAAATGAAAGATATAGACGGTGTGAAGACCAGAAACAAGAAGCATTTGGCCTGGTTAAGCATTTGGCTGGTTAAGCTTTCAGGCTTCTAGCAGCACAGTTCAGCTGAGAGCCATTTGGATATGAGGACACAGAGGCTTCCAGTCTGAGGAAACAAGACCAGCTGAGGATCTGGCGAGGTGAGGTAGCTGTGGCTTGTTCTGTCTCTCTGATCTACCAGCATTGACCCCAATAACTGGCCTCGGGTTTGATTTTATTGATAAGAACTTCTTAGATTCCTGCTACAAAGATGTTCTTCAGTTTATGAAGTCCCACTTGGCAATTGTTGACTTACTTCTTGGTTAACTAGAGTCTTACTTGGATGTCCTTTCCTACACTTATATCATGTTAGGTACTGCCAATGTGTTCTATTCTAGTTTTTCGGGTTTCATATCTGGGTCTTTAATTTTGTACAAGAGATAAATCTAATTTCATTGTTCTGCATGTGGATATGCAGCACTACTTGTACAGGATATTTTCATTTCTCCTGTGTATGTTTTTGGTATCTTCGTCAAATATTAAATGACTGAAGTTACATGTACTCATTCATGTTTGGGACCTTGCTTTTGTTCCATGGATCCATATTCCTTCTTTGTACAAATACCATATTATTATTATTGCTGAAATATTTTTTTCACACAATATATTCTAATCCTGGTTTCCCTTTCCTCATCTCCTTCCAGATCATTGCCATATCCCCACATTCTCACATCCACAACATTCTTTCGCTCTCTTAAGGAAACAAAGAGGTGAATAAAACAAAACAAACAAAAACCATAGGATCTCCATGGAGAAATCTTGTATTATTTTAATGGTTCTACCTTTATATGAAAAAATATGTTTTTGTGGAATTCTTGTGCGTGGGCCACACAAATCACCTCTGTATTGTTCTAATTTTATTATATGTACTACTGTTGCAAGCAGAGCAGCTGTTTTTACTATTATGTCTTCATAATGTATCTTGAGATCCGGAATGGTAATCACTTCCAGCACTCTCCTTTATGCCCAGAATTGTATTGACTATCCAGAGATTTGTGGGTCCACAGGATTTTGAGAGTCGTTTTTTGTTTGTTTTGGTTTTTAATTTTTGATGCAGAATGAGATTGGGGTTTTTATTGGGATAACACTGAATTTATAGGTAGATTTGGGTTAACTGGTAATTTTCACAATACTAATTCTACCAATTCATGGGCATGGGATGTCTTTCCATTTCCTAGTTCTTTCCCTACCTCTTTCCTCCGAGATATAAAGTTTTCCTTGTAAAATTCCCTCAGTTGGGGTGTTTGTAAGAAGAATGTCCTGTCCTTAGTCTCCTTTTTTCTACCATTAGAAAAGAACAAAGGGGATTCTCTCTGCCTTGTGAGCAAGGCCACATTGACAAAAACCTCTGGAGCAAAGAATCAGAATATGTATTTTCCTTTTAGTTTTCTCAAGTAGTTTTCCCCAGTTGACTGGAGAGACCCTAGAGACACTTTTACATAGTTTAAATATACTGTATATTAATTATGAGAGGGACATGGGGCTACGGAGATGAGAAGCAGAGTATCATGACTTGCATGCTATTATTGTGCATTTTCTATGCACAAAAATCATAAAAGGGGATACCTATAAGAGTTGTGAATTAATTTTATGTGCCTAATAATTTCTTAGATTAATAACTGAATACATACTCAGATCTACAAGTATTACTTTAAGCACAGATTGATATGTGTAAATGACATTCAGAAAATTCCAGGTACAGAAAGCAATTGGGAGCTATTGAGTCATTTCTATCAAAAGTTCCTGAAGAAATATAAAAATGTATGAATCTCATTTCATAGCCTATATTTTACTGTCTAGTACTTAAAAAGAAATATCCTTATCATAAATTCTATCATAAATTTAAAGAGTGATGCAATTATTCCTGGAAAGTTGATTCTACTAAATTATAAAAGTCCTGGATATCATTGTAGGGTAGATATAAGCTCTGAGAAAAGCCTACATTTGTTGAAAAAGGATGTATATATATATACATACACACACACACACACACATATATATATATATATATATATATATATATATATGAAAATTTTGTAGAGAAACTATCTGTCTCAAATGCTATAATTCAGTAAAATCAGACTCATCCTTTGTTCATAGCGTGGTAGGTAAGAAGACTGGAAGAATGGAAGAATGACTGATGTATTATTCCTATTAAAAAAATAACAAGGCACAATGCTCATCTCAGGAATTACAGCAGAATGCCCAATGCTTGTGATAGCCCAAGTCACAGTATTTGGATAATAGTCTTCTCTTAAAATTTCATTGAACAGTTGTAAGAAAATACAGATGTCCACAAGACTGACAGGAAACTATTGTATATCTTTTACAAATATGTTTTTTTTCTAAGATATATATGAATATACTGATTTTTATGAGGATTTAAAGTCCATTAAATACTCCAAATATACTACATTAGGCATCGCTCCCCCCCCCCGACTTGATATATTTTAAACACTGAATAAATAAAGAATGCAGACAAATAAAAACTGTCTGAGTTCTGAAATAAAACAGTAAACTAGCCGGGCGCTGGTGGTGCACACCTTTAATCCCAGCACTCAGGAGGCAGAGGCAGGCTGATCTCTGAGTTCGAGGCCAGCCTGGTCTCCAAAGAGAGTTCCAGGAAAGGCTCAAAGCTACACACAGAAACCCTGTCTCAAAACAAAACAAAACAAAACAAACAAAAAAAAAAACACAGTAAACTAGAACTATATATTTTCACCAATAAGCCAATACTATTGATGTAATTTAGAACTCATTCATTTTAAGTTGGAACTGCACACTTTACATTACACTACAATATCTAGCAGCTAATGTAATGTGTATGTCAATTATCTCTGTGCTCTAGAATTCTATGGTTTCACCACACTGAGATAGAAGATTCATGACCAAAACAGGACTGTTTTTGATTCTTTCTCTGGTTCTTCTTTCTAACCCCCCCCCCCCAAAAAAAAAACTAATTTTTTGTTCCAATGGCACCATTAAACTTCCATTGGGCATTAAATTACTGCGGCCTTATTGATTTTCTATACAGCGCCACCAGGGTATTTTTTCCCCTTTCATTGTGATCATTGGGTCTGTTGGCTTAATTCTGCATCAATTATCACTCTATGAAGAGATATTCTGCACTTGGAATGATTTCCTCACCTCTCCTGTTAAATGTGGTTGTTTATTCTGTTTTCATACATTAGGATAGAAATCTTTTAAAAGGTTGCTTATAAAGTTACTTATATAAGTAAGATGGATATAGTTATTGTCCCTCATTACTTGAATAGGTAAGAAAGGTCAGAACAAGATAGAAGCTTCAAGATTAGATACCAAACACAAATGAAGACAGAGACTGAAGTAAGTCATTCACACACAAAGAAAAGCCAGCAGCTAACAGTAGAGAGGAAGGGGACAGAAAGGATTCTTACAGGGCCTATGGAATAAAAGCAGAACCACAGACATGGTGATTCCAAGAATTCTAGTCTCCAGAACTATGAAATAATATATATTTATTGATTTGGACAATGAGAAATTAAGAATATTTGTTCCTGCTGTCATATGGAACAAATAAATATTTTTGATGAACTTCCCACTGAACTATTAAACAAAACTTCATATCCTTTTTAAAAATTATTTTTAATATTTTATAATTGTATATGTATATATTTTTCTCTGTGTATAACGTAAGTGCTTGCTGAATATGGAAGCCAGGAGAATCAATCAGATCTCCCATTACTGGAGGTACAGATGTTTGCAAGCCACCAGGTGATTACTCAGAACTGAATCTTGGTTCTATGGAAGAGTGGCCAGTGGTCTTAACTGCTCAGCCATCTCTCCAGTCATAAGGCATGCCTCTCACATGAAAGATAGGTGTTAAAATTGCAAAGGCTGCTAACAAAAGACCTTTTATAAAATGGAACACATGTTCATCAATGAGAGTGTGACTCTATTAACACAGAGTATGTGATTTTTTTCTGAATCTGGGGAGGACTTCAATGGACGCATAGTGGCAGTACTTTAACGTCACTAGAAAGGAGCCCTGTCACAGCCAAACATGTAATGACAGGTCATGAATAGTAAGTAAGTATATTGAATTTTTTGACTTCTTTATTTTTCTTTTATTTTTGAGATTATAAAATATTATAATATTTCTCCCTTCCCTTTCTTCGCTCTAAAACCTCCCAACCACCCCTCCTTGAAGTCATTCAGATTCATAGACTCTTCTTTCATTAATTGTTGTTACATGCATTTGTGCATATGAGAATATATATATATATATATATATATATATATATATATATATATATTCCTTAATACAACCTGCTCAGTCTGTATAATGTACATAATTAAATACATATTTTTAAGGGCAAACCATGTGATATTACCCAATTTGTGTGCCAATTCCTTGGGAAGATTACTTCTCCCACACATAGCATACCTTAGTGACATATAGTTATTTATGTGGGGCTGAAGACTCCTGGTCTCTATGTCACTTTACCATATATATTGTTATCCTTGGTCACTCATGTTTAGGCAATCACACTGGTAGGCATTTTGGATAAAGCTTCTTTCATTTCTAGAAGACAAATTCTACCGGAAAACTATCTGATCTTCTGATTCTTAATTAATAAATATATTAAATAATAAATATACAGTATGCACACATATACATATATACATAAACAGTAAGTAATAAAGATGTCTGAAAAATCTACAAAAATTATATTATTAATTTCTATCTTAGTTTGGATTTCTATTGCTATGTAGAGATACCATGACCACAGCAACTCTCATAAGGAAAACATTTAATTGAGGTTAGCTTACAGTTTCAGGGGTTTAGTCCATTATCATCATAGTGGGATATCCTCTTCCTCATCCTCACATTCTTTTGGACTGTCACATTCCCAACCCTTCCTTTGCTTTGCAATTTATCTTATCCACCTGTCATTGTCAACTGACTGATTTCTATACTCTGTGTTGCCACAACTCTAAGTGTAGTATCTATTAGGCTTCCATGACTTTCTGGTCTACTGTAGATCATCACAGACCCCCTCTGTTCCTCTAACTTCTGGAATGAATGAGGAGGAGAACCTTTTAAAAATTAAATTTTCTCATGTAGATACATTCAAACCCCAGGTAATTTTTCTCTTACCTCATTTGCCCATTAAAATTTTGGTAATTTTCAAAAATTCTTCATGCCTTTATTATGATTCACAACCCATGCATGACTTTTAATTGTCACTAATGTACATTTTGGCAAAAGACATAATATTAGTGACTTTAAAATATATTTAGGTAAGTTCATTCTTCCAAAGGCATTTTCCATGCATAATAACCCAATTTAAAAGAATATATCTAATTTGGTTCTAGCTTGACAGGATTTTAAATGTGGCTCAGAGGAGGTGAAATCTTTGGTATAGTTCCAAGCTAAATATATTAAATCCCTCATAGAAAATTTACATTCTCTTACTTTTGCACATTTCGATTTATGTCATTTGGAGTTGCCCTATATATTTTATTAGGGTTGCTAACTGATCTCAACACATTATTTATAGAAAACACCTTTAGCCTACAAAGTTCCAGTATAATTATTTATTAAGATGTTATTTGAATTTTTCATAACACTTTAACTGGTTCAAACTAAAATAGAAATCTAAATTATTTTCCCTTATTGTTTTCTTAGGTTCACTAAATTCTTAATTCCTACAAGAATATTTTAATTTTCCATGTAAAAGAGAACTTCCCAGAATAAGATAGAGAAGGACTATACTTTTATATGTTGTGATTGCTGGATTGATAACATTTTTGTCACTATCATTCAAATAATTGTTAGAGCCTAATTGATTTTTCTGTCAAAAAATGTTTTCAAGGCAACTGACATACATAACTCATGGTCAAAAAGATGTTATACTCTTTCACATATCAGAAGGATTTGGCTTTAATCTTAAAGGGATTTCAATGTGATTTTCCTGGTTTGTGATATTTTCGGACTCATTTATTTCTGTTTTCATGCCAAATAAAGTGAAGAGAGAGAGAACAAGCCAGGGTGAGTGGTGAGCACGTATGATCCTTCAAATGCACTAACTGGAGTCAGTTAGTATGTGCTGTTTTGCCACATAATATCTGTGTTATTCAGGTGAATTTCCTTGTGGGTTGTTAAGCCTAAGATTCACAGTTTACAAATAACTATAGTGGCATATATCTCTTTAAGGTTATGTAACAGTATTCATGTAAAATTTGTCTGGCATATGTGGAATTGATATGATAGTGTTTACAATATTTAGATTTAAAATAAATAACAAAATACTAGCACATCATTGGCTAACCTTCTCTATCTCAGACCCCTTATGAAAGATAACACTATTCTTATAATTGTTATGTGAGACACCTTGGTGTTATAAATAAATAGCTCTTTAGGAACTGTTTAACATGAACACAAATCCAAGCTGCCAGAAATTAGACTAACATCAGCATCATTTTCTTCAAAGTCTATGCCAACCACTGAAGAGATCATTTATATGATTGTTAGCAAATTTTTTATAATAGTAAAGGGCATTTTATTTTAGCAAATCAGGTAATACATGCAAACGCTAAGCAAACTAGAGCAAAACTGATGAGATGGCATGTTAGAGTAAAGGTAAAAATCAGTGAATGTCTTCCAGTTAACCTGTAATAGTCAAAGAAGGGTAAAACTATTAAAATCCTATTATATCTACATGTAAATGACTAATAGCAAATGTTTAATGTGTAATCTATTTAAAGAATTTCTGAGCACCAATACATATGCATGCATACTTCACAAAAATCTGCTGTTACACATTAACATGTGATGACTTAGTATTCAGATACTGATAATCTTTTGACATATAGTTTTTGTATCAATGTATTTCTTGTGTATCTATTTTTGAAAATACATGTTTTATTTTTCACATTTGTGTTTGTGTGTATATGTATGTGTGTGTGTGTGTGTGTGTGTGAGAGAGAGAGAGAGAGAGAGAGAGAGAGAGAGAGAGAGAGAGAGAGAATGAGTATCTACAACATTTTCCTTAATATGCTCATGACCTGTGTTAACCACTGCATACTTTAGAAAGGAGCTGTGCTCTGACTGAGGTTAAAAGCAGCACAATTATATTGATATTAATACAAATCCTAGAAGGCAGTTTGAAAATATTATTGCTTAGCACATTAACGATAGTAAGTTCCCCACCCCCAGAGCCTGTGTTATCTTCAGTAATGGGCATTTGACCAGGTTGAAATATCAGACATGAATTCCTTCCTGCAAAGCAGACCTCAAATCCAAATGGAAAATGGTTGGTACTACCATAACCATTGTACCACAACTACATCAGTAGACACAGCTTACTGGCAGGGAAATACTGTACTGGGAAGGGTTCAGCACTGCCTTATAAAATAGATATTCTTCTACCCCAGCTCTATTTGCACCTATAAGCAGTGTGCAAGCTACCAGCAGGCAATTTTCAGGTAAGTTTCAATTGTCTAGCTTGATTTGTCTGTGTCCTGCAACCCAAATGTGTGGTGCATGACCATCCAGTCATGGGGGTAAAACATAAGCAATGCAAAAGGGCCTGTGTTCCAAAGATAGACATGGTAGCACACACCTCTAATTCCTTCATTCCTAATAGAAAATGAGGTGCAAAACTATGTATCCAGAGGTAAACAAGAGAGCCTGTAGCAAACAAGGTAGGCCCCTGATTTTGTCCTTTGACCTCCATTCATATGCAGTAGCACTGAAGTGCCCACACTCATTCACACAAACACATACATGTACACACATGATGTGTTCAAAATGTCAAAGCTAGGTTTGGATTATCTTAAGATCATCATTCCATATATAAAACATAATTTGCCATGGGGTAAAATTCAAAATTAAATTCTTAATCTTATAAAACAAATATGAAATGGAATTTTTGTGCACACACACGTATGTACTGTTAAGTGAATATTACTGTGATTAATGGTAGTATGAATTAATGTTAGTGTGCTACAACTGTTAACATAAAGCACACAGAATTGTCAGCCACTTTCTCAAAATGTTAGCACAAAGAAAGAGATACAAATGTCTGTATATTTATATTTTCTTCTTACTAAGCTAATTCTCTCATCTGATGCAACATTCTGAGAGATACGTATCATCAAAATACTTCAATTTTATAACATGCCATTATCAACAATAGGGCATTAAAAGGGCACAGAAGTTTATTGAGCAACACTTATCAGCTGTTTCTCTCTTAGACACCTTTTGCACATTTTTCTCCCTCAACGCTCAAAATAGTCCCTAAAGCTATACCCCATCTTCATCACGTTATCACTAAAACTCCTCAAACATATGATAACTGACTCAAGTAAAATTTCTAGGAATTCAATTTATGTTATTTCTGATCCTATATTTATTGTGGTCATAATATTTTAAGAATACATTGCTGTGGGAAGTTCTGTATGCTGTGAATATGTGCTGCCCTGATTGGTTGATAAATAAAACGCTGATTGGCCAGTAGCCAGGCAGGAAGTATAGGTGGGATAAGCAGACAAGGAGAATTCTGGGAAGAGGAAGGCTGAGTCAGGAGATGCCAGCTCACCTTCCAGGGAGCAACATGTAATGGCACACATGTAAAGCCATGGAACACATGGTGACATATAGATTAGCAGAAGTGGGCTGAGTTTAAGTGTAAAAGCTAGTCAGTAGGAAACCTAAACTAATGGCTGAGAAGTTTTAATTAATGTTAGCCTGTGTATGTTTACTTGGGCCCAAGTGGCTGTGGACTGGTGGATGAGAGAGATTTGTCCTGACTGCAGGCCAGGTGGGACACAGGAAAACTTTTAGTTACAAATGGCACCAAAACGTGGAGCAAGAGTTTCCGCCTAAAACCGGAGAAAGCTTAAATAAAAAAAAAAAAAATGCTAAAAACAGCTTCCTAATTGTGTATGGCAGATTCACAGTAGCATGTGAGCTTGAGTGCAGCATGACAGATTTCCACCACAGTACACAGTGGCATCTCTAAGCCACACAATGCACTGCATAGTGGATTTTGCCTTTGCTAGTACAGACAAAAATAAATAGATTTCTGGGCTACACACTGCTTTAATAGAAGCAGAGACCCACTGCCTCCCAGAGTCAGCAGACAGAATGGTTCATAGAGCTGGTGGTAAATATACCACCACCATGTTGAAAAGCTGAGGTGGGTAGATCAGCAGCCAAGGCTTCTGCTTCAGTACTAACTGCTGCAGTTTAAAACAATAGATTCACAATAAAACAGATTCAGGTGAGAAAATCCATAAACAGTTTACAGTGTATGTAAAAATGTATGTAGAGTTGGAAGAGAGAAAAAAAGAAATATAGACAGCTATATACAGAAATATAAAGTTTTAAAAAACAAAGTATTTAAAGAGACAGTAAAGGTAATATACAAAAAATAAGCCATGTAACGATGGATATTACACAGGGAATCTGGATTGTGCTGTCTTGGGGATTTTTAACTGCAGAAAGACATATGATTGTAAAGGCTGCTCTGTTAAATCAATAAGTATATTTTAAAGGTATCTTGACTTCAAAATTTGGATCTAAGGATATGTTGCTTTGGAAAGGAAGTTCTGCTTCGTTTCCACAGAAAGCAAGAGGCTATGGATTTGTTCCGGGTTAAGATGGATCAGGTTTGACCAGCCAAGACCCCCTGAAAGGTCTCTGATGACACCATGGCCCAGGTGATCCAACATTCAGAATGGCTTCAAGGCAACTGGCTCAGATAATGCAGCCTCATAGACTATTCCATTCAGCACTTGACCATTATCTGGAATTTTCTCAGGATCCCCATAAGACTACCAGTGCCCCCTATCAGCAGGAAGTAGCATAGAACACTATACCCACATTCCCAAAAATGGACTATGAATGTTTGTCTTTGTTTAGGTTGTTGGTTGCAAATTGTTATTGGTCATAGTCAATCTCTTTCTAAAAGAAGAAGGGAGGATATGATGTAGAAATATAGGATATAGATGTGGCAGGATGAAAGGGTAGATTTTTGAATTTACTTTTGGAGCAACAAATTGTTTGAAATGTTTTACATTGGTATAGGTTTTAGTTTATTGATATAAATTTAAAGTTAATTTTGTTATACTGTATGTATATTTCTACTCTTATTTAAGGTGTGTATATACAACTCATTTGAAATTGTAGTGTATAGTTGAGAAATACAGATTAATAGTTAAATATCTATGATAATCAAACTTGTAGTCATTTTACGTTTTCTAGGTATACATAGATATAATTCAATTAGGTTGGTAATCTTTAAACACTTCAAAGACCTACAGAACATGGAATTTTAAATATTTTAAGACTTTGGCTTTTTGGACATTAAGACATGTCTGCTCCTGGCAGCATCAGCACTTCAGGAAAGATAACAGACATTGAAGAAACTCAGTATAGTGTTTGATTTCTTTGTCACAAAAGTAAGCCACTAGGCAAAAAAGTGCCCTTGCATTGACTGTTTGATGATATGTTGTATAAACTAGACATGCAGGATCCATAGGAAGGTGACTTTTCAAGGTGAGATGGTCCTTCAGGTTCCTATTTTGCAAAAGAAACTGCCAGACATTCTACAGGACACAGAAAAAAAAATGACTGACAGACTAGGCTTATGGGCTGAAAATGGATGCCCCAATGCTAGAGAAGAACTTTGGGTAACTGTCCAGGCAGGCAGCTGTCTCTGTCATTCTAGATTTTTTGGAAGCTTATTACAATGTTCTTCTTGTTTACTTAGATAATAATGTATACTTCTGAGGTCTTTGATGTAGTTGAAGACTAGATAGCTATTATTATAGTTTTCCTTAGTTATGATAAAAGATAAATTAGACATGAAACTTTAGACTCACAAATATAGAATAGATAGAATATTTTCTTTAATTTTGCCAAATACAAATAGATTAGATATTATAACTATAATTCTTGCTTGACAGCTGTTTTGTTATATGTAATTTTTTCTATGTTAAATTTAAATCCTTCCTTTTTGATTAGACAGAAAAGGGGAGGTGCTGTGGGATGTTCCACAAACTGTGAATGTGTTGCTCTGATTAGTTGATAAATAAAAAGCTGATTGGCCAGTAGTCAGGCAAGAAGTGTAGGCAGAATAAACAAACAAGGAGAATTCTGGGAAGAGGAAGGCTGAGTCAGGAGATCCCATCCCACAGTCCAGGGAGCAACAACTCAGGTAAAGCCATGGAACACACGGCAACATACAGATTAGCAGAAGTGGGCTGAGATTAACTGTAAGAGCTAGTCAGTAGGCAGCCTGAGCTAATGGCCAAGCAATTTTAATTATATTAGCATGTGTGTGTTTACGTGGGTCCAAGCAGCAGAGGGACTGACAGGTGAGAGAGATTTGTCCTGACTGAGGGCCAGGTGTATAGCATGAATCTTAAAAGTTCTTGTTGATAAAATCAAACCCGAGGCGAGTTATCGGGGTCCATGCTGGTAGATCAGAGAGACAGAACAAGCCACAGCAAACCTCACCTGGTCAACTTCTCAGCTGGTCTTGTTTCCTCAGACTGGAAGCTTCTGTGTCCTCATCCCAATGGCTCTCAGCTGAACTGCTGCTGGAAAGCCTGAAGCTTAACCAGCCACATGCTTAACCAGCCAAATGCTTCTAGTTTCTGGTCCTCACGCCTTATATACCTTTCTGCTTTCTACCATCACTCCTTAGGATTAAAGACTTGCTTTCTGGGATTAAAGGCGTGAGTCACCATGCCTGGCTGTTTCCAATGTGACCTTGAACTCACAGAGATCCCAGATGGATTTCTGCCTCTGGAATGCTAGGATTAAAGGCGTGTGCTATCACTGCCTAACTAGTGGCTTTTCTGTTCTCTGACCCCAGATAAATTTATTAAGGTACACAATATTTTGGGGAACACAATACCACCACATAGGTGGGACACAGGAAAACTTTCAGTTACAATATATCATTCATACATGTCAGTAATGTGTGTTGAAATGGGTACAAGTAACTAGACATCAAAATACCAAACAATCCAATTTAAAAATGGGCTACAGAGCTAAACAGAGAATTCTCAACAGAAGAAACTCAAATTGAGTTAAGGAATTGCTCAATATCCTTAGTCATAATGAAAATGCAAATCAAAATGACGCTGAGATACCATCTTACACCTGTCAGAATGGCTAAGATCAAAAACACTGATGACAGCTTATGTTGGAGAGGATGTGGAACAGAGGGAACACTCCTCGACTATTGGTAGGATTGCAAACTGGTACAGCCACTTTGGAAACCATATGGCAGTTTCTCAGAAAAATTGGGAATCAATCTTCCTCAAGACCCAGCTATACCACTCTTGGGCATATACCCAAGAAATGTTCAATCATACCACAAGGACACATGTTCAACTATGTTCATAGCAGCATTAATTATAATAGCCAAAACCTGGAAACAATCTACATGCCCCTCAACTGAAGAATGGATAAAGAAAATGTGCTACATATACACAGTGGAGTACTACTCAACAGTAAAAACAATGACATCATGAAATTTGCAGGCAAATGGATGCAACTAGAAAATATCCTGAGTGAGATAACTCAGACTCAGAAGGACAAACATGATATGTATTCACTCATAAGTGGATACTAGTTGTAAAGCAAAGGATAACCAGACTGCAACCCACAGCTCCAGAGAAGCTAGCTAGCAAGGAGGACCCTAAGAGGGACACATAGCTTGCCCAGTGAGAGAGAAATAGATGAGATCTACATGAGCAAACTGGGGGTGAGGGGTGTAATGGAGGGCAAGGGATGGGGGATGAGAACATAGGGGAATGGGAAGTCCAAACTGGAACAGGGACAGAGTAGGAGAGAAAGGAAAGAGATATTAGGATAAGTGAAGACATCATGGAAACAGGAAGAAACAGGGTGCTGGGAAGTTCCCAGGAATCCACAAGGATGACCCCATGTTAGACTACTAGCAGGAGTCAAGAGTAAATATCCTAATTGTCATCATAGAGCCTTCATCTAGTAACTGATGGAAGCAGATGCAGATATTCACAGCCAGGCACCAGGGCAAGCTCCAGCAATCCAATCAATGAGAGAGGAGGGAATCTATGAGCAAGGGACATCAGGATCATGAGGGGTAAATGCTCATAGATGGCCAGCCAAACTAGTGGAAACTCATGAATTGTGAACCAGTAGCTGTGAAGCCCCCATGGGATTGGACTAGGCCCTCTGGATAGATGAGACATTTGTTTAGTTTGAACTGTTTAGGGGGCCCCCAGGCAATGGGATCAGAATCTGTCCTTGGTGCATGAGCAAGTTTTTTGGAGCCCAGTGCCTATGGTGGGATACCTTGTGCAGCCTTGGTACAGGGGGGAAAAGCTTGGACCTACCTCAATTGAATGTTCCAGGCTCTGCTGACTCCCCATGGGAGAACTTGTCTTAGAGCAATTGGAAATGGGGGGTGGGTTGGGGAGGAAGGCTGGGGGGTGGGAGGAGGGAGGAGAGGGGGATCTGTGGTTAGTATGTAAAATGAACAAAAAAATTCTTAATAAAAAAGAAATTGGTAGGAATATGGGAAATTTATTTCCAATTTCTATGATTTTTAACTTAACATATATAAACTATATAATTTATAGGTGCCACACATTTTTTAAATCATGTATTATATGAACATCTAATGTCCTTATTTATATATAACTTAAACAAAATTTAATGGAATAAAATGTTTCAAATTTCTTGAAATATAAATTATTTTTCTAGTTCTAATATATACTCACTAAAATAAGTTACATTTTTTGCCAATCAACTTATTAATTTATAATTGTAGTTACTTTGTTTTATAGTACTCATTTTCTCTAGTACTCTGTCTGCCAGAGCCTCACTATTTACAGTGAAGTCTCTATGCCTGCCTTGCAAACTCCATCTTCTCCTTTTTTTAATGAACTCTGTTCCCCAGGTCTTTCATCAGACTTAAATTTATTGTAATAGCAGGTGCTAATTGAACACAATGGAGTCAACCTGAAATAAAAAGGCACACTCTTGTTTATATTTTTTCTCTTTAGGCAAGCTTCTAAAATAATGGAAAAATCAAAGAGGCTGAGTTATTGATTGATAACTTTTTCAAAAACCTGTTATTTTTCCATTTAATCAATTCTGAAAACAATTTGAAATGTACACTTGTCATGAAAATTACTATTGTTCTTCACTAGTTTGAGAGTCTCAAATCTGTAGCTGTCACCTAGTGTGTTCTAGTACCAACTTCCTACTTTATCCAAATCAATGAAATGCATGTTCTTTGTCCCTGGATTTCACTGAAAATAGATCTACAAAAAGCAAGAGTATTTAGACTTCTGCTATACAGCTGCACATTTCACAATTGAGATGTTGACAAACTCTTTTTGGTGCTCCTTTCTTTAAAAACCATTCTAATTTCGAATATGAAAGATTTTTCTACCTCCTACGATCATAATGAAACACATCCTTCAAGTTCAGTCTGAAAATAAACCAATTAAGAGTAGTGAGCTAGTCAATGAAACATGAGTGGGCATTCCACTTATTTATTTATTTTTATTTTGCAAGCCTTCACTATCAAACTGAGTTCCAATTCCTCCTACATTTTTTTCTTTTCCTTTTGAGATTATAATTATACCATTTCTTTATTTCCTTTTCTTGCTCCACACTCTCCACATACATCTCTTTGTTCTCTTTCAAATTCATGTTCTTTCAGTTCATTAACTGTTGCTACATGCATATATATATATATATATATATATATATATATATATATATATTTCTAAATATAACCTGCTGAGTCTTAATAGTGTTACTCATGTGTATATTTTCAGAGTAACCAACTGGTATATTCCTCCCAAGAGACTGTTTCTCCCATTCTTGGCCTTCTGGAATTCCCTCTAGTTCTTTGTGCAAGATTGGATCATGCTTTCCTCATCTATTTTTGAATGTCTATTGTTGTTGTCCTTGTTAAGCTCATATTTAAGTAGTCATGGTGGTAAGACACTACTAGAAAACATAATCATACTTAAATTTCCCAGATCCTCTGGCTTTTACAATCTCTCTGCCCCTGTTCTGTGGATTGATCCATTGTTACTATGCTCCACAACTCTGCATTTTAATTGGTCATCTTTTTCTGCAATGGTCTCTAGTGTATCAATAAATTATTAAACAGCAAGGTTTAAAATGTATTTAAGGTATACTCAATCATCGAGATTTGTAAAAGTGTTGCATGTATGTGTGTATGTATACATTTATATATACTTTAGATATCTGAAAGTAAAAATTACACATATGAGGATTCAATTTTACAGTTCGTTATCAGATGTGAGGCAAAAAAAGTGTTAAAATTTTTAAATATTACACAGGTGGTTATGTGAAAATGTGGCTGATTGAGTAAGGCATCACATAAAGACTTTCTGCTTCCCGTCCATCACACATTCAAATGACAATTCAAGCAGGAAGATCTGAGAGCACGGCTAAATTGTTGAAAGCATACATACATGTGTGTTCTTAATCCTTATATTAGGCATTTTTGTTATGTAAAAAGATAAATATTATGGACTTTTGTACAATCCATAAATGTGCTGCTTTCTTGGAATAGAAACAGACAATTTAAGCTTTTTAAGGAACCAATATTGGTGAGGTAAAAGCTTTGAATTCCTTGCCAAGTCTGGCACTGAATTCTGTTTTAAGTTCCATAGATCAGAGAAATTGTGAGTTTTCTCCTGTTGCAATACTTTGCCAATGTCAAACTATCTGTCATCTATGCTTGCCAGTCTTCTTCAATACTCTCTTTTCCAGTTAAAAGAAGAACTCGGATAGTAATCAAAAGTCTTTGATTCAAACACCATTACCACCATCACAGTTGAAACATGAAAAGATTTTTTTTATTGGAAATGAAAAACAAGATGAATTAGCTTCCATGGTCTTAATAAGAAAAATGCATTTCTCAACCAAATAGCATTTCCTATTGCCTTGACAGCCAAACTTTGAAATATTCACTAAACTTTTTTAGACAGTCTATCCAAATACATGTTTTCTTGCATGTTATGTAATGTAAAATGTAATACAAGTTAGGTTTCCTAGGATTAATTAATAAAATAAAAGCCATGTCAACTTTCAAGGAAACAAACACATGCAAACTCACTCAAATAGTTTGGGCAAGTTTGGTGCTTAAAGTTTCAGCATGGGGAATATGAGCTCCATGATCAAAGTCATTCTCTGCAATTAATCTTATACAATTCACTGCACTTTTTCCTCCATTCCAACATGTACATTTCTTAGATAATTCAGGAAATTAATGTTCTTATATTAAAATGTTTGATGTAGAGTTGGAAATACAGAAGAATAAAAGCACTAGGATTTCAAGCCTCCATTGGAAATGGTGGGAAGTAAACTGTGCTTAGTCTCTGCTCTTTGGAGCCTTATTTAAGCAGGATTATTCATGCCCACCCTTGTACTTAGTATGGAGGTGTGAGAAATTCTTACATCAGACAGTAGACTTGCATCATCAGGATTGGGCAAAGTACCTTATTCTCTAAGTAATAGAGTATTTGGTTACAGAGATTCTAACAAGAAAATGAGCAACCATTGCTTCACCTACTACTTTTATTGAAAGCAGATTTCTCTATTCTAAATTGATTTTTTTTTTAGCTATTTAAAAGAACACTATCCTTCCCTCCTTCATTGTTGTACTTTCCCTGTTTGAAAGCCAGATACTTAAGAGTTGGACATGAAAAAATTCTTATTAATACTATATTCAGCAAAACTGTCCCCAAAATTAGGGAATTAGGAAAACAAACAAAATCCGAGTTATATTATTACCACAGCTCCTACCCAGAAAATCTTCAAATGAGCAAAGCAGGGTGAAATGAAAGAATACTGGACAATAACTTAAAGCCATACACAGAAGTAAAGATCAAATAAATAGACTATATTGCCACCTTAACACCTAGTGTTGTTGCAGGTAGCTTCATATGAATTTCTGTTTTCTAGGTGATTTAAGAACCACCTATCAAATTGGTAAATGACAGATTAAATAAATGAATGCAGAAAATGTGGTTCATATGCACAATACAACAAAATTCACTTGTAATGAAGAATGGAATCATGATTTATGAAGCACAATGGGAGGAATTCAGTGAAATAGTTTCAATTCAGAAAGACAACTGCACTAATACTCCTTTCATATACAATATATATGTATATATGCACAACACATATGAAAGAATATAAAAGGGACAGTTTAAGAGAACAAAGAGTTCTAAAGGGATAAAGGAAAAGATTAAAAAATGGAGGGTAATATATATATATATATATATATTCATCATATATATATATATATGATGAAAACAGATGAAGGTACTATTTGAGAGGTTAACAGTGAGGGAGAAGAAAGAAGCTAATAAAATGAGAGAAAAGAAAAATCCTATATAATTTAATTGACTTGGGAATTGATCATTTTAAATGATATTTGTTGATCAGTTCCTAGTTTCTTACTTGAAAAAATGTTGTATGCCCTAGTGACTTAAAATATTCCATACAGGAAGAGGGTATAATATTTATAAATATGGATACACCTAACACAAGACTATAAAATAGAATGTTAAAATTGTAACAATAAATTGAGAAACAGATTTGTAACAATGTTCTCACATTTCTATACCATATACTCAAAATGGATAGCACAGTCAGGTATAAGATAGGTGAAAACCTATCCAACCTGTGGTGGTGACACATGCCTTTAATCCCAGCACTCAGGAGGCAGAGCCAGCAGATCTCTGTGAGTTTGAGGCCAGCCTGGGCTACCAAGTGAGATCCAGGAAAAGCTCAAAGCTACACAGGGAAACCCTGTCTTGAAAAACAAAATAAAATAAAATAAATAAATAAAAATAAAATAAATAAAAAGATAGATGAAAACAAGAAATGATAGAATATATATTCCACATCTAAGATGTATATTATCTTACTCATACATTTTTCTCAAGTACACATGATCAATGGTAGGTCATATAATATAATAATATGAAGAAGATAAAGAAGAAGAAAATAAAGAAGGAGGATGAGGAAGAGGAAGAGAAGAATTCTAGGCTGACCAGAGTGATATTATGAGACTCATTCTAAAAAAAATAAAAGAAAGAACATAATAAGGGAAATGTGCTCTATGGTTTAAATCTTGAAGAATATGTGTATTGAAATTCTAAATAAATTGTTGATAAATTTTGCATTGGTTGTTTCCAGGTTTTGGCTATTAAAAACAATGCTGATATGAACATAGCTGAGCAAGTGCTCTTGTGGTACGACTGAGCATTTCTTGGGTATATGCCCAAGAGTGGTATAGCTGGATCTTGGGGGAGATTGATTCCCAATTTTCTAAGAAAGTGCCAAATTGATTTCCAAAGTGGTTGCACAAGCTTGCATTCCCACCAGCAGTGGAGGAGAGTTCCCCTAGTTCCACATCCTCTCCAGCATAAGATGTCTTCAGTGTTTTCGATCTTAGCCATTCTGACAGGAGTAAAGTAGATGCCCTTCAACTGAAGAATGGATAAATAAATTGTGGCACATATACACAATGGAATACTACTCAGCAGAGAAAAACAATGACATCATGAGGTTTGCAGGCAAAAGGATGGATCTAGAAAAAATCATCCAGAGTGAGGTAACCCAGACTCAGAAAGACAAATATGGTATGTACTCACTCATAGGAAGATACCAGATGTGGAACAAGGAGGACTGGACTGCTACTCACATCACCAGGGAGGCTACCTGGAAAACAGGACCCCAAGAAAGACACGGGGATCGCCCAATGACGGAGAAATGGCTGAGATCTACATGAACAACCTGGACATGAGTAGGAGTAATGAAGGGCAAGGGTTGAGGGAAAGAGAGCCTGTGGGAGCAGGAGATCCCAGCTGGATCAAGAACAGAGAGGGAGAACAAGGAATAGAAGACCATGGTAAACGAAGACCACATGAGAAAAGAAAGAAACAAAGTGCTAGAGAGGTCCACAGAAATTCACAAAGATACCCCCACAATAGACTGCTGGCAATGGTCGAGAGACAGCCAGAACTGACCTACTCTGGTGATGAGATGGCCAAAAACCCTAATAGTCGTGCCAGAAACCCCATCCAATGACTGAGGGATCTGGATGCAGAGATCCATGGCTAGGCCCTGGGTGGAGCTCTGGGAGTCTAATTAGCAAGAAAGAGGAGGGTTTATATGAGTGAGAATTGTTGAAACCAAGGTTGGATAAAGCACAGGGACAAATAGCCAAATGAATGGAAACACATGAACTATGAACCAATGGCTGAGGGCCCCCCAACTGGATCAGGCCCTCTGAATAGGTGAGACAGTTGATTGGCTTGATCTGTTTGGGAGGCAACTAGGCAGTGGTACCAGGTCCTGTGCTCACTGCATGAGTTGGCTGTTTGAAACCTGGGGCTTATGCAGGGACGCTTGGCTCAGTCTGGGAGGAGGGGACTGGACCTGCCTGGACTGAGTCTGCCAGGTTGATCTCAGTCCTTGGGGGAGGCTTTGCCCTGGAGGAGGTGGGAATGGGGGATGGGCTGCGGGAAAGGGGAGGGGGGAGGAGGGGGAGAACAAGGGAATCTGTGGCTGATATGTAGAACTGAATGGTATTGTAAAATAAAATAAAAGGAAAAAAATAAAAGCAAAAAAAATCTTAAAAAATTTGCATTGGCTATCCATTACTTAATGATTATTAACAAAAATATTGTAAAATGAAACTTGCCACTTCACCTAATATCCACAGAGATAGATATTTAATGATATGATAGCCATGTGTTAGTTAAACGTCTATAGGACAGATTATTATCCAGGCATTTATGTTTTTAATGAGAATTTTTCATGTATTAAGTATGATTCAGAGGCAGTTTTTTTAAACTTTCAGACTGGTTAACTGACATATATTTAGACTTACTTTACCCAAAAATGAAATATCCAGTAGATCTATCAGAATTTTATTATTTCATAAGGCACAAATAAAATTAAAGTTCTGTTGTCACTAATATTTAGTTCAGTTGACATTTAATCAAGCATTTGTCACTATATTCTTTCTGGTCTCCTAAAACACACTATTATTTGACCTTTGTTTAAAAGTCTTTTTGAAGACAAAAGTTAAATCTTATTGACCTTGATTGACTGAGGCATTCTGAGTGAGCAATGCTCTCTTTTTTTAAAAATGTATTTTCATTTTACATACCGACCGCAGTTTCTCTTCCCTCCCCTGTCCCTCATGCCCTCTACCCACTCCTCAGAGACAGTAAGGTTTCCTATGGGGAGTCAACAAAGTCTGGCATACCAAGATGAGACAAAACCAAGCCCCACCCTCCTGTATCAAGGCTCAGCAAGGTATCCCATCATAGGGAATGGGCTCCAAAAGCTAGTTCATGCTCCAAGGATAGATCCTGGTCCCACTGTCAGGGGCCCCATAAACAGACCAAGTCACACAACTGTCACCCACATTCAAAGAGCCTAGTTTGGTTCCATGTAGGTTACCCAACTGTTAGTCCAGAGTCAGTGAGCTCCCAGTAGCTCAAGCCAGCTGTCTCTGTGGTCTTTTTTCCATCATGATTTTTTTTATTATTAAGAGATTTCCTATTCATTTTACATACCAAACACAGATTCCCCTCTCCTCCCTCCTCCTGCCCCTCAGCCTTCCCCCCAACCCATCTGCCATTCCTTCCTCCTCTAAGGCAATATCTCTCATGGGGAGTCAGCAGAGCCCGAGTCTCTTTTATTTTACTTTTTAAGTTATTGGTTAGTCTCAGGAAAGTACTTGTTCATGTTACACATATACAGTTTTATCAATCTAGACTTTCCCTTGAATTACAAAGAAACAGTAAGCTATAGTATGATTTAAATAAAATAACATAATGGTGAACACCAGATTTAATGGCTTCAGACTGACAAAAATCAGAGGATTAGTGCCTTCCCCTCAACCAAAACATAACAGGGAGGTCAAAGGAAGGGATTAAGAAACATTAATAACATGAAATAAGATACTGAGAGACAAGCCCAAATCTAGTCAAAATTAAAATAGGGCTAATGAACCTTGATGGAAAGGGGCAGGAGCCTATTCAGACTTAAGTCCATTAGTTAATGATGTACTCAGCTTCGTGAAAATAAACTATATCATCTAGCAAATAATGCTGAAAGACATACCCCTCAACCTCATCTGTTTCCTGACTCAGAGAATATACAAATTGAATATGATCGCCAACTAATTTCTGGCTCCTTGGGGCCATTCAAATGCTTTTACCTTAATATATGTATATATGCTTTTCAATTGTTTAATTTATCTTTTTTTCCTTGAGTTCAATCAAATTATTTCAGATATGAAGAAGAGAAAAAGAAATGGAAAATAAAGTATCTCTAATAATTTGAATATATGGTGATATTTTATTTGTACTGAAATGTGATTTTATTTGTATGTTAATAAATAAAGTTGCCTGGGGGTCAGAGCTAATAGCAAGCCATAGCAGAGCTGGGCGTTCGTGGTGCACACCTTTAATCCCAGCACTTGCTAGGCAGAACTGGGTAGATCTCTGTGTGTTCAAGGATACAGTCAGCATTGGAGACACACACCTTTAATCTCAATACCATAGAAGACCTGGAGGGCTGTACAAAAGACAGTGATGAGGCAGTCATGTGGTTGGTTTTACAACCAATGAGAAGGCAGAATAGAAAGTCTATATAAAGACAAACAGACAGGAAGTAGCTCTTTTTTCAGAGAGGTCTCTTGGCTCAAGAGGCTAGCTGCAGCACGCAGGTAAGGCTCAGCTCTGATCTCTTGGTTTTCTTCTTTGTATTGGTTCTGTGTTTCTTATTTAATAAGATGGTTGGTTTCATCTACATGAATATATTTATTTATATTTATATATACACATGTGTATCCAACACACACACACAATCTTTCTCAATAATCATTTTTTTCTCACTATAATGGAATTAGATAGGGACTGGGGAGATGGATCAGTCCAAAAAGTACCTGTTGTGCAGGCATAAAGACCAGATTTGAATCTTAAACAACCATGTAAAACAAAAACAAATGAACAAGCAAAACTAACTAAGAAGTGGTGGAACGTATCTGTAATTCCATTGATTTATTGGAGTAAGTAAGCATAGGAGTACAAGCAGATGCTTGAAACTAAGTTGCCATCCAGCCAAGCCAACACTATCAGCTTTAGTGAGAGGACCTATTACAAAAGCAAGATGGGAATACAATAAAGGAAGATGACCAGTGTCTTGTTCTAGCTTCCTCATACATGCATGTGTACTCTAATGCACAAATGCACATTCTGACACAAACACAAAGGTGTATCACCTACTGTTTCATGCTCCTCAAAACCACAAAAGATGAACAACTTTTTAAATAATTTGTTGAAATTAAAAGTGCTATAGTGTTGCATAATGACACCTTACTCTCTGGGGATTTGTTTTACATCAAAGTGCATGATAGGTTAAGAAAAGGGAAGAAATATACATTTTTACATGATTCTACTGCCCTAGGTGACAAGGTAGGAAGTAGACAGGAAACAATTAATATGAGTCCCAAACTTGGTCTTGAAATTAATCACATGACTTTGTTTTATAAGAATAGATTGAAGCATTTGACAATGGGGTCAGAGAAAACATAATCACTCTTTCATCTCAAATTATTCAAACATAGTTACTGAAGAACAAAAATGGAGCCAAGAAAACATTAAAGAACAAAGATGCAAAACAAATTAACCCAAATTAAATATGTGAAAGTTAAGAAAAAACAACACATTTCAAAAATGACTACTTTGTGATGCAGAAGAAAGCAATATTTTACTGCTTGAGAGGCCAGCAAATAATATCTGTCTGGTGATATTTTGTGTATGCTCTAACAAATAAAGCTTGCCTGAAGATCAGAGGGCAAAGCCAGTCACCAGTTAGCCCTAGAGGCTAGGCAGTGGTGGCACACACCTTTAACCCCAGCAGTTGGGATCTCATGTTTTGCTCCCAGTACTTGGGAGGCACACATGCCTTTAATCTCAGCACTAGGGAGGTGGAGACAGGAAGTAATATGGCTAGGTGGAGAGAGGAATATAAGGCAGGAGAGACAGGATCTCACTATCAAGAATTCATAGAAGTAAGAACATGTGGCTGGCTGCTCTGCTTCTTTGAGTTTTCAGCATTTACCCCTATATCTCACTCAAGGATTTTATTATTAAGAACAATTAGAGTTCACATGACAAGCTGCAGATTTCAAGACTTTGAAGTATATAGAGCAAAGAAAGAATGGAGGAATAAACCATCAAGAAATGAAATAGTGCACATCTTAAAGTTTTTAAAATACAAGGGGAGATTGATCACTAGAGGGAAATAAAATCTTTAAATGCTTTTGAAAAGCAGAAAGTAATAAACTGAAGAATTAGATGGATCACATAATCCCCATACATGAGAGAATTTAATAGTCTTTAAAATATAACCTATAGACTAAAGGAAAGAATTCAAAGTGATTAACAAAGAAAACACAAGAGAATTTTATTTCTTGTTTATATTCAATTTCCTGTTATATTTGCTTACTGATTCTGATTTCTGCCAATATGAATCATGTTAATATGTTGACATGTAAGAACATGTGAATTGGGTTGGCTTCAATTCTGAATGTTTACTCACTAAATAATAATATTTTAGGTAAGTTTGGAAGAAAAAATTGGATGTATCTGTCATTGAAAAAATATGGACCTAGATGAGCTAAACAAAAAGAACAAATATTAGGCAATCCACACAGGTAAGATTCTCCTTTCACTTGAAAAACCTAAGAAAAAGAATGAAAATAAGTATATTTTCTCTTTTATTTATTTATTCACTCTTTCATATGTGTACATAATATATCTCTCTGTGTATATATCTATATAAACAATTAAGGGATAATAAAAATGACTAAATAACTTCGTAGTTAATAGATTTATTGCCTGTGTTTTATTAAAAGAGATTTTATAAATACATTAAAATATTTTCTCTATGAATAAATAAAATTCTAAAATTGAAACTAAGATAATGCAAACTTTAATATGCTAGAACTTTTAAGATGTAAAATTTTAAAAAATTGAGCTATTTGAACTTATTTCTTAACTGATATTCTACACATATGATATATGGCATTTATTAATTAAAATTTAACATACATTTTATGTTATATTACATATATATTTTGCATGCACATACATACTTACATGTGATATGTCTACAGAATATTAGGGGATACTAGTATAAAAACACTCATTTAATAGACAATTCAGTATGTTTATTATTTTATGTCCTTTATTAGAGACCCAGAACATTATAATGCTATCCATTTTTGTCAACTTTCCCCTATGTACCATGTGCATACATGTGCATATATTAGCCCCCCCCATTACACATTCACAAAGTAGAATTGTTACAACCACATGCTTGGAAATATGTACATAAAAGGTCCAATGAATTAAGTATGAAGGTCTAAATTTAACATGGTTCTATATAATACTAAATTATTGCACATTATAAACATTTTTATGTAGTATTTTCAGGCTGACAGAACATCAAGTCCATGAAGCAAAAGCCACTTAATGGAGCATTAGAATTAAATGTAAAAATGCTCTATTTAAACATGTAGTCATTTGTTGGTTCACTGAATATGAATTTGTCATGCATTTACTTTAGAATGAGTCATATGACAGTTAAACTAATGACTTTGATTTCAGGGATCTAGACATGTTTCATATTTAGCTTAGAGAAATAGTAATATCCAACTTCACATTGAAGTGATGTTCAATGGTGCTATACAATAATGGGATGGGAATCAAGATCAAGTTCAGCCTGCATTGCAGGTTCTGTCTGTGGGCAAATGGTGGGCAAATGTGGATTTCCACTGTTTATATAAAGAGTCTAATAGCAGCTTTCTCTTCCTTTCCTCTGAAATAATCTTCTTGAAATTGGTCAAGAAGAAGTTTGGTGGCTGACTCTCCAAAACACAAACACATCTATGACACAGTCTCTAACACTTGTGGATGTACTTTACACAGTACAGGGTGAATTTTCAGATTTTCACCTAGTTAAAGATGTTTTGGTTGTGGAGATTATACCATAAGTGTAGTTATAGGTCTAATTTTAAGAGTAAAATAAATAATTCCACAAAGAGAAAAGTCTCTTGAAGGATGTAGACCAACAAATGTAAGTTCATCCTCTGAACACTGAGGATGGAGGAAAGGACCATCAGGCAAACAATGCCGCTGGACACACTCAAAGGTATGAAATATAGTCTCCTCTCAACCCTCCTGAGGATGCATGTACAGGGTCAGATTTCTGTTTTTCCACAGGAAACTAATTTGGGATTTGTGACCTTAGGATATAAAAGAGGAAATTTGTGATGAAATGTATCCAAGTATGAGCACACATTCAGAAACATTGCAAATGGTGATAAATCCCAGTCTGGGGTCGAGATGGTAGGTTGGATTGCTTGTCAGTGAGAACTACAGTGATAGGAATTTCAGAGGAGCCCTCCTGTAATAATACATCTACAATAAAGACTCCCCACAATGTTCTTTCAAAAGATCAACATTTTTATTATAACAGCTTTGGGAGCAGTTTGTGTACAAGAACATTATTGAAATCAATAAATAATAGCAATAACTGGTGGTTCTAGGTATGGATATAGAAAGAGGAACTGCTATACTGCCCAAAGTCTAGCCAATTAATGCATTTTTATTCACTGAGAAGGACAATCAATATTAGCTTTTGGCATTGCCTCCTTGTATTTCCATTTTCAAATCAGCTAATAGCTTAATTGTCTTCCTTACAAATGAAAGAAAATGGACGTCACTTTCCAGAGCTATAAGAAGAGAGAAGTAGAAATGAATTCAATTTAGCTACAGTCACTCACTTTGTTGTTTTGGATACACCATATTCTGAGTGTCCTAATAAAAGCAAAACCAGAGTATTAACACTCAGAAGGAATACAGCCATCACTAAATTAATCTAGTCATTCAGAAAATAAATGAAAACATCAAATGGTAAGCTATACACTTGAGTTATTGTTGTGTGGAATTTTGCTCTAAATTGCAACATCCTATCAATTTGAAACACTTTCAGTGGAAGAAAGGGGAGGCAATTGAACCTCAGGAACTAAACAAAAGGTCACCTGTCAGGGAGAACACTAACGGGATATTATAAGATACCTCCCCAGCAATGGAAAAAAAGAAGTACACATTCCAGGAGCTGGAGACTTTGACTAACAAAACTGCAAAAAGTGAAGATAACTCAAGAATGCCAAGCTGCTTGCAAGCTGTGTACAGAGTTCCGGGAATGCAGGTGTTGGGGTGGGCTATGCAATAATGCAGCTACTTTTGATTTATCCAATTTTTTTGTTTGTATCCATTCATCCATAATCCTGTTAGTAACACCAATAAAAAAAAATTGGCTTACCAAATTAGGCACCGGTGTAATAGTTACTTTGGCCAGCTGTGGGCTCCCATTCTGGTGTGAGTAGCTGTGTAGATATTGCTTCTCCACACAAAAATTCTGTCACAAAACAGCTACAATGGATATGAAGCAAACTACAGGACCAAAAAAAGGATTTTAAAAATCCTCACACTGGTGGGTGGAAAATATGATCCAAATAATTTTCATGCATGTAGGAAATTTTCAAAGTATTAATAAAAATAACTTTTCAGTACCATGGGAGCTCCTCAACTATTGGTTCACACAGTTCATGTGCTTCCACTAGTTTGGCTAGTTGTCTCTGTACTTTTTTCCTATCATGGTCTCAATATCTCTTGCTCATACAATCCCTCCTCTCTCTCTTGTCAATTGGACTCCTGGAGCTCTGTCTGGGACTCAGCCGTGGATCTCTGCATCTGCTTCCATCAGGCAGTAGGACCAGGACCTGTCCCTAATGCATGAGCCAGCTTATTGGAACCTAATGCCTATGGTGAGATACTTTGTGCAGACTTAGTGCAGGGAGCAGGGGCTTGAACCTGCCTCAACTTAATGTACCGGGCTCTGCTGACTTGCCATGGGAGACCTTGCCTTGAAGGAGGTGGGATTGGGTGGTGGGTTAGAGGGGAAGCCGAGGGGGTGGGAGGAGGGAGAACAGGGAAATCTGTGGTTGATATGTAAACTGAATAGAAAATCTCTTAATAAAGAAAAGGAAAAAAAATAACTTCTCAAAGAATTGTATCCAGAATGGATAAACACTTCTAAAACTTAATTAAATGTTAAAGAATCCAATTAAAAATGAAAAATGAACAAGGTGAGATTGTATATGTATTTAATAGATACATATGGGGGTGTCAATGAGTGCAAGAAAAATAGCCCACATTGTTAGCAATCAGACATGAAAATCAAAATTGGAGTGAGATGCTCCTTCACACCCACAAGGCTGGCAAGTAGTAAAAACAAATATCAACTGCTGATGAGGACAGGGTGAAATAAAAACTTCCACAGCTTGGAGAAATAGAAACTTTGTCTCTCTACATTTGGTCATTTGTTTGGAGACTGCTTCTCTTTGGTTTTTGTTGCTGTTGTCTTCTTTGCAACATAGTCTGACCACAGTTAAGGCTCCCTCGTTTTCTCCCATTCCCCACCCCCACCCCCACACACACCTATCTATTCCACCGGATCCACTCCCTCTCCTTTCCCTTCACGAAAAAAAAAAGCATGCCTTCCAGGAATATCCAATGAACATTGCAGAACAAAATGAAATAAGACAAGTCTCAAGTCCTCTATCAAGGTTGGGTGAGGCAACCCAGGAAAAGGGTCCCAAGAGAATATGAAAGAGTCACAGACAATCCCACTCCCCTGTAGATGAATTTCTAAATGGTCTTATTAAATAAAATACACGGAGCCAGAAATTAGGGTTATATGCCTTGTTCTTCTGCCATCTGATTTGCTCTCTCTGTCCAGCTACATCACTTCATCTTCCTGCCCAGCTCTGTCACTTCCTGTCTGTCTGTACAGATCTCCATACCTCCATGGTTAACCAGTGTGGGAGTTTAAGGTATGTGCCACCACACCTGGCTCTGTTCCAAGTGTGGCCTTGAACTCACAGAGATACAGACAGATCCCTGCCTGCCAAGTGATAGGAATAAAGGCATGTGCTACTGTTGCCTGACTTCTTTGTTTACTTATAATGGCTAGCCTTTTTCTCTGATCTCCAGGCAAGCTTTATTTATTAAAGCACAAATAAAATAACACAACACTCCCCTGTTAGGGGTCCCACAGAAACGCCAAGCTAACAAATAAATGCAGAAGACCTAGCACAGACCCAGGAAGGCTCCATGATTGTCATTTCAGTCTCGGTGAGCTCCTCTGAGCCCTACTTAGTTGATATCTATGGACAATGTTCTTCTGATGTCCTCTATCGACCTCACTCTTACATTTCTTCCTCTCACTCTTCCACAGGGTTCCCTTAGCTCCAAGATGAGGGACCCCCATGAAGGTCTCCAGTTCGGGCTCTCTCTCTCCCTAACCCATGTTTGGCTATGGGTTTCTGCCTCAGCTCCTAACGGTTGCCAGCAGCAGCCTCTTTCATAACAATCTATGAGTATAGCAGAATTCTTTATGTATCATTACATTGACTTTTCCCCCTCCAGTCATATTTAGTCCTATCTTAGGTCTCTGGGTCATTCAGCCTGTGCGTCCTGGCGCTCCAGGCACTGTCAGGGGTGGGCCTACTCTCCTGGCATGGGCTTTATGCTAGACCAGTCATTAGTTTGCCACTCCCTCAATCTCTAGACTACCCTCACCCCAGTACATCCCATAGACAGAACTAACTGCAGGTCAAATTTATGTGGCTGGTGTGATTTCCCACTCCCTCCACTTGAAGTTTTGTCCAGTCACTAGAGATGGCAGTTTAGGCTATGTATCCCTATTTCTTGGGGTTCTTCCTTGTAGATTCTGGAAGAGTCCCATGTGCCAAGTGTTTATCAACCCTGAAATGCCACCCTGCCTTCCAGTAGTCTCTTTCAAGACCTCATTTTCTAATCACCTCCCACCCTCAGTCTATTCATGAAATCGATTTCCCTTTCGCTGGGAGATCTGGGCATCCCCCTTGAATCATCTTTTTGAGTGTATGTATTGTAAAATAGTCACTCCTTATTTTACATCTAATATTCACTTATAAGTGAGTACATACCATGTTTGTCATACTGGGTCTGGGTTATCTCACTCAGGATGATTTTTTTCTAGTTCCATCCATTTGCCTTCAAATTTTATGATGTTATTTTTTTAACAGCAGAGTAATAATCCATTGTTTAAATGTAACACATCTTCTTTATCCATTCTTTGGATGAGAGAAATCTAGGTTGTTTCCAGTTTCTGGCTATTATGAATAAAGCCCATATGAACATGTTTGAGCACCTGTCTTTATAGTATGGTTTAGTGTCTTTGGGTATATGCCCAAGAGTGGTATAACTAGGTCTTGAGATGGCCTGAATCCCAGTTTTCTGAGGACCTGCCATATTGATTTCTATAGTGGTTGTATGAGTTTTCACTTTCACCAGCAATGAAGTAGAGTTTCCCTTGCTCCACATTCTTGCCAGCCTGAGCTGACACATATATTATTGATCTTAGACATTCTGACAAGTGTAAGATGGAATCTCAAAGCAGTTTTGATTTGAGTTTCTCTGACAGCTAGAGATGTTGAACATTTGTTTAGTGTTTCTACCATTTTGGTTTCCTCTATAGAGAATTCTTTGTTTAAATCTATATCCCATTTTAAAATAGATTGTTTGTTTTCTTGATATCTAGTTGCTTGAGAACTTTATATATTTTTGAAATTAGCCCTCTCTCAGATCTGGAATTCACAAAAATGTTTTCCCATTCTGTAGGCTGTCATTTTAGCCTATTGAAGGTATCCTTTGCCTTACAGAAGCTTTTCAGTTTCATGAAATCCCATTTATTAATTGTTAATCTTAGTGTCTTTGCCATTTGTGCTTTGTTCAGGAAGTTGTTTCCTGTGCCAATGCACTTAAGACTATTCCCTATTTTCTCTTCTATCAGGTTCAGTGTATCTAGTTTTATGTTTATTTCTTTGACCCATTTGAACTTAAGTTTTGTGCAGGAAGATAAATATGGATAGCCAACCTCCAGCTAAATGGAGAGAAACGCAAAGCCCATCCCACGAAAATCAGGAACAAGCCAAGGTTGTCTACTCTCTTCATATTTATTCATTGTAGTACTTGAAGATCTAGTATGAGCAATAAGACAACAGAAGGAGATTAAGGGGATACCAATTTGAAAGGAAGAAGTCAAACTTTCCCTATTTGTAAGCGATATGACAGTGTACATAAGTGACCCCAAATTTCTACCAGGAAACTCCTACAGCTGATAAACACCTTCAGTGAAGTAGCTCAATGCAAGATGAATTTAAAAAAATCAATAGCCCTCCTATATACAAATGAACTGAGAAAGAAATTAGGGAAATGATATCCTTTACAATATCCATATATAATATAAAATGTCTTGGGGTAACTCTAACCAAGCAATAAATGATAAAAACCTCAAGTATTTGAAGAAAGAAATTGAAGATATCAGACAATGGAAAGATCTCCCATGTTAATGGATTGGTAGGAAAAACACAGTAAAATGGCCATCTTACTAAAAGTAAACTACATATTCAACACAATAACCATCAAATTTCCAACATGATTATTTACAGACCTTGAAAGGACAATATTAAACTTCATACAGAAAAACAGAAAGCCCAAGATAGCTAAAGCATTCCTGAACAATAAAAGAACTTCCTGAGATATCACCATCTTTGATTTAAAGCTGTAGAAATAAAAAATGATATTTGCATAAATACAGACAGTTTGATCAATAGAATCAAACCAAAGTCCCAGTCATAATTCCACACACCTATGAATAACTGATTTTTGATAAAGGAGCCAGAAATACACAATAGTAGGTAGAAAGCATCTTTAACAAATGGTGCTGATCTAACTGGATATCTCCATGTAGTAGAATGTAAACAGAGACTGAATTTCTCCTTTCTCTTTCTCCCTCCAATCTCCCACATATACTCCCCACCCCACTGTCTTTCAAATCTTTGGGCTATTTTTTCATCATCTGTTACTGCATGCATGTATGTAGTTGTGTATAACCAGTCAAGTCCATATAATGTTTCTTGTATGTATGTTTTCAGGGCTGACAATTTGGCACTCAACAATTGTGTTCTCTTCTCTAGGGAGGACTTCCTCTTCCACTCATAGCTTTACTCAGTTCTCTGTAGTTCATTGTGTAGGGTAGGGGCCTCATGGGCTTTCCTTTGCCAGGTTTGGTAGATTTGTTCATGTCCTCCTTGTTCAGCCCATGTTTGAGCAATCATATTGGTAAGAATTTGTTTTTGACAATGGGAAATTTTACAACTTTAAAAAACTATTCTCAGAGTTCCTCAAATAATTTACCTGATAATTACAATATCTCTGACTACTCCATGGCATATATGGTAATAATCCTAAAATGATAATAATAATTTTTAAAATGTGGTCTGAATCTTAATTGTGCCATCTATGGCACATGTAATTAATGCATGGTACAAAACCAGTAGTGTTCTTAGATGAAGATTTTTAGAAGGGACTCAGTCATAAGAGCTCTAACCTCATCATTCTTGGTTCATAATTTGGTAGGATATTGCAGGTGATAAACACATAAGAGGTTGGACCTAGTTGAAGTGAGCAGGTCTCTAGAGGTGCACTTCAAAGACTATAATTGTTCCAACCACTTTTCATTTCCCTCTATCTCACATTTCACCCTTTTACCATACTTCTCTCCATCTCCATTACTCTCTTCCTCCTTGCATCATTCTCTTTCTCCCTCCTCCACTCACTTTGGACTTCTCTCTTTCTCCAGGCTTATGAGTAAGAAGCTTTGCTTATGCCTTGATTAACTGCCTCATCATAGGCCAGAGAGTAAATAAATCACAGGCCATGGACAGAAATGTCTGAAAATATGAGTTGAAATAAATCTTGCCTCCTCTAGGTTGAGTTCCCCAAGTACTTTGCCAAAATGGTAAAAAGATGACTCAGATATGTCCATATGGAATTGTATACAGAAAATTTGTATCATATCCACAATATGTAAAATTTGAAAATAATCTAAATATTCATTAATTAAATGTATAATGATACAATAAATGATAAATCCATAGTAGGTTATTCATAAAAATGAAGCACTGATACACAGTTTGATATGGATAAACCTTGAAAACATTATCCTAAGTGAAAAGTATTCAAATATTTTTTATAGTTTATAATTAAATTTATTCAATACATCCAAAAGAAGTAAATATGTAGGCAGCCAAAAAAATTTGTTGTTTTCTCATGCTACATCAGAGGTAGCAAGATGGAAAATATCTGAAAATTGATATAGGATTCCTTGATATAAAATTATAATCTATCAAATTTAACTGCTGAAAAAAAATCTTCTATTCTATTAAAAACCATTAAGTTATATTAACTTTACATGTATAAATTGAATGCAACAGAAGTTATACATCATGGTGTCTGTGAAAAATATTGATAAACTACAAATCTCACCATGATACAGGTGAGGAATGGGAAAGATTCATAAAAACATGAGAGCGATTGAGAGTGTTGGATCTCTGGTAGCATTGTGAGCTTATAATTAAAACAAAACTATTTGATGATGCTTTAGTATTATATTTTATTTATTTATTTTATTATTATTATTTCCCTTTTGTTTTTTCAAGACAAGGCTTCTCTTTGTGGCCATGGCTGTCCTAGAACTCGCTTGGTAGACCAGGTTGGCCTTGAACTCCAGAGTTCTGCCTGCCTTTGCATCCTGAGTGCCGAGATTAAAGGAGTATACCACCATTGCCCAGCTTTATATTTTATTTTTAAAGACTGCTTTCTTATTTATTTTATGTATGTTTTATGAGTTCCTGTGGGTACCTAACAGGGCCTGAAGAAGATACCAGATTCCCTGAGTCTTAATTGAAAGAAGCTGTGTACTGCGGACATGGTGCTAGGAAACAGCTTATAGATATCTGACAGAGCTATGAGTTCTCCTAAACAAAGGACCACTTCCCATACCCATTTCATTCACATTCATGTTTTCTTTATACATATATTTTCAAGGCATCACAGGTACAGACTAAATATCAGATAACTCAAAATTAATAGAGATGAAATAAATATTTTTAGTTCAATTATGTTCATACCAATATTTCCAACATAATTTCTTTGTACTGTATTTTACTTCAAATGTGGTATGTGCTTGTCTTTTCTTTGTAACATCCTTCATAATTCATTTATATGAGTCCCAAATTGGCTTATGGAAGGGATGTTTTCTATAACTCTAAATTAAGCTATTATTGATTGTAAAAGATATTTTATTTAAGTGGTAATTTTAGTGTATTCTAAATAATTTAAACTGAACAAAGTCCTTTCCTAAAATAGTCCTGTAATAGTTTATAACAATTAAACAAAATTCTAAATTCAAAAGATGTTCAAAAATATTCCCTTAAAGTTATAAGTCAAACTTTAGCCACACCTGCCATAGTCATGATTAAAGCAGGTGCTAATATGTACTATATTTAATAATAGATTATAAAACAGTTCTTCCTTCTGCCTCAGGATTTTGATAAACTTAGGAAAAATAAATTGAGAATGGAGGGGTGAGGGAAGGGAGGAGCTCTAATTCCCCATTGTAGTGGTTTGAAAGAAAATGACCTCCAAAGGGAGTGGCATTGTTAGGAGATATGGCTTTGTTAGAATAGGTGTGGTCTTGTGGGAGTAAGTGTGTCCCTGTGGAAGAGGGCTTTGAGGTGTCATATATGCTCAAGCAATGCCCATATCTCAGTCTGCTTCCTGCTGCCTGTGAGCCAAGATATATGAACTCTCAGCTCCTTCTCTAGCACCATGTCTACCCATGTGCTGCCTTGCTTCCTGCCATGAAGATAATGAACTAAACCTTCCAACCGTACGTGAGCCACCACAATTAAATGTTTTCTTTAATATGAGTTGCTGTGGTCATGATGTCTCCTCACAGTAATAGAAACCCTAAGACACCCAGTGTAGCCTAATCAGCTTCAACCAAGCTAGTGACTCTTTTCAGAGAATGAGGTAAGACCAAGGCTTGGGGCCATTTGCACATCTTCTTTAGGACACATAAAGAGAAACTTTTAGCAAGAAAAACCACGTCTTCATCTCTTGGAGACAAAGAATAGTAGATTTGGATTCTGGTGTCCATGGGGAGTGTAAAGAAGCATGCATTGCACTATGTGAAATTGCCAGTTGTTTGGTGCATACAGCTTGTAATGAAGTACCCAGCATCCCTTCTTTAGAGAGCAATAAGCAATTATTCTAGCTTGAAACTCTGCTCTTGCAAATTGAATGTGGCGACAATTCACATTGGCTATCGTTATTATGCCCCTCAAAACAAGTTAGCTATCCCCAGTTCAGAAGGGAAAGTCGTGATGCACAAAAGTTTACCTTAACACAGTTTGTAGTCTTACCAAACTTATCCAAATAAATCCAGGATTTCAGTCACAGAATATTTATATAGATCCATATGAGCCACATTCTTACCTTGCAATACATCTCTAGGAAGAATATCTCATTTTCTTCTTACTTAGATTTGAAAGCAATTAGAGCCAGTCCAAGAAAAAGACTAATTTCCTGAGAGTCTGACCCTTGCAAACACAGAAGACGATACATTGTTTTTGTGACTCTCACTGAAACCACAGACCACTGTCTCATCCTGTTTGTCTAAATTAATAGAGTTAGGTTAGTATGATTTCCCCCCCTTTGGTTTTGTTTCATCACAGATAATTCCTTTGCCTTTTTATACATTTTACAGTGCACTCTTGCCTCTTGGTTCTTCCCTGCCCCCAGCTACTCACCCTTCTTGAACCCCATTATTTTCACTTTCTTGTTGTCTTCCTGCTCTCTTGTTTCTCCCTATTCTCTCACTGCTTGCTCTTACTATCTTACCATTCTGTATCTCTCGCTATCTACACTCTTCTCTCTTGCTCTTGTGCTTCCCTAGCTCTGATATTTTCTGTGTCCTGGTCTCTCCTAGATGCCTGTGGAGGTTTTCTTTTATCACAATAAATCTTTCCCCTAAAGAAGGGCCAATTCAGCAGTTTCTTTACTGCCCTCCTTGTATACATTCACAACTGAACCCCCCAAAGAGTTTTTAAAATTGCTAAGCCCCACGTGTGTTCTAGATTCATTGCATGAGATGTTCAAAGTTAATTCCCTATTATCTTTTTAAAATATTGCAAGTGGGGGCCTGTAGCATGAATCTTAAATGTTCTTATTAATAAAAATCAAACCCAGGGCAGTTATTGGGGAGAATGCTGGTAGATCAGATGCAGAACAAGCCACAGCTATCTCACCTTGCCAATTCCTCAGCTTATCCTGTTTCCTCAGACTGGAGGCTTCTGAGTCTTCATCCAGAATGGGTCTCAGCTGAACTGCTGCTCCAAGGCCTGAAAGCTTAACCCGGCCAAATGCTTAACCAGCCAAATGCTTCTAGTTTCTGGTCCTCACGCCTTATATACCTTTCTGCTTTCTACCATCACTCCCTAGGATTAAAGGCGTGAGTCACCATGCCTGGCTGTTTCCAACGTGGCCTTGAACTCACAGAGATCCCAGATGGATTTCTGCCTCTGGAATGCTAGGATTAAAAGCATGTGCTATCACTGCCTAACTAGTGGCTTTTCTGTTCTCTGACCCCAGATAAGTTTATTAAGGTACACATTATTTTGGGGAACACAATAGCACCACAGTGGGCCGGTGGGATAACCAGAGCCAAAGGTTCCTGGAGCCAAGACTAATGACTAGGTCTTGAATACAATCTCTGAATCACAGCTAGTGGAATGAGAAAACTAACTCCCAAGGATTGTTCTCTAACTCTACATACTCATCATGGTGCATGTATGTGC
Organism: Peromyscus leucopus; assembly: GCF_004664715.2. NCBI lineage: Eukaryota > Metazoa > Chordata > Mammalia > Rodentia > Cricetidae > Peromyscus > Peromyscus leucopus. The sequence continues at coordinate 15,069,996 of NC_051074.1, read as the reverse complement.
ACACACACACACACACACACACACACACACACACACATACACACTTCACTTGAACAAAATAAATAAGTAAAATAGAAGATTCAAAGATAATTATCAACAAGAGGTTCAAGCATACAGACAGACAATACTAAGAAATCCACTGATTTATAAGTTATCTTTCTCCAGTGCTACCTGACCATTTATCCTAACATCCCAGCCATAACCAAAAGCTTCCACTTAGTATGTCTAGAAGATTTTGCCTTTCTCTATGGTTTCTGAATGCAAGTTGCTATGTTTAATTAATTCAATATTTGCAGTACTGCTTCCTTTCATCTCCCCCTTTATAATATTTAATGCTGTCATTACACTTTGTCTTCAGTGTCTATAGTTGTTCCCATAATTTTATCTAGATCAATTTCCTTACTAATTAGTTTGATATATTTACCCAACATTACTGAACTGATCTCTTTAAACAATTACTCTAGGCATAGATTATAGTGTGGAGTATGCTTGCTAGCATCCTGGAGGACATGAGTACAATTGCCACAACTGTGAAAATTTCTGCTTAGTTACATAACAAGACAATCTCACAATGAAGAAAAAATTTAAAAACTGAATTATTACTCAGTTTGCACCACTCCTATTTTAGAAGATTTTATTATGTATCTTTTAATATGTAAATTTAAAGGAAAACCTGAAATGTGACACTTTCCTTTCCATACTCTGGTCTCTGTTTTTCAGTCTTATAGAGATCACCTGGGGAGTGATCCATGTCTTTATTACATGTAACTTGTTCATCAAGGGTTGTCTGTAATTTCGTATGTCTCTCTTTCTGCCTTTTTGTTAAACAATAATTTTTAAACACAACCCTACATCATAAAATCTATTACATTTTGAAAGTTACCTTTAAATATCCAATTAAAGCAAACAGGACAAAAATCTTATTTGGACACTCCCTTTCCAACATATTTAAAGAGAGAAGGCTTATAGAGAAAGTATTTGTAATTCTGTTTATTGTTGACCCTAAGTTTTTCATGTTTTTTTTCAATATTTTAAGATAGTTTCTCAAAAGCCAATATTTACTAGTTTTGAGTGTGTGTGTTCTCTTCTAAATACCTCAAGTTGCACCTATTGTCTTAAGAAATTTTCATCCAATAAAGGGCTGATTGCATAGAGTTTTAAACCTGCAAAGCTAGTAATACCACAGGTGATTATAGTTAATTCATTACTGAACCCATGAGGTTTGAATTGGCACTGCAGACATGACAGGTTTCAAAAAAAAAAAAAGTTCCTGAGAGTCCCAGGAGAGATTAGAAGATAAATCTTAGAATTTTCACCAAGAGAATGCTTTCTGCACAGGCACAAGGACCTAAATTCAGATGCCCAGTGCCCTCATGAGAGCAAAGCATAGAGGAGCCGACCTCATGGGCTTGATAAAAAGCCAGAAAAGTAAGGTTCAGTGGGAGAATCTGTCTCAACAAATAAGTTGGAGAACCAATTTAAGGACATATTCTAATGTCAACCTTGACCTCATCTAAAGCCTTTATAAGCATGCAAACACACACACACACACACACACACACACACACACACACACACACCATCCCAATACACACACGCAAGTCACCTCAATACACACACATATGCATACGCTTTTTCTAAACTCTAATCAAAGCACAATACTCCTGCTTTGCAGCTACACTGTCATACAATGTTTTAATTTCTTAGCAAGTATTCTCAGTTAGCTTAATATTCTTTAAAGTTTGCATTAGGTTTGCTTTTGCACTGGGATTTGCCAATGCATATTTTTCTAGTCTAAGACCATAAAGAATTTTTAAACATACTTATTGTATAGGGTTCTGTGGACCTCCTATATTCCTTCTCTGGTGGAACATCTCTGAAAGCAGTTGTTCTGAAGTGTTTTCTTCCTATGTTATCCTATTGAGATGGTCCCATAAGAGACTTAGGTATTGCCAAGTAAAGCTGGCAACTGTTTGAGTAGATTGGGACATTCATATTTTATCTATACATTTCATACAAAGTGTATACATTTGCCACAGCATATTAATTTTTAATATAAGTACCACTTTAAATTATGCATTTTAGGTAAAATATTAAATTCAATAAAATATGGTGTATTTATCCTTGACAAATATACCTACAAACATTCAAAACAAGAGTTTTTTTTTTTTTCATCTGAAGTTAGAAGAAACAATTTTAATGCCACCAGGGAAACCTCTTGACACATATCCTCCTTCTGTTTTCAAAGAAGTATGCTATGCCAGAGGAAAAGCACTTGCCAGGCACGGAAAAGGCTCTATGTCCCATCTCTAGCACAGACATACACATGTGCACACACACACACACACACACACACACACACACATACACACACACACACTGCATGTTTGTATCTGAAAGTGTTTGCTGTGTTTGCAGTAGGTTCTGCTTTTGAGAAGTTAGACATTTTGGATTAGATGCAAATGTGAATTACAGAAATCAATATGTAAAATATAGACTGTTGTACGGTGAACAGCAGGACACTGGTAGTTGTACACACAACATTTTGCATGTTAAGTGATTAAGAATAGAAGACTGAGCAGGCACAAATTTTCTGAGGATGATTGTCCTCACTTGTTTTCTGATGCTGTTATAAACATCGTGGCCAAAAGTCTCTTGGGAAGGAATGGATTTTGTTGGGCTGACAGATTTTACCAAAGAAAGCTAAGGTGGGAAGTAAAGTAAAGCGCAGGGGGGACTGATGCTCACCATCTGGCTACAAGATTCAACCTTTCTTATACTTCCCAGACTCACCTTCCGTGGGTTGGTCACAGTGGGTTGGTCCCTCCTTCACCACATACAATGAAGAGTTTTTGCATTATCTTATTGTATCTTGTTTTTTTCATGTTTGGTTGCTGTCTCTCAGAGGGCTGCTCTTTTCTGAAGAGAAGTATAGGGTGACTGGATCTGGGGGAGAGGTAAGGAAAGGTAGGTGGGGGTATACAGGAGGAGAGGGGAGAGGGGAAACTGTGGTCAGTATGTGTGGTATGAGAAAAGAATCAATTTTCATTAACAATAAAAAAGAATATGTCTCATAGGCATGGCCACAGACCAAACATGCTCAACACAGTTCCTCAGCTGAGGCTCCCTCTTCCCAGGGGTGTTAAGTTGACAATCAAAATTGGCCATCACCAGGAGATTCTAACCTATCTTCATTAAGGTAGTGTCTGAGTTGGTCATTAAGTTGTATAAGGTCATGGCCAAGCCCTGGGAAATAACACTAGATGAAAAGAAAGATGCACCTTGACAAAACAGATGAGAGAGCCAATCTAAGATCTTTTCAGGAAGGAGACAAATGAGTTATAATGGTCAGAGAGTGTGCATGCACTAGAAGGGACTAGAACTAGGAAGGTAGGATGGATTCATATTTTGAAAGATTCAGCATCTCAACACTAAGGAAATTACATATGTGTAGATGGCTAGATGATTTAATGTTTTTATCACTGGGGGTGATGAGTCAAAATTGTCACTTGAACAATTAGAATAATAAGGAATAATAAAATAAATAAAATAAAGTAATAATGGAAAAGAAAACAAGGAAATAAGGGAGCCTGAAGAATTTAGCAACTACAAACCATATGTGGGCATTGATTGATACTTGACAGTGTTTAGAATCTCAATGAAAACAAAACTCATGTCCATGAGGGAGTTTCTTGATTTTGTTTATTTAGGTGAAAAAAACTGACCATAAATTCATTTGTCAACATTTTATTTTCAAAGGCTCAGACACCCTCAAAAGGAGAAAGCATTCATCTTCTTCTGCTTTCTGAGCCAGGAAAAGTGTGACAAGGCACTCCAAACTCCTGCAATCTGGATATCCTGAGCCTATATTGTCAAATCGTGAGTCAAAGTAAGTCTTTTCTTCCTTATGTAGCTATTCTCAAGTATTTTGTCATAGCAACAAGAAAAGTAAATGAAACAACTACCAACTGTGGATCAAGGAGTGGTTAGTAAGAAAATTGGCACAAGTATTTTAAAAGAATCTTCATAGTAACACGTTAACTATAATATCAGTTTTATTAAAATTTCATTAGAAAAACTGGGTGGTGGTGGCACATGCCTTTATTCCTAGAACTTGGGAAGCAGAGTCAGGCAGATCTTTGTGAGTTTGAGGCCAGCCTGCTCTACAGAGCCAGTTCTAGGATATTCAAGGCTACACAAAGAATCACTGTCTTGAAAAACCAAAGGGAAAAAAATCATTAAAAGAAAATGTCAGGTCTCATGTCTTCACAATTGAGGATTACCCAATCATGAAAAAGAAAACAAGCATGCAATTTGTAGGGAAATAGAACTGGAGATGATAATGTAAGAGAAATAAACCAAATTCAGAAAGACAAATATCTTGTATTGTCTCTCATTTTGGAATCTAAAATAAAAACCATGAAAGTAGAAGGTAAAAGATTTGGAAAGAAAATGGGATTTAAAAAAAAATGGGACTAAAAAAAGGCAACAAAGAAGGGGAATGTGTGCTTAAATATGCATGTATGAAAACTGTCATTTTGTACAATTAATAGATTAACAAGTTTATAATAATAATACATTTGAAAGTTCAATCAATAAATTAAAATTTATCAAAACAAACATTCTGAATTAATAAAGTACAAAAAATGCTTCTAGTGCAATAATAACTAAGTAATTGTCACTAACTTCTCTGCTGAAGATCACACAATGAAAACAGCTTATCTTGGCAAGACAGTTCTTACTGTAGCTCCAGGAAGGAGGCTGGGAAGGAAAGGGGGTGGATGGAATATGGGAGAGGGAATATCACTAAAAACCGTTTGAAAATGTGTTACCTTTTTTTCCAGTGGTTGACTGGCAGTGTTTCACAGACTTCAAAACAGTTCAGGCTATTGGCATTACTCTTACTTACCCACCAGAACTTAATGGTAAGACCCAAAATCCAGTTGCTGAAGAGACCACATGCTTGAGTGGCTAAAGATGGAAAACTTCAAGTTGGTACTGACTTGGGAGTCATTCCCACTGGCTTGCTCTCATAGAACTGAAGGTTGCTATGTATGCTACCAGAAGAAAAAAAAAAAAAACGTAATTAGTAACGCTTCCCCAGTTATAATCTGAGATTCTATGTTTACAAAAATATTTGACAATTCTTGGCCTGTATGTCTTCACTATTAAAAATTCGCCCTTTGAATCCCCTCTAATCTTTATTTTCCCCCCAAGACAGGGTTTCTCTGTAATTTTGGTGCCTGTCCTGGATCTCGCTCTGTAGACCAGGCTGGCCTCAAATTCACAGAGATCCGCCCAGCTCTGCCTCCCGAGTGCTGGGATTAAAGGTGTTCACCACAGTTGCCCGGCTGAATCCCCTTTAATCTTACTCCCTATAAGTTTTTCCCTGTAAATTTTTCCTTATTTTCTCTTATATTATGATTGGTGCTAAATAGCACTTTGTTTTGAGCTATCACCAATCCTTCACCCTTCTATCTATATATGCATGTATGTAAGTATCTATCTACTCTATATCTATCTGTCTATCTATCTATCTATCTATCTATCTATCTATCTATCTATCTATCTGTGTTTCATTTATTTATCACCTATCTATAACTTGAAAGTTCACGAGGTATCTGATATTGATTGGTTATAAAAAAGAGACAGAGAAATTTGAATTTCAGCTTTATATGATAATTAAAGCTTTCAGAAATGTATGTACTTACTTATAACCTCTACTGGAGAAAGACAGAGACAGTTCTTAATCTTTGGACTATGACAAGTAGGTATAAATTTTTATGGAACTAGAATTTTGTTACAAGGAAACAGATATTATTTTTGTTCATGGTTTTATTACTATTTTCACAAAACCCATAAATAAATTTATTGTCTGTGTAATTGTCTTCCAAAAGAAAACTTTTAAAAATATTGGATGCTGCTCTACCATCCTTTCCTCCATTCAACTCTTCCTGTTCCATCGTTGCCTTTTCCAGTCTGTACCACTGTGTTCTACCCTCCCCTCTTGATGTCCTCTCACACATGGCTCCATACTACTTCCTGACCTCTATGGGCATTCTAAAAGGAAACCACATAATCTGTAGTGGGGATTAATCTGTGTGCATCTAGGAGAAGAGAGGTAATACCCCCCCACCCGCCTCTCTCTTTGTGTGTGTGTGTGTGTGTGTGTGTGTGTGTGTGTGCGCGCGCGCGCGCGCGTGCGTGCGCGCGCCTGTCTGTCTGTCTGTCTGTCTTCTCTCTATCTCTGTCTCTCTCATTTCTGGAGCAAGAATATCCATTGATATGAGTCACATTATTAAGTTTATTTTTCCCTGAATGATGTCAAAGGATTTCACACTGTATTGGAGAAAACTAAACCTTAGAGGTAATGGAGTTGCATGTTGTGCATGTTGGTGGTGGTACTGTTAGAAAATCTGCCTTGCTAGTGCTCTTTACCCTCTAGGATTAAGGGTCATGTACAAATGGTTGTAGTCAGATTCAGTCATCCCAGTCTCTGCCTGAGGAACAGGGTTGAGCTGTCTGAGCATGTTAATATTCTGGGTACATTTTTGATACACTGGTATGATGGACCTGATTTAGAATCTGAGATTGTGCCTGTGGCATCTTATATATTCACATCAGAATTGCCAGTCATGCAAAACTGTGAAAACACACACACACAAAAACCCCATAGAAACAACAAGTGTGCAATTAGATAATGAGAATATCAGACATGTGTTTTAGTGAATTAGAACCATCTGAATAAATTATAATATGAAAATGTGCAGAAAAGACATAAGAAAAGCTTATAAGAAAATTATAAGAGGTAATTATGAGACCAAAAACTGTTCAATATCAGATAGAAGTCAGGGAAATTCTACTTCTTTGTATAATAATAATAATAAATTATTATTTCGAAACAGAGTTTCTTTGTGTAACCCTGGTTATCCTAGAACTCACTTTGTAGACCATGCTTGCCATGATCTCAGAGATCTGCCTATGCCTCTTCCCTAGTGCTGGGATTAAAGATGTGCATCACCACTGCCTGGCTTCTGAAATTATATTACTGTAATGGGGAACTAGTATCTGTGTCAACAAATAGAAATCAAAAGATAATCAGAGAAACTTGAATGCTTTGTGTTTGATATTAAGGAATTATTTTCAATTATATTATATATTAAGAAATGATCATCAGCTGGGCAGTGGTGGCACATGCCTTTAATCCCAGCACTCAGGAGGCAGAGCCAGGTGGGATCTCTGTGAGTTTGAGGCCAGCCTGGTCTACAGAGCAAGATCCAGGAGATGCACCAAAATTACACAGAGAAACCCTGTCTCGAAAAATAAAAACAAAAACAAAAAAAGAAGAAGAAAAGAAATGATTGTCATGATTTACAATATCTTAAAAACTGAAATGTATAATTAATCTCATTGTCAATTTACAAATTGATTCAACATATTTCCTGATGCAGGTGATTAACAGTTTCCTGGATGAGTAGTTAGGACACTTTCTCTTTCTGCTTTCATGTGTTTACTCAATTTTCAGCAACACTGATTTGTATTTCTGATACCTAAAAAGAACTGTGTCAAATAATAAAAGTTAAAAAATGAAGGAAATGAATCCCAACTGTATTTACATAATAAATGGTCAGCAGGACCTGTCAGCAAATACGCAACATAATTTGTTGAGAAATATTTGTAAAAGTGTTACTTATCCATTTATTATTTCAAGGCTAGACATTTCGTATTAGATAAAAGTTTTTACATGGACTCAGTGGATTGTATTTATGTATTTAGGAATGTGTGTTTGTGTGTGTGTGTGTGTGTGTGTGTGTGTGTGTGTGTATGTAAAATAACAATTTAAAACAAGCCATGAATTTGAGAACAATCGAGTATAATATACATGGGAGAGATTGGAGACATGGAGGGAAGGGAAGGGGTAAATGGTGTGATTTTATTTATTTCAAAAACATAAAAAATGTTATTTTTATCTAGGCTTTTCTATTTACCAGTAAAGACATTGGAGTCAGATGTTGGGGTGAAAACCTGCTAGATCAGGCAAGCTGAGAAACAACCAGCTGAACTTCCTTTTCAGCAGGAGACCCAGCAAGAGAGCATCTCTCCATTTTTCCCAATCCAAAAAAACTCCACCAAATCTCTAAGTACCTCCTTACTCCTTCCTGTGTGTATCTCTATGACTAATTCTTTTCAACTAGTCACTGGCTCCATCCCCTCATGCAAGGTTGGTTTTATAACACAGTCTCAGAATTTTACAGTACAATCAAATATCCCACAACAGCAAAATAAAACCTGTATGTAAAAATGATATGAAGATAATCTTGAGAGTCATTAAAACTGAAATAGGAAAATTGTCAACTGTTTGTAAAATAAAGAATACCTAAATGATTCACAAAATCTTACGTATCATATTATAGACATTAACACCAGAAACATTTCTTCCCTAACTTCCTGTTTAACTAGAGAAAATTCCAAAGTCTGTACTAGTCAATAGAAAAACTATACATTAAAAAATTAGCCATCAGCCGGGCGTTGGTGGCGCACGCCTTTAATCCCAGCACTCGGGAGGCAGAGCCAGGCGGATCTCTGTGAGTTCGAGGCCAGCCTGGGCTACCAAGTGAGCTCCAGGAAAGGCGCAAAGCTACACAGAGAAACCCTGTCTCGAAAAACCAAAAAAAAAAAAAAAAAAAAAAAAATTAGCCATCAAATACAATGGATGTTAGATAAGTTGATAAGATTAAAAAGTTCATGAAAAATAACTGTTTTTAAGAGTAAATTTTAAATGATGTAATTGAAATAAATTATATCATTTTCCCTAACAATCTTTCATCCTTTCAGCCTCTCTCAGGTATCCTCCATGAAGGCCCTCCCACACCATTCTCAGATTTCTATAGGGAATATATTTTGTAGTCTAGGAGCTCTAAAGATAGTGATTACTTGAACAAAATAGGACATTGTAGTAGCATGAAGTGCAGAATTACATGTAAACCTGTATCACACAATATTTTGCCAAGAAAGGCTTAATTTCAGGGGGAAAAAAAAACAAGGAGACCTGTAAATGGGTGAGACAGACATTAACACAAATAGTTATAAGGAGTGGGTAATTTAAATGATAAAATATTCATGCAATCATGCTCTAGTCATACTATATGTGTTGATATGGGCAGATCTCCAAGTTACACTACCAACACAAAATTTCAAATGGAAAAGAGCTCCTGCCTACATTTTAGTTGTGAAGTTTTGTGCTAGACAGCAAAACAAAAGCGTCATGAGAAACATGTTCTTATGTATTTTTGAATAAAGAATGTTATAAGAAAAATGAATTATACAAGTTAAACTATAAGTGATAAATTAGTAGATGGAGAAGTGTTACTAAATAATAAACAATTCAACTTAGTTATAAACCCTGATATTTGCAATTCTTTACATTTATGCTCTACCTCTACCACATGATTTGATTAATTATATGTTTTAACAATATAATTAATTGCTGATAATATTCAAAACATAGAGTAATTATGTTTGCATAACACAAACGCATTTATCTGTCCTCATTAACATAAGTATGTTGGAAATAGAAAATGTTTCTTAGAATCATTACACACATGGAATTGTATTTGTATCATCTTTTGTTTTGAAAATGAAGAATCAGTTCATCTAAACCTGTGAACATTTAACTCAAAGATGAAATGATAATGTGACTTTATAAATAAAGTCTACTGTACTCAGTGGAGGGAAACCTGAAATATATAGAATAGCTTCAAGCAGGTAGCTTGAGAAGTCTTTTTTCTACTAAATGCAAACACATTTTCTTCATAGAAACATTAAGCAAGACACAACACTGTTGTGCCTGTTTGGTTTCATATTTTGTCGTTGAGACAGTCAGTAGCTATCACCGCTTACCTAAATAAATAGATTATTGTGGTTGAGACAGTCAGTAGCTATCACCATTTATCTAAATAAATAGTCATAATGAATCCTGAAGCTGGGAATAAAGTGACAAATTCTTCAGTACAATGAGACATGTCCTCCATGATAGCCCTCTGTGTTTTACAGTTTTTAGAGATAATTAGAAGCAGGTTCTAATACACACTTCTTTTCTTTGCCTTAAAAATGAGAACAGAGTCAGCTCTTTGAGCCCAAGCCAGATGCTGATTTTGTAACCCTAGCTGTGTAGGCTAATGACTAACAGCTCAGGATCTGAGACTTTCAAAGTTATTTTTAGGACAAATCAGTTAATGAGCAGGTACAAACTTAAGCATAAATGAACAGCAGGGCAGAGGCAGTCAGATGTCAGGGAGGGACTCAGACGGTAGGACAAATTGTAATTATTCAATCCCGTTATGGACACCGGTGAATGAAAATGAACCTTTGCCAACTGCTACCCAGTCAAAAGGTTTGACTTTTTTTTTTATACATAGAAAAAGGGAATACACAAAAACCAAAACCACACACGTTTGTGTACATGTCAAAATTGCTTTCTCTTGTCTTTCAAGCCAACCCAAAGCCAGTTTCTCTTCATGTTAAGGCTTCCTTAAATCAATCCTATTTTCTCTAATCTTTGTATCATACAGTTAATGAATAGCACATATTTATTTTTTACTACTTTATTTGTAATGACAAGACTTCATGTGTTCTTTCACACATTACAGAATGTTCTAAGACATCATTAGTGTCATAATTTACTCACCCTGCTACTATCACACTAGCAAACTCAGGCCTTATATCCACCGAGAATTAATAGTCATTTTCAGGAAATGACACATAAATCATCTAGTTTACACTGTGAAGACTACAACAGATTGCTAGGATCTAGGAAACAGATAAATGTGGAAATACAAAAGAGGAACTTGCCATTTTAGTATATGTTAGAACTGAGGGTTTGGTTTGCAACTTGGTTCGGTGTCTCATACAGAATGCAAGGAAAAGGGAGCCAGGAATTGGTGATTTGGATTAACAATTTTAACCATTTTTTTTGGAGAAAACATACCCAAAATTTTCCTCAAAATATTTTTCTTGAAAGTTATCTCTATGAATGAAAACCTTTCTGAAATATTGTTCTTCACACACTCCACCATTTTGTCAAAGAGATTAAATAACTGGTCACAGATGCTTTTGTTTTGTTTCCAAATAACCACTAGTGTTTCTAATTGTAAATGGTGTTCAGGGAAAATGGATTTTTTTAGCCATTTTGAGCAACAGTAGTAAAGTAGATGATATGGTATTACATAAAGAAAATAATGATAATATGTCTGAAGTCTTCTCTATAATCTAGGTTATTCTTCACGGCTAAGATATAGTAAAGAATGAATCAGTAATCAACCTAAGGCTGGTTGAGCCACCTACTCCCTCACGATTTAGATTGTGATCATAATGGTACTTAGAGATTGCCCATCCATTGTAACAATGTACCTATGGCCTAGCAACCATTAGGACTGGGTCTGCAAAATATCATTTCTCTATCTATTTTGAGCCTAGTCTTCTGGTCTTAAAATAATTCTTGTGAATTCCTTAGTATCTACAGCTAAATCTACTATAGTTTAAATTAGAGCAAGGCAGATGCTAATGCTTACTAGCAAAGTTCTCACATTCTAAGATGGAGTACTGTTAGTGACAAACCCAATACACTGTTTTCTGGTGCTTTCAATTGGGAAAAAGGATAGGATTTGATTCCAGTGCCTTTTTTTTCCTGATTGATGACAATCAGGAAAGCATGACCGAATAAACTTTCCATCCCAATGCTTTCACAAACATAAGTGTGGGTGATTATGATGGTGATGTTGATAATGAGATGGTAACTGAATCAAATAAACATTATTCAGATGAACAATATGTGAATCTACTTGTCTCACAGTTACTTTTAAAGTATTTTTCCAGTGGGTGATCAAATGAAACTGTAGGTAGAACTAGTAATTTCTCTCCACCATTAGATAGACCTATGCCATCTCAAGTCTTCAAACACCATCATAATTTAGATTTAGGATGGGCAATAAAATGGGGCCAATCTTAGAATGATTTACAGTCAGGTTTTCTCTGTCCCATAACCAGGATCTACATCCAGCTGGCAGGTTGGTACCAGTATTGATTTCTACTACCAACCTTGCTATCTCAGTCATTAGTTTAACTAATTTATACCTGGTTTTTTATGGATACTATGTGACTTTGTGAAACGCTGTCAACAGTTTGGTCAATAATCAGCAAAGGGAATGGGCATGAGTCATTTTATGACACATTATTATAAGATGGAGGTGTAATGCAGTCTCTTTTAGAAACAGTGGTCAAATATATTTCTTAATTGTACAAAAATACTGCAAAAAAAAAAATCTACACCATCCCCCCCTACCAGACCACTACACTAACCTAAGTGGGCCGGGCAATAAGCAATGAAGAAACTCACATTGGACTCTAAAATCTGTGAATTAAATGAATGATAATTTGAGTTTTTACTTAAGAAAACTTGTATCTTGAAGAGAAAAGTAAAAAAAAAAAGACAAACAAAAAATATTATTAGTGTGAGTTGTCACAAGCTGACAAACACAAGGACAATGTTGTTTGGAAAAAGCTGGCTTTCTAGCAGAAACATAGGGAATGGATATGTAACTTGCTGGTAGATTATTTTCCTGTTTTGAGTGAGCATGAGTTTTATTTCCAGCCAACAAAATACGAAGAAATGACCTTTTTGCAAATGATGGGAAATCAGGCAAGTCAGTGAATTCGGGAAGTTTCGGAGCTGAAAGATGCAAATGCCTTCATACTAAACTTTTGGACTGAGAATTACTTGAGTAAAAGAATGTTCCTTGGGGTTTTTAGCCTTGGAGCAAGGATCAAATCAGAAGCATAGATTTCACATCTCACTAAATAAAACTGAAAATAATCTGGTTAAGTTTGGAGCACTGACTACATTGAGCTTCTGCTGCTGATCTTCATTGGACAGCATGACTCAGAACTATGAGACCATCCAATCATGTGATATCTCCACAGAAACCAAGTATGCCCATACTGCAGTTGATCCTGTGGTCATTTCTGCAAACACCATGGTCAGCAGAGTAATGATCTGTTTGAGGCAAGAAAGAAGTTCAGCTCAACATGACTCAGTAGCAAGGGATGGTTCAGACTGTTAGAGTCTGGCACTGGGCAGTTTATTTAGGCATGTTTAAGTACAGTACAATCTGGGGAAAAAATCTTCCTGGTGTAACACAATCCTGTGTGTGTAGTAAAACTTAAGGCATAGCGAAATTGAAACTCTTCAAAGAACATGTCACCTGCATTTGAAGATGAGTTCAATAAATAAACTACATAGATTATCTTAAGGGACTTGGGGAAGACCTGGTATTGTCTCAGTCATTTAGATAGCACCAAGGTCACTAGTCTATTAACCATCTCTAGTTCAGTCCTTAAGGGTCTAGTGGGGCGTGGGTGTGGCTTAGCTGTTAACCAACCCCATTCCCAGCCTTCTGTGCAAAATAACAATGTATATATTTCTTCTTGTGAAGAGACAACCCTGTGTGTTTAACATCCCTGGCTGCCCTGGTGCTTATCCGTGAGCTCAAAGACCTCTGTGCTCCCAAGAGTTCCCCTTTCTTTTTCTAAGTCTGGATCTCACGCTGTACACCAGGCTGGCCTGGAACCACAGCAGAATTCCTTTCCCAGCTCCAGGTTCTGGAATTATAAACATGAATCACAATACTCAGCTTGCAAATAATTTATGAGAGAAAAAGAGTCAAGAGCAAAAGAAAATAGGGTCTTATGGAAAGTATAGGACATTAGTCAAAGTCTGAACTGAAAAAGTGGCTGTTACAACATGGGCACAGTTGGGATAAATGTATCACCTTCTCATCATGAGAAGTTCCCAGTTCTCTCACTGAGTACTACTGTCAAAGAACCATCAGCTTCCTGGGATTTATGAGTCCTAAAGCAAAGTATATTTTATGTTTCCATTACGCAATGGCTAGAGATATGCTAAAACAGACTTATCACAGGAGCAACATCTCTCAATGACCATGTTAGATGTTACCAGAGGACAGTGAGAAAGGAGTACAGGGAGGATTCAGGGGTCACAAAATGACAGGATTAGTAAACAAACACAGGGTAGATCAAGCAATGCCCCCACTTATTCCTTTATTCCTATCATCAGGACAAGGAACCTTTAAAACATGTTTTGAACTGACATCAGACTCGATATTTTCCAAATGATGCTGTTAAAGAAATTATCTGGAGCCTTGTGTCTGTGTGCTATCACAGCAGGGACCTTATGTCTTTGTTCATGGCTCTTTGAGTTAAGAAGATACATACCAGGCCTAGCATCTGTCAGTCATCACAGTAGGTCTATAAACTGGGATGGACTTTGGTAGTCTGTTTGTTAAGAATGGTGTTGACTATGAATGAAAAGCATGCACACCCAGGAAAAGTTGCTCCCTCCCCATCTGTTTGCATGTGTGTCTACATGTATGTATATAAGAAGAGCAGGGCATGCTATTGTTAATAATGCTTGTCAAGTAATTTTTTATAGAAATCTTTTTTTTGTTTGTTTGTTTATGGTGGTAATCTAATTGTACTGAAATATTATTTTGATTGTATGTTAATAAATAAAGTTGTCCGGGGGTCAGAGCTGTTAGAGCCATAGCAAGAGTGTGGTGGTGGTGGCACATGCTTTTAATCCCATAGATATCTGTGTGTTCAGGGATATAGCCAGCATTGGAGACATATGCCTTTAAGACCTAGGGGGCTGTACATTCAGACAGTGACGAGGCAGTCATGTGTTTGGGTTTACAACCAATGAGAAGGCAGAACAACATACTATAAAAAAAAGAACAGACAGGAAGTAGGTCTCTTTCGAGAAGCTGGGACAGCAGGAGGAAGGGTGAGATTTTAGCTCTGAGCTCTGACCTCTCGGCTTTCTCTTTTACATTGTTTCTGTGTTTCTTATTTAATAAGACGGTTGGTTACATCGACATTTGTTTGTTTGTTTTTTGAGGCAGGGTTTCTCTGTGTAGCTTTGTGCCTTTCCTGGAACTCACTTGGTAACCCAGGCTGGCCTCGAACTCACAGAGATCCACCTGGCTCTGCCTCCCGAGTGCTGGGATTAAAGGCGTGCACCACCAATGCTCGGCTTAGAAATCTTTTATATGTGTGTTTGCACTGCTTTTATGGAATAGTGTCTTAGCTAGGTATTACAAATAGTCTCTAGATGATGTGAGTGAAACTGGTGGCAATTAATTGTTAATGTGAAATCATCCTGAGTCCTTTGAACAATGTTTCTAAAGGTTTCTCTATTTTAATATGAGTCTACAAATGACTGAAGTGAGTGTAACCCATATAACCATGTAAAAGACACATGGAATATATGTGGATTTTTTTTTTTTTTTTTTTTTTTTTTTTGCTCTTAAGAAGCCAGGCATTTTTGCTGCTCTGAGGAATTAAAGCATAAAAAATAAAGATGGAAAGAGTATGTTAAGTTTTTAATCAACTTGTAAATAATAGCTTCTAGACATAGTATTTTCGACTATGACTTCTTCTTTAAAAACAGATTAGTAAACTATTCAGAGACTTTCATGGTGACCTTCTCTTTCTATAGCACCTGTGTTTCTGATGGTTAATCTGGACCCATAATCAGATTCTGGGGTTGTTGAAATCTACCCCTTCCAGACCCCATGTCAAAGACCCTGGCATCCTGGCAGAAAGGGCTATGTCAAATCTCACCCAGTTGGGCACCACATAGCTTATCCCTGGGGATGTTGCACTGGAATCCTCTGCTGTCAAATTGTTCATCCACTTTCTAATACAGCAGGAGTTTGTACAGAACTGTGAGCCCATTCTGCACTGATGAATTTGACTGCATATTGTACAGATAATGCTGACACAGTTGGAAAGTTAGTGTTCTGTCATAATTGCTATAGCATACTCCAAACGCCCAGAATTGCTTTTTTGAAAGGAGGGCAAATAGTGAAATTAGAAGGGAGAACCCTGCCCTATTATTTATTTAATCAGTCTATCTGTCATCTGTCTATCTATCTATCTTTATTCGTTTATTTATTTATTTGAGACAGGATCTCACTATGTAGCTCTGGCAGACTTTGAACTCACAGAGTTCCAACTGCCTCTGCTTCCCAAGCAATGGGGTTAAAGTCATGTGCCACCACAGTTTCACCTTTAGGCAGCAGTAGGTAAGAGTCAAAATTCTTCATCAATGATAACCCAGAACTCTCTACACAAGGCCTCCTTCCTTTACCCTCATAAATTCTCCTTAGGAATTTTCGAAATATACAAGGAGTGTTCAATGATACACTTTAAAAATACTTGCTTCTAACTTCTTTTTCTCAGTAGAAGATTTTTATCTAATATTACTTCTAAGTACAAATTTCCAATATAATATATTCCCAAGCAGAAATAATAACATCACTTCTATCACCTTCACCAAAAATTTTTACACACACAAGGGCTGAAAGATGGTTCAGTAGTTGAGCATACTGGCTGCTCCTCCATAACTCAATTCCCTGAACCCACATGGCTGCTCACATTTGTCCTTAACGCCAGTCCCCAGGATTCTCATGGCATGTTTTGGCCTCCCCAGGCATTGCACACATGGTACACATATTCATAGACAAAATACACACTTAAATACATTTCTTAATTTAAAAAATTTCAAATTACACACAAGAATGATGAATATGAGTATGAAAAATGCACATTTGGTACTTTTTACTAGAAAAATAGGCAAAAAGAACATTTTGGAGACTGAAGACTCTAGAATTTAGGATTGAGGGACTGGAGAAAGGTACTTGTACAGAAAGATAACCATTGGAAAATAATTCAGAGCTTCTCACACTGGAAAATGCTCTTGTTAAAAACACTGTGAAGAGTTCTTCTAGGCTAACAAAACAAGATTCTCATCACATTCCAAGAAAGGTATCTGATGACATACTAATTTAACATGTGGTTAAAATATCCGACTTTGTTAAAAAAAAAATGACTGTTCAATTTTCTGTGTAAGGGAGAGATTTTCTGAGTTACACTGAAAATTTCAGATCTTTGTAAGACTTGAGTTATTAGATATTGGCTTCCAGTCTGTAGCTGCTGTTCTCTATGTGTTTTCATCTTTTTATTCACATCATGTAATGATGAGCAAGTGCTGTTATCCTTAGACATCCTGAATGTTTGTGCAGACACAACCTGAGAGACTTAACAAGGATCTACATTTTGGAGGCTGTGACTCTAAAGCATAGTAGTGATTTGTATTAGAATAAAAGAGACACAAGGACAAGGCGAATGGTGGAACAAAAAAAAAACATATATATTGCAAGGATTATTAGCCACAAAAATCAGTATAATAATCTGCCCTGGAATCCCAAATCCTGGCAAAGAATAGGGATATTTCAAATAGCCAACTGCGCTTGGCTTTTAGTAATAACATATTTACCTAGTATCCATCATATCAGATCTACAAAAAGAATAGCAATAAAAATGGCATTATTTTTTCTTTATAGTTATACAAGGAGTTGACAGAGCAATTTGGTGGTACTGCCTATTTACAGTTTCTTCTTCCAAGAGAAATGTGTTTGGAAATGCAATGTGTGCCCCTGAACAAATTTTTCAAAATAGTTCCAAACAAATTGTTCCAAACAAAACAATAAATACTGCCTGCCATTATTGTTTACAATCTTTTCTTTTAACAAGGAAAGTAGATAGGAGAAGAGAGAGTAAAGACAAATGGCCCCCCAAATTTAAGAATGTATACAAGTTCTCCTCAAAACTGCACTATTTATTATCAAAGAATGCTGTAGGCTTGTGAGGTACGTGTTACATACCTGTGTTTGCACACTTTTGGACTTTAGGGGTTCACTATTTATTACAGCAAACTATTAAACATTAGCAAAAATAGAGCCATGCATTCTATTGAAGAGAACCATACCTGCAAATTTAGTAGTAATTAGAAGAACCTTGATCATGAACTCTACTAACTGTAAATAATTAATAATATAGAAGCACAAAATAGAAGGCATTTACACATGTATTCAATACACAGGTGTGAGAGGTTTCTGTGAATATCTTCTTGTTGCACTGAGAGTTTAGCCACAAACAATATTCCCTTGGTGGTGCTAACAGGACACTATGGAGAGATCAAGGATTATAAATACATAAATTATACTTGTCATTTCAAAGCAGTTACAATGGCATGGCCATCATTGCCCCTACATATGTAGAGACTCCTCCAATACCTATGTTTTGACCCAAGTTGTTCATTTGGTACAAATAATGCATCGATATTGATACATCATCATATAAAATCCATAGTTTACATCAGGACCACTCTGAGGATTGTGCCATCTACAAAAATAGACTAATGACCAGTCAGGTATATCAACAATTATACCATACAAGCTACTTTGACATTTTTGAAAAGTCCTCTGTGTTATACTTGTTTTACCATGACTTGTGTAGTCACTAAATTCTGTTGACTTCCAAGTTTTGTCATTTTCAGCAAGACATAATTGGGTCGTACAGCTTGATTTATTTCAAGTACAATTATGCTGTTAACTTTCCTCAATATCATCTCATGATCTGATGGCTGATTTCTTTTCAGTACTGTATAATATCTCATTATATAAATAGGCTACATCTGATTTATCCACTCATCTATTGAAAGGCATTTTAGTGAATTACATCTCCTGTAGTTATGAATAAAACTGTTATGGGTAGATATATCTACAAAATGCTTCCCCACCTAAGATTCAAAGAAAGTTGGGGAAGTAGGGGTAGAAAGATTGTAAAGGGATCACATAATTTTCTATAAGAATGCGTTTCCTAGTAACTTCAGAAATTACACCCATAGAGTCTCACCAATGTGACTGTCCAAATGTGACTGGAACAAGAATGACACCTATAAAGATGTCAAAGTAGAAGGGGAAAGTTCACATGGCCTCAGCCCTGCACAGATTCAATAGCCAATTGAGGAAAACTGGGTGGTGGCCCTCCCCTGGGAAGAGCACACAAATTGTTTGTCCACCACCAAATGATCAGCTCTGAAAATATGGAGACAAACTACATTGTGCAGACTGAGAAAGTTATGTTTAGTAATATGTATGCATGTACATATGTATATATGCATGCAATAACGATTAATGAAAAGGAGGCCATAAATTTGGAGCCAGAGGGAAGATTTATAGGAGACTTTGAAAGTACTAAGGGGAATAGAGAAATATTATAATTACATTGTAATCTCAGAAAAAAATCAAAATTGCTGTAGGTACATTTTTGTATGAATATAGGTATTAAATTCCTTTGGTTAAATACCAAAGAGTATAATTGCTTTATCATTTGTTAAATGTATATTTATTTTTATATAAAAGTGCCAGGCTATCTGCCAATATAACTCTACAATTTAAACTTCCATCAGTAATGAATGAGAAATTTTATTCCCTCTTGCTCTTAAGAGTACTTGATGTTGTAAGTGTATTAGATTTTATATCTTAATTGATGAAATATCTGTTAAGGTTTTCGGTTCATTTTCTAACTTAAAATTCGTTTTCTTATTGAGTCGTGGGGATTACTTGCATGCCTCATAAGAGTTTGTTATCAGATATATCCTTCACAAATGTTTCACCATGAATTATGATCTGTTTTTCATTTTCTTAACAGTCTTTTTCACAGGAAAGAGATTTATTTTTAAGAAAGTATAATTTGTGAGTGCTTTCTTTAGTGATAATTTGGGTGCTGCAGTTTAGTCAAACATAAACTTATGAGCAACGTTTTCTTCTAGGCTATTACCTAGAAGTATTACAGTGTTAAATTTAAATCTACAACAATCTGTGTCTAAATTTATTTTCGCATGCTATATTTAGCATTTTTGATAATTTTTATAAGTGAACTCCCATATCTCTAAAACTATTTGTCAAATATCTTTGTTTATTATATTTTCAATGTTCCTTGATTAAAGGTTCAGAGACTATATTTATTCGTATATGTTGCCGGGCTGTAACAATAATTTATATATTCTTTTGCAATGCCATGTTGACTAATGTGATTGCCACAGGTTTATACCAATGCTTTATTTTGAGTACTACCTGCTTTCAACTGTGTTTTTCTTTCCTAATGTGCTACTCATCAGGAGCTTTTACTTCTTTTTGTAAACCATAAACCTGCTTTATGTATGCCCACAGAAATCATGATTCTCTGTATTCACCTTTCTGCCTCTAAGTTTTAGACGACAGTGGTTTATTCTGTAACATCACTTTCATACAGTTAGAGGAGGGATTATCAGTGTTGAGATGGTTGTACTCTTTTTTTTTATCATGGCACAGTCACTTTAACTTCTGAGAAGCCCATGTGTCAATGAATCACCTTTAAGACAGTGGTTATAAATAGTAAAGGCAAGGAAGGGAAATCAATGAGTTGGTAGAAGAACAGCTTAAGCATTGGCTGGTGATATGAATATATCTGACTAAAGGCCTGGATGCAGGGAGACATGAAGTGCTGCAGCTTTGGCAGGATAGGACATTTCTAACAGTAGAAACAGCCAGGGGACAACAGACCAGCAGAACCCAAGTGAGAAAGGAGAGCATAGCAGGTGTTGAGACAAGAGGCAAAGGTCAGTAGTACACATGCACAGATCCTCCTAAGGACTTCTGTGTTTTGTTCCATTTTTATTTAAAATATCTTCTTCTGTTGAGAATTTCATATATTAGGGTACTGTATTTGCCATCAATTCCATCCTTCCCACTGCTCCATCAACTCCCCAACCCCTATTAGATTCATGATGTCTCCTATAGTTATTATTCACACACACACACACACACACACACACACACACACACACACACACACACATATATATATATGTTTACTATCTTTTCAAGCTTATGTTCATAATTTTAAGACTGGGTACTTGGGACTGGATAACCTATTGTCTCAGGGGAAAGATTGATTCTTCCTCCCATAGCATCTATTAATTGCATGTAATTCTTCATCTAGGGTTGAGGCCTTATGAAATTAACCCCATACATGTTGGCATGTTGAGTGGTGGCATCATTATATAGGCAATGTTTAGGAATCATATTTCTGAGATCTCATAAATGTGGCTTCCTTATCATCTCTACAGGGCACAGTCTTTTATTTTGGGTTACATTCCTCTGGCTCCTATCAATCTTCCCACACCATCTTCTGTAATTTAGCTTAAAGGGAAGATTTGTATCATTGACACACCACTTCAGAATAAGCACTCCATGGTCACTAACTCTCTGCCTTAACCAAAAGCTGTCTATTTGGAGTTAAGGCCCACTCAACATGAGAGAACTCATGTCTGATGCTGTAAACCTAGCTAATTACTCATATAAGAAGAAGTTGTAGATAGACTCTAAAGCAGAACCTGCAATTAACATTTCCCTAAATCAATCTGTAGTGTAATTCTATTCTAAAAAACTACTGTTATCTACACAGAAAAGTGTAGCTCTTGCCCATCATCATTTTTTTTTAAAGAGACAGGTTTCCAGACAGATCCTAAGGCATTTTTATTTGGTGTGAAAAAGCAAGATGAATCAGTATGAACTTTTCTTGTTTAATTTTTGTTTGTTTTCTCTTTACTTTGTTTTCTTTCCTTTATTTGTGTCAGCCAAATCACTTGAATTTTTATTTTGAAGTTACACAGTAAGGGAAAAAGATAGGCTAAGAGGGGTCTCGTTAGAGTCTGTCCCAACTGACTTACATTGTCTTTATAGAAACGTTTTATAACATCATCATTTTATTCCTGCCTCAGAAAA
The DNA here is from genome assembly GCF_004664715.2 of Peromyscus leucopus. Taxonomy (NCBI): domain Eukaryota; kingdom Metazoa; phylum Chordata; class Mammalia; order Rodentia; family Cricetidae; genus Peromyscus; species Peromyscus leucopus. Next base: position 15,048,247 of record NC_051074.1, on the reverse strand, counting down.
ATGGACCTTGGGGTGCTACATCCAGATAGTTCAGTGAGCTCAGAGGGAGTCAAGGGAAAGAGGTTAAAGTTTCTTTGGCATCATTCCATGTGTGTGTACAAGGCTGGCTATATTTTTCTATGACAGGTCTAGGACTGTAGCTGTAGTTTTCTCCAGTCCGATTCGGGCCCCTGCATTTCTGCAGCCCACTTATAAAATAATCACTCAGAAGCTCATATTAATTAAAATTTCTTGGCCATTAGCTCATTCTAACTATTGACTAACTCTTACATCTTAAATTAACCCATTTCTATTAATCTATAAGTTGCCACATGGCTTGTGTCTTACCAGTACTTTTACATCACACTTCCTCTGTGTCTGGATGGCGACTCCTGATTCAGCCTTCTTGTTCCCAGAATTCTCTTCTCTGCTTTTCCCACCTATACTTCCTGCCTGGCTACTGGCCAATCAGCATTTTATTTATCAATCAATCAGAGCAACAAATTCATAGCATCCCTAGCACTCTTTGGAATGCATGCGACTGCTATGTAGCCAAGTATCTAACCTGAATTGTTCTAATTTTCTTGATTTTGTAACAGTATCCAGAAGTTACAATTAAGATCTGCTACACAATGTGTGGCTTGAATAACATAAATTTCTGTATTCACAATTCCAAAGGCTGGGAAGCTAATACTGTAAGGATGGTTCCTTCTGAGTGCTGAGAGTGAAACCTGTAGCATTTCACACACCAAGCTCCTGGAAACCTCAAACATTCTTTTGCACATCGATAGTGCCATACCTGTATCTCCATGTCTTTTTCTTTTGGCTATACCTGTCTCCGTGCACTGATTTCTATTTTCTGTAAATATTTCACTTCCAGACCTTATCACATGCATAAGCATAAATTTTGGGATTTCAAAGATTTTTTTATTCTATTTAAGAATCATTCTTCTAGGCTCATGGGAGAAAACATAGAACATTTTTTTTCTAAAAGAAATCTTCACACATAAAATTCACTTATATTTAAGAATGTCTTCTATTTATTGCTAGGAGACTATATAATTGTCTGCTATAGTCATCTGATAGAAAAACTAAGGTAGCTTAAAGTCATTGGTGCTGGACAGAACAGAGATCAAATGTGAGCCTTATTTTGAATGTAATTCAAGGGAAGTGTATTCCACATGGTTTTTCAGAGTATTGGAGAAATTATTTTGGCCACTCCACGTAGTTAAAAGGATATTTATTTAATGGCAAAACTCACAAATTAAGTAATGGGTAGGTCGCAGGGTCTGGGGAAGGTGTAATGCAATCCAGCGGTGTTCTCCGGAGCTCTACACAGTCAATCTGCACTGGTCAGCGTCCCGGCACAGAGAGAGCGCCCAGAGCGAGCGCTGGCCCATCCAGCTCTCAGGTCCCCAGGCGCCTCCCCTCGCCCCGCCTCGTAGGCGTGACAGTTGCCAGAGTCTCAATGGGGGTTGGAATTTCCAGAACCAAGCTAGAATGGCTACCCACTACATCTCCTCCTTTTTGTCTAAATAAGAAGGTTCTAAACTAATACAAGACTATATACAAAGGAATGGTTATCAAATATTGTCCAGAAATAATGAGAGATAATGACCTAGATAAGATGTAACTACAACCAATGCAAACAATATCAAGCAAGAAACACATACTAAAATCCAGAGAAGTATAGAGCATAGGTAAACAGCATGTTATAAAGATCATTCAAAGGTATCCTATCCTAAAGAACCTGAATCTAATACTTAATATGTTCTATCTAAGATATTATATATACCAAGTTGTAACTATAACTGCTAGTCTTCAATCCCATCAAAGACCTGAGAAGGAACATAATGGTCCCTGAGAAATGGTAGATGGATGCAAGCAACTTTCGGGAATCTTGCAAGAGTAGACCAAGACAGCTGGCAGCCTGGACAGTCACCTAATGTTTCTCAGCATTGTTGGTGCATACAAATTGGCTACAGGCCTAGAGTATCTGACAGACCATTATTAGAAGCAGGAATTTTAAGAGACCATCTTACCCTGTCTTGGCAGAGTACAGTGGTCGCTTTTCTTGTGTTCCGCTTGTCCAGAAAGGACAGCATTGCATTTGTACTGTCAGCCATCAAGGCAAGGGCAGTTCTTTGCCCAGTAGGCCATTTTGTGCCAAAAAGACAAACTTCCAAATGGAAATGTCTTAGAAGCCCAACATTCTCTCGGGATCAAATTGGTGCAGCCAGGAGCAATTGTGTCTCACGTCAACAGAATTCTAAGTTATTTAAATGTCATATTCTCCAGGTCTTTGATGTGGTTGAAGACTAGATAGTCGTAATTTCCTCAGTTATGATAAAAGATAAGTTAGCTATAAAACCTTAAACTCACAAATATAAGATAGATAGGACATCTTCTTTAATATTGTAACTATAATTCTTGCTCGGTAATTGTTTTGTTATATGTAACTTTACCATGTTAAAGTTAAAACCTTCCTTTTTAAAAAAAGAAGAAAGGGGAAGTGCTGTGGATATCACTCTATGTAAATAAACCACTGATGGCCAGTGACCAGACAGGAAGTATAGGCGGGACAAAGAGAGAGGAGAATTGGGGAAACAGGAAGAAGCGGGAGAGAGACAGCAGCCACCGCCAGGAGAAGAGCATGTAGAGACGCCGGTAAGCCACCAGCCACGTGGCAAGCTATAGATTTATAAAAATGGGTTAATTTAAGATAAAAGAACAGTTAGCAAGAAGCCTGCCATGGCCATACAGTTTATAAGTAATATAAGTGTCTGAGTGATTATTTTATATGTGGATTGTGGGACTGTGGGGTTTGGTAGAACCTGGAGAGAAGCCCTCCAGCAACACAGAGAAATCAAACCATTTAGGGGACAGACACACACACACACACACACACACACACACACACACACACACACACAGTGGGAGGGAAAGAAGAGACAGATACAGAAAGAAACAAAGACAGGAAAAGACAGAGACAGAAAAACTGACATAGAAAGACTAGAATAGATAAATCTGTAAGAATTTGTATGTAAACCTATTCATTTAACATATAAATACATATATTAAATGTATTTATATATAATGTTAAATATATATGTAATGTTATATATATTATATATGTATGCACAAATACAAATATAAATAGACAAATAGGGATATTTGTAGATCCATCCCTAAAAGTACAAATGTAGATACACTTGCCGAGAAGATTCATACAGAAATACACATATTTATTTATTTGTATATCTAAGTATTTTTGTCTAGAAAGGAAAAGAGTTTGCTTATTATGTTAACTGGTATATGCATGTATGAAGTATGAGAACATCATAGTTGGCTTTCTGTAGAACCAGAGAAGCTTGAGCATAATTGAGTCTGAAAGCCTGAGAAACAGATGAGCCCTTGAGATAACTCCATACTGGAGCTCCACACTGAATGGTCAGTGGTATAAATCATAGAGATGAAAGGCCAGAGAACATGATGCTTCGGCATTGGCAAGTAGGAAGAGATGAGTGTCAGAGGAAAGTTAACTCAGCATCTACTTTTTCCTCTTAATTGGCTCTGTTTTGATCCATATTGGGTCTGTACTGAGAGGAAAACATTCTTTACTCAACTCACCAATATAAATGCTTGTCTCTGCTACAAACACAGTCACAAACACAGTAGTAGAAACCATTGACCAGTTATCTCGGTAAGCTCAGGCCAGTCAAGTTGACTTGTGAGCTAACTATCACACCATGTGAACAAAAGAGATAAATTGTGAGTGTGAGTTTAAACAGCAAAGTTTAGACCAAATTTCCTGAGCCCAGTAACATGCTGCCATGTTCAAGGTAAAGGACTCTCTGAGGAAGTAGATTTCAGGGAAGAAGCTATAATGCAAGTCTAGAATCTCAGCCTTGTGTGAGTTTAAAATATTCCCATCAACAACTATTTAGATGTTCTTAGACGTACATGCTTAGACAGTGTTTTAGCTGCTAATAAAGATTTGAGATTCATTGTTGTTTAAACAGTATTTAAGGACTTGTAGCTTGTAAAAAACTAAAGGGGGCTTGAAAATGCACAGAAAAGTGTGTTTCAAATGTCAAACTCTTGGAACTGTAAATATTTCAGGTCAGGAAAATGAGTCACACAAAGGAAAAATGACTGAGAAGGAGTAAATGCCAAAGAAAACCCAGACAAGGAGATTCAGAAGGAAAATGCAACACTGTATCTGCAAGAGACTGTCCATTTCTACCTTATTCTGTGAGTGGATCAGGAAAAATGAGTACTGAAAATAAGCAATTGGATTTGAGTAATATTGAGTCATAATCAGACAGATGCAAACTTATGAGTAGCTTGTCCTTCAAGCTGTGAGTTGACAGTTCAATGACTATTTGAGATGTCTTAAACAATGGTGACATAGAGTTTAAAGCTGGTATATTTTACTAAAGAGTTTATGCCACTTAAAGATTAAACACTGACTTTGAACAGCACCTCATGCCAGAAGTAGAATTAGATAAGGTGGAAGGATTTAATTTTATTATCTTTTAGAAAGAGCTATGTAGTATGTCTGCTCCAACACGTCCACACACACCTCCCCCACATATTACAAAATTAACTAAATAACGTAATAGCTTTTTAAGTTTACATATATGAAGAAGGATCTGTTTCTACTGTGACAGTGGTAATGGCCTCACTGTGAGGACCTTTTTTTATATGAGTCTTTTGTTTGGTTTGTTTGGTTTATTTTATTTTTTCTTTGGTTTGTTGTTGTTGTTGTTGTTTGATAGCTTTTGAGGCAGGGGCTTGAATTCATGGCCCTCTTATGTAAACCTAACATTCTTATACACTCATGAACCATTATGTCCATATGTGAAAATTATCTTCGTCATCGTCATCATCATCATCATTATTATGGTTGTTTTTTTTTTTTTTTTTTTTTTTTTTTTGAGACAGAGTTTCTGTATTAAACAGTCCTGGCAGTCCTGGAACTCACTTTGTAGGCAAGGCTGACCTCAAATTCACAGGGACACACCTACCTCCTCCTCCCACTTTCCAGGAAATAAAGGTATGCACCACCACTTTCCAGCTGTGAAAATTATTTCTAAAAACAATTTTTTAAATTCTCTCAAGGTGTTATGAGGGTGTATCAGAAATGTGAAAATACATGCCAGGAATATATGGCAGAATGTGGTAGGACAGGTAAGAATCCTCTCCTACAACAATGTGCTTTCTTCCTGCCCTTCTCACTCAGCCAGGCAGAGGCTTGATCTCCAGACAGCAACAGCAGTGAAGCCTGAGATTGCTCTCATGTTCTCTCGTGTCCAGCTAGATGCTTTCTTCCCAGGAGAAGCAAAACTCTAATTTTTCTCAGCATGCCCAGAACTCTGTACTGTAGAAGCTAACTCCTGGGACCACATGTTGAGTAACAGCATGTTTGAATTTTACTCTTATGAAAACAAACAGCTAGAAATGGATAGGACTAGAAAAAAACCATCCTGAGTGAGGTAACCCAGACCCAGAGACAAACACGTTATGTACTCACTCATAAGTGGGTATTAGTCGTAAAGCAAAGGATAACCAGGCTACAATCCATAACCCCAGAGAAGGTAGGTAACAAGGAGTACCCTAAGAGGAACGTGCATGGATTCCCCCTAGGAAAGGGAAATAGATAAGATCTCCTGAGTAAATTGGGAGTGGGGAGATAAGGGGAGGTAGCAAGAAAACATGAGGTAACTGGATGGTTGAGTTAGGGGAGGAACAGAGAGAGAACAGGGAAAGAGATATCTTGATAGAGGGAGCCATTATGGGGTTAGGCAGAACATGGTGCTAGGGAAATTCTCAGGAACCCACAAAGATGAACCCAGTTAAGACTCCAAGCAATAGTGGAGATGATACCTGAACTGGCCTTCCCCTGTAATCAGTTCAATGACTACACTAATTGTCATCATAGAACCTTTGTCCAGTAACTGATAGAAGCAGATACAGAGATCCATAGTCAAGCACTGAGTGGAGAGTCCGGGAGTCCAGTCAAAGATGGGGAGGAGGGATTGTATGAACAGAGAGGTCAAGATCACAATGGGGAAACCACAGAGACAGCTGACCTGAGCTAGTTGGAGCTCACTGACTCTGGACTTAGAGCTAGGAAACCTGCATGCGACCCAACTAGGCCTTCTGAATGCGGATGACAGTTGTGTGACTTGAGTAATAGGTGAGGTCACTAGCAGTGGGACCAGAAATTATCCCTAGTGCATGAACTGGCTTTTTGGAGCCCATTCCCTATGGAGGAATACCTTGCTCAGTCTAGATACAGGGGTCAGGCACTTGATCCTGCCTCAACTTGATATGCCATACATTGTTGACTCCTCACCAGAGAACTTAACCTCTCTGAGGAGTGTATGGGGAGTGGACTGCAGGTGAACAGGAAGAGGAGAGGGAGGGGGAATTGTGGTTGGTATGTAAAATGAAAAAAAAAAACACAACTTGTAAACAAAAATTTAAAAAAAGAAAGACAACCATCAAAAAAAAATCTTTAGAACACTCAGTAAAGTATTATTTCATTTTTGCTCAGTTTCTCAAAAAATAGAATACGATATCCTTGTTGCTGGTTGTTTTTGACTTGTTTGAGGGGCCTATCACCCAGCTCCCAAATAAATCACACAGAAAGCTTATTCTTAATTATGAACGTCTGGCCTTAGCTTGACTTGTTTCTTGCCAGCTTTTCTTAACTTTAAACTATCCCATCTGTCTTTTGCTTCTGGGCTTTTCCCATTCTCTCACTTCTGTATATTTTACTCTCACTCTTACTCTATAGCTGGTTGTTTAGGTGAGTGGCTGGCCCCTGATGTCCTCCTCCTTCTCTGGTCCCTTCTTTTCAGATTTCTCCTTTTGTATATTCTCTCTGCCTGCCCAGCCCACCTATGCTTTCTTTGCTGCTCAGCTCTTTATTAGACCATCAGGTGTTTTAGACAAGCACAGTAACACAGCTTCGCAGTGTTAAACAAAGGCAACATTAAAAAAGTAACACATCTTAAAATAATGTACCCCAACATATACATATAATGGGATTGATGAGTAAACAAAGCTCAGCTAGACAATTCTTGAAGTGGAATTCTGTAATATTAAAAAAAAAAATCTATTTTCAATTTAAAAAGAAAGAAAGAAAACTAACAACCAGAATCAAAAGAGGTATTTAATAGATTCAAAAAGAAGAAACACAAAAGGCTAACAAGTATTTTTTAAAAAACCATTATCCTTAGCCATCACAGTTACACAAATTAAAACTACTATGAAATTTCACTAGGACATTGGAATGTCTGAAACAAAGAAAACAAAAGACAACAAACGTTGGAAAAGATGTAAGAAATAAAATCCTCATACACTTTTGGTGGAAAAGCAAATTATTACAGCTACCATGTAGCTATTCCTCAGGACCTATAAAAACTACAACATAACCCATCTATACCTCTCCTGAGCATATAACCGAAGGACTCTATTTCTTACTATAGAGGCACATGATCATCCATATTCATAGCTGTTAGATTCACAGTAACTAGAACACAGAAATAGCCTAGATATAAGCTGATGAATGGATAATAAAAAGAGAGTACCTATAAACAATAGAATTGTATTCAGAAGTAAAGAAAGGTAATGTTGGAATCTAAAAGTAAATGGATGGTACAGAAAAATGTGATACAAATTGAAGTAACCCAGACACAGAAAGACAAACATCACTTGGTCTCACTCATATGTAGCTCTAACCGCTGAGTCTTTAGGTTTGTGGTTTTTAGTCTGGGAGAGATAGCAGAATTCATCAAAGCAGAAAAGGACTATTTGTGGGGAGTAGAATGAAAGATGCTAAGGGAGGAGGGATAGTAGAAATGAATGGGAAAGTGGAAAGAATGGGGATGGAGGCTTAAGTGGGGTGAGGAATGGTAGACAGGGTAATGGAGAGGATTGGGAAGAAATAACCAATACTGAGGTCATTTTGAAAAGTCATAGATAAACCAAGAATTTTAGAAGGTTTATATATTTTAGGTGTACATGTATGTATATGACTTTAAGTGAAATTACTCTACACACAGGGGATAATAATGCTCCTCCAAAACACCATGGATTAAGAAATAAAAATCCCAGTGCCAGGTGAACAGTATATTCTTTGAAGTTTCTGGTCAGAGATGTCCCAGAGACTCCTGGTCAGTACTAGCTATTGACATTGCTCTTGGTTGATCATTGATCTTACCATGAGAATTTGATGGTAAGATCATATAATTAAGGATGTAAAAGTCAGAGACCAGAACCAGAGCAAAACAGCGCCTCCTAGACATGATAAGTTTGCTGCATGCATGAACTCAGAGCAGCTGTGGTTGTCTGTACAAGTTCTCTACTAGTTCAACTTAGTCAACACTCTGGCACATGGGCCCCCACATCTAGCTGGGAGATAGTTGATGACATCTGAATAAGGAAGAATCAATTTACCTTACAGATGTAGCCCCTCTTAGGTTGGCCATTCTCCTGTGGATGTCATAAACTCATGAATATATAGGCAGGACAAATTGATCTCTGTGGGTTAAAATTATTAAAAGAGGACTGGAAGTAAGTAATTTAGAGATGTGGATTGTAAATATGGAAGGATTATACAGAGGAGTAGGAGATTAATATGATCAAAATAGATGGTATGTGGTTGTCAAAGAATTAATAAAATACTTACAAATGAATACATAAACAAACAAATGTATAAATATGCTGTGGGATGTTCTGTATGTCAAATGTGTTGCTCTGATTGGTTAATAAATAAAATACTAATTGGCCAGTAGCCAGGCAGGAAGTATAGGCTGAACCAACAGAGAGGAGAATTGAGAGAACAGGAAGGCAGAGAGAGAGAGACACTGCCAGCTGCCGCCATGACAAGAAAGATGTAAGGTACCAGTAAGCCATGAGTCACATGACAAAGTATAGATTAATAGAAATGGGTTAATTTAAGATATAAGAACAGTTAACAAGAAGCCTGAGCCATTAGGCCAAACAGTTTAAATAATATAAGCATCTGTGTTTATTTTATAAGTGGGCTGTTGGACTGCTGGGGCTTGGCAAGAACTGGAGAGAAAACTCTCTAGCTACATAAGTAAATATAAGCTCCTTGAAATATGGTGTGGGTCTTCTCCATTTATATAAACTAGTAAGAATTCTGCAATTGTCTGTTCCTGTTCCTGTTCCAGGAGGCATATAGTTGTCTCCAAGTTGCAAAATTTATATATACATAGTGAGACTGACATCCCATGAGCTGATCCAGATAAACCAATTACCTTGCATTAATGGGTCACTTAAAGGGGTTTCTCCATCCTCAAACACAGAGAGCAAAAAACACAGCTTGCCATGTAGACTTTCATTTTGATCTGTCTGGTGTGATTTGTGGTCTGTCATTCTCAAGGTAGTCGGAAGAGAAGAGTGCCAACCTTACAGTCTCCCTATCACTCTTCAAGAAGACACAATTAGTTGGGTTTTCTTTCTTTATGTTCTAGTAACTGGACTCTTCCTGAGAAAGTGCGTACTGTCTTGAACAATATGGAAACAACCCTTTCTCAATAATAATCCCTCCTAGAAAATGAATTTTGTAATATGTCTTTCAAATTTTTAGTTGTTTCCATAGTAGAATAATCAATTTCCAACTAGAATTATTTCCATTTTATTCTGACTAATATTACATTTTCTGTGTGTCTCTGGAGAGAAGTCAATACAAAAGAAAGGGATGCACATTTTATTTAGTATAGAATATTTGCTTATCTGTTACACTTATTTATGATGTTTTATTATCAAATTTTAATTGTATTAATAGCTAAAATGTCATTTTAAAATATCTTGTACATAGACTTAAAATATGTATTCAATAATTATTTATAAAATAGTAAATGATCCTTAAAGAGTCCTGTCTTAGTATTTTCATTGCTTTAAGGAGATACTATGACCACGGCAACTCTTATAAAGGAAAACATTTCATTGAGACTAGTTTACAGTTTCAGAGGTTAAGACCATAACCATCGTGGTGCGACATGATGGCATTCATGCAGACATGGTGCTGGAGAAGGAGCTGAGAGCTCCAGATCTTGATCCACAGGAAGCAGAAGCAGCTGTGTACCACATCAATCAAAGGATAATTCACAGGTCACCCCCACAGTGACACACTTTCTCCAAGAAGACCATACCTACTCCAACAAGGCCACACCTCCAAATAGTGCCACGCCCTATGGAGGCCATTTTCTTTCAAACCATTACAAGTCCCCCAACATCTGTATCCTTCTGATTACTCTATTTAAGTTTACATATTAAGTCTTCCATGTAGAATTAATATTATTAGAATAACCTTGTTTTACTAAGAAAATGAATCATGAAAATGTAAATTTTCTAAAATGTGTATTTCTGTTTCTATAGATCAGTGACTACTACTATAGAATTTGAGTTTGTGTTGATTTTCTAATGAACTTAAAATATTATTTGAAGATAAATGAATTTACCCAGTAGTACAAGTCCACCTTTATAAAATGTAGGAAATTAATGATGATGGGAGCCCTTTATTCAAGTTTCAGGAATGGGCTAAGATTTCTCTTCTTTCATAGCAGTGTAGTTACAGTAGAGCACATAGATGCCTGACTGCCACAGTATTTCATTCTCTCAAACATTTACAGTTTTAATTTTAGCACCATTTGAGGATATTAAAAGTTGAAGCTTTAAAAAATATATTTATGTAAGTTTATGTATGTTCAGGCTTGTGGACATATGTATGTGCAAGTACTTTCAAGTGCCAGAGAAGGTCATCAGATCCCTGGAGCTGAAGTTATAAGAGATTGTGGGCCATCGGATATGGGTATTGAATACCAAACATTGAGAGGACGTGGACATTCATAACTCTTGAGCCAACTCTCCTTTCTCCAAATTTAAAGTATTTAAGAAGTGTCTAAGTCATGAGAGTGGAACTTTCATGTACCAACACATAAGGGTTAGGTTATTATATAGTCCATCTCTTCTGGGAGATTCAACTAAGGTGTCACCTTAGAAGCAAAAACCAGCCTCACCCAGAAGCACAGCTGCTTATTGTGTTACTTTGTGTTTTCAGGCTCCATAAATGTGAGAAAATCCTTATTATAAAATATGCAATCTTGGATATTTTGGTACAGCATTACAAATGGACTGAGATACCACCATCTTGGAAAGCACATTCAATTCAATTGTGTGAACAGTATTTTTCTAATTGAAAGGTAGATGACTTCAATGACAGTGTGAAGTAAAAGTGATGTAACTTCAATCTACCTCTGACTGTGTAGATGCACATCTGTAGAGCACCCCTGTTGATAGTAAAGATCCAGACCCATAATGAGATCCACCTCAAAGTCTAGGCATTCAACTAAGAACTGCCTTGAGAAAACAATGTACACATCTCTTGTATGGGAATTATATGTTGTGATATTTACAATTATAAGTTTTCCATTTCTATATTATTTAGAAAAAACCTTTGAGTGAAATGACAGACAAAAGTTCTTCACATCATTTAAAGGTATATAGGGCAAGCAACCTATCTCTATAAATTATAGAGTATGGTATCAAAGACAAAGCTTTGGTTCAGAAGCTGGGGATACAAAGAAACATGTTTGGCATAAAGTATATTCTGATGATAATAGCACATGTATATTTCTTTCTTTCCTTCCTTCCTTCCTTCCTTCCTTCCTTCCTTTCTTTCTTTCTTTCTTTCTCTTTCTTTTTTACTGGGCAGATACCCTTATATATTTTTATTTGATCTTAATTATTTTTTTCTGAATTTTATTAACTGAGAGAAAAAGTAGGATCACAACCTTGACTTCTTGCCAGATTTACATGTGTTTACTATTTATCCATCCAGGTAATCTTATATATATATATATTCAATTTACATACCAACCACAGATCTCCCTCTCATCCCTCCTCCTGAGCCCCACCTTCACCCCGACCCACTCCCCTCCATCCCCTCATCCAAAAGGGTAAGTCCTCCTGTGGGAGGACAGCAAAACCTAGTACATTCACTTGAGGCAGGACCAAGCCCCTCCACCCTGCATCAAGGGGGAACAAGGTGTTCCATCACAGATTACGGAATCCAGAAAGTCAATTCATCTACCAGGGATAGATCCAGGGGCCCCTTGAACAGACCCAGCTATACAACTCTCTCCTGTGGTGATATTTTATTTGTGCTGAAATGTGATATTTTATTTGTATGTTAATAAATAAAGTTTGCCTGGAGATTAGAGAAAATATCAAGCCATTTTAAATAAACATAAAAGTTAGGCAGTAGTAGCACACACTCTTAATCCAATCACTTGACAGGTGGAGTCTCTGTGTGTTCAAGGCCATACTAGGGAATAGAGGCAAGTGTGGTGACACACACCTTTAATCCCAGTACCAACCATAGAGACCTGGAGGTCTGTACAGACAGGCAGTGTCAAGGAAAGGAGGTAGCTGGGCTAAAAGCCAATGAGAGGGCAGAACAACAAGGCAATAAAAGCCTGGGTAGACAGGAAGTTGTGGCATTTTGGAAGCTGCAGAGCTGGTGAGGTAAGGTTGGTTGGTGGCTCTCACTATTTCCCTGATCTCTAATGTTTTTAACCCCTATATTTGGCTTCATGTTTTTTATTTAATAAGACCATTAAGAAATTCATCTACACTCTCCCGTATGCAGAAGGTCTATTCCAGTCCCATGCAGGTTCTATAGCTGTTGGGTGTAAAGTTTGTGAGTTCCTATGAGTTTGGTTCCATTGTCTCTATAGATTTCCCCATCATGATCTTGACCCCCACCCCCTTGCTCATATAATCCTTCTCCCCTCTTTTTGACTGGACTCCAGGAGTTCAGCCTGGTGCTTGGTTGTGGATCTCTGCATCTGCTTCCATCATTTACTGGATGAAGGTTCTATGATGACAGGGTATTCACCAATCGGATTACCAGAGTAGGCCAGTTCAGGCACCCTCTCCACTATTGCTAGTAGTCTAATATCGTGTCATCCTTGTGGATTCCTGGAAATTTTCCTAACACCAGGTTTCTCCCTTACCCCATAATGCCTCCCTCTAGCAAGGTCTTTCTGTCACTGCTCTCCCACTCTGTCCTCTGTTCTTGTCTCCCATCCCCTCTCCTCTATAGCCCCCCTCATCTGCAGTTTACTCATGGAGATTCCTCTGTTTCCCCTCCCCAAGGTAGTCCATGCATCCCTCTTAGGTCTTCCTTGTTTCCTAGCTTCTCTGGAGCGGTAGGCTGTAGTCTGATTTTCATTTGCTTTACATATAGTATCCACTTATGAGTGAGTACATACCATGTTTGTCTTTCTGAGTCTAGGTTACCTCACTCAGAATGATATTTTCTAGTTCTATCCATTTGCCTGCAAATTCCATGATGTCACAGTTTTTTACAGCTTAGTAATATTCCATTGTGTATACTTATCACATTTTCTTAATCCATTGTTTGGTTGAGGGGCATCTAGATTGTTTCTAGGTTCTGGCTCTTACGAGTTATGCTGCTTTGAATGTAGTTGAGCAAGTGCCTTGTGTTTATGATTGAGCATCCCTAGGGTATATGCCCCCAGAGTGGTATTCTTGGGTGTTGAGACAGATTGATTCCCAAATTTCTGAGAAGTCATCGTACTGATATCCAAAGTGGCTGTATAAATTTGTACTTCCACCAACAGTGGAGCACTGTTCCCCTTGCTTCACATCCTTTCCAACAGAAGCTGTCATCAGTGATTCTGATCTTAGCCATACTGACAGGTGTAGGATGGTATCTCAAAGTTGTTTCTGTACAATGGAAAAAAGAAAGCATCTTCAACAAATGGTGCTGGTGTAACTGGATGTCAACATATAGAAGATTGCAAATATATCTATATCTATCACCATGCACAAAACTCAAATCCAAGTGGATCAAAGACCGCAACATAAATCCAGCTACACTGAACCTGATAGAGATGAGAAAGTAGGAAGTAGCCTAGAATGCATTGGCACAGGAGACTACTTCCTAAATATAATACCAGTAGCACAGACACTAATAGCAACAGTTAATGAATGGGACCTCCTGAAACTAAGAAGCTTCTGTAAGGCAGAGGAAACATAAATAAGACAAAATGACAGCCTAGAGAAGGAGAAAAGATATTGACTAACCCCATATCTGTGGTAATATTTAACTTGTGCTTTGATAAATAAAGCTTGCCTAGAAATCAAGGGGAAAAGGCCAACCATTTTAAGTAAACAAGAAGTCAGGCAGCATACACCCTTAATCCTACCACTTAGCAGGCAGGGTCTCTGTGTGTTCAAGGCCACACTAGGGAACAGAGCCAAGGGTGGTGACACATGCCTTCAATCCCAGTACCAAACATAGAGACCTGGAGGTCTGTATAGACAGACAGAAAGTGACAGAGCTGTGTAGGAAGAGGAAGTGAGGTAGCTGGGCTTAGATAGCCAATGAGAGGGCAGAACATCAAGGCAATAAAGACATAGGTAGACAGGAAATAACTCGCATTTGGAAGCTACAGAATTGGTGAGGTAAAGTTGGCTGGTGGCTTTCCCTATTTACCTGATCTAAGGCTTTCACCCCTACATTTGGCTCCATGTTTTTTATTTTAATAAGACCATTTTAAAATTCATCTCCACACATCTTACAAAGGACTGATTTCTAAAATATATAAAGAACTCAAGAAACTACAGAGCAAAATACCAGACAATCCAATTACAAAATGGGCTACAGATTTAAACAGAGGATTCTCAAAAGAAGAATTCCAAATGGATGAAAGACAGTTAAGTAATTGCTCAACATCCTTAATAATCAGGGAAATACAAATCAAAGCACATGTATATTTCCAAATATTTGATAAACTTGCTAAATATGTATACAGACAAACATTTATTAGAATTTGTTTACTTTTGTTTATGGAGTGGCTGTAAAGTTCACAAAAAAATCAGTTTTATTGTATTATCATGTATTAGAATCAAAGAAAAGTCATCCTTAAATTCTGACAAGTTACAGAAGTAGTGTGATGCTATGGATACTAATATGATTTTGTTTGATTGGGCAGGTAGAGATATTGTTAAAGTAATGGTTAAACAGATAAAAATGAGATACTGTAAAATATCTAAAGGGATATCTATATATTTAAGTAAAATAATAAAATACTAAAGTATAGATCTGATAGTCAAATCTGCCTCAAGCTGCCAAAATTAGATTTTAGTGCAGCTTGAGGCAAGAAGACACCTGCATTTAGGAATTCCTAATTGCAAAAGGTTAAAGTCTGGGTTCCAGATTGAAAGACTACTAAACTGCTTGAGACAGGCACTATTGTATGAGAAACGTCAAACAGATCTCATGTATTTTAGAAAGCAAGGTTTATGTTTTCTTTTAACAAGCCTTTTTCTCATAGTGGAGCCTAATTTGCAACTTCCTAGGTACTACTGCTTTTTCAGATATAATTTGCTACCTAATATTTTTCATCCTTACAGTGTAAGATTTGGAATTTTATGTTCTACATTAAAAATAATAGAGGGACCTTACAGTACTATATTCTGCTTTTATGAAATCTAGCTTCAGACTGGTTTTATGCAAGACAAATTCACGTGTATAGTTTAGAAGAGCAGAGGCTGGGCTACTTTTGCTTAATTGAAAAAACTTCTTTGGCATGCAAAGAAACATGGGCAACAAACATTTGAAAACAGACTAAATTTATAGAACTCATAATGATACTGAATATGATTATTTTCTAATGAATCCATACGTGCTGTGTGTACATGTAATGAGATATTTACTGTAACAATAAGTTCATGTTCATGTTATCATTTGCTTTGTTCTTGCTTGAGTCGAGGTCCCCCGTAGGCCCAGATTGGCTTCAAATTAGCTACATGGCCAAGGATATCCCTTGACTCCTGATCTACCTACGTTTTACCAACTAAGTAGTAGAAATTAAGATATATAGCATCATTCCCAGCTCCATTGTTTAAACTGTGGTATGTAAGCCATTTTCACCAAATTTATCTTAAACCACAATATAACTCATCCGAGGCACCGTCATACAGTAAATGCCACCTGGGAATTAGATGCCCTACTATTATTAGCACTCTCTATTCAAAATGGCAATGTGACTCAAGAAGGGATATTTACAGTTCTTTCTCAAATCAGTGCCAACTGGGAAAATATGAAGGGCCATATGGACTTCTGTTTGTCTGAGATTATTTTGTGTCTCAGTCAGGTCCCAGTCAGAAAAAGGAAAGAAAGCTTATATGGCTGAGTAACCTCAACAAATATCAATGATTTCTCTAGTATGTACATATTTCCTTCCTTCCTTCCTTCCTTCCTTCCTTCCTTCCTTCCTTCCTTCCTTCCTTCCTTTCTTTCCTTTTCTTTTTTTGCCAAAGTCTGAAAAAGAAGACAAACAGTTTTGTTTTGTTTTGTTTCTAAATCAATAGGGTGCCAGTGGTAAAGTGACAGGAACAGCTGCCTCCTCTCCAGGAGTACCACATGTTGACAAGGTAGTTACAATGTAAAGGAATGCTAACTCATCCCAAACTCAGACAAGACCTGAGCAGATACCACTGAGCTTTAGATTTTGCTTTTGTACACTTTTATTCTATAAAATCAATTTAAGACTTATCCTCCCCAACAACCTTTATTTAATTCCCCATGATGCTTAAAAAAAAATGTGGAATTATCAGTTTTGTTTTTGTTTCCTATTCTCCCCAACCCTGCCTCTCTAACTTTGAGTTATTCTATTCAGAGTACATTTTGAAAAGCAAATCTCCAGGGGTGTTTTAAGTTTGTAATGTTTTGCTACTTTATTTATTTATGTGGGATGGCATCTTCCTTGTCAGTTAATTCACTTATTAACTAAAATATCTGTATTAATTTATGGTGTAATCATAGTTATTTCATTTAATTTGCTAATCATTTATTATTATGAAGTATTGTTGATTTCTTAGAAAGAATACCTGTATCTGTTCTTGAGACCTTTTTGCTCTGAATAGTCAAATAACCTCAGGGTATCTCAGAATTCTTCCTGTCACATGATTCTGAATCACTTTCCTAAATATAATCCTACGTGATCACATTTCATTATTGTCACTCACCATTTTGTGTACGTCTTTAATCTTCCATCAATCACTTTACTGAAACTGGTGTATAAAGTTAATGAAAATCTTGTGGCAAAGTTCACAGGTGTTGGTTGGTTGGTTGGTTGGTTGTTTCTGTTTGTTAATCTCTCTCTTCACTTTTCGCTCCCTTGAATGTGGCCCTCCAGGGAAGCAGTTTATGGCAGGTTTTCTTCTGTTGTCATCCACTTTGTAAGAGAGGACTGTCCTGTCTCTGTCTTCTTCTCTCTAATCTCTTGGTTCCTGTATGTATTACTGTCATTCAAATGTGTGCTCCCTTTAATTCATGGAGGAACTGCAGAGTTCTCTGTTTACACTGGTTTTTATGACTACCCACATCTGAAACATGAAAACATTAAACTGTAGCTAGAGTTTTCCTGCCTGGCCCACAGTCAGGACAAATCTTTGTCACCCGCAAGTCCCACAGCCACTCAGACCCAACCAAGTAAACACAGAGACTTAGATTGCTTACAAACTGTATGGCTGTGGCAGGCTTCTTGCTAAATGTTCTTATAGCTTAAATTAATCCATTTACATAAATCTATACCTTGCCACATGACTCGTGGCTTACCGGCATCTTCACATTCTGCTTGTCCTGGCGGAGGCTGGCAGTGACTCCTTCTGCCTTCCTGTTCTTTCTTTTCTCCTCTCTGTTAGTCCTGCCTATACTTCCTGCCTAGCCACTGGCCAATCAGTGTTTTATTTATTGACCAATCAGAGTAACACATTTGCCATACAGAACATCCCACAGCATTAAACCAAGACTCAAGGCATGAACTTCACTTCTGTCAAATTTCTACATAAGAATACATGTTTCTGAGAGTTCATTTAACTTTCTTGTCAAGCTCATTCTGAATTGATGATCTTTCTCATATAGGGTAGCACAGGTCAACATTGTTTTTACCCTTACCTGTGTATTATTTAATCTATATGCCCTCGTTTTTATACTGAATCTTAGAGTTTTAGACGTCCTTTACAAATAGCTGAGAACACTTCCACAAATGATTTTGATTAAGGTCTGACCAAAATGATATGTAATTTTTGTTTGTATACTGGTAAGTCCTGCAGAGAGTATAATAGTCTAGTATTTCCATTTGTATTTTCATTTTCCACTTAAAAATTGAAAGAACTTTGGGAATGATCAATGGTGGAGTAGTTACCTAGCATACTCATGGTGAAAAAATAAAGGAAATAAAAACACTATTAGTCTTTATTATTTTAAGTCCATTTGGCATTTTAAAAATCCAATGTGCCCTTAAAACGAAACAGAAAACTCATAGCCAAAATTTAAAACACCTTCTAAAAACAGGAGAGAAAGAAAATAATGTATTGAGTTTCTTTGTGTAAAACTCATAGCCTTAGTTTCATGGGAAACCTGCCATTTTTCCACCAAGATGCCCTATACTATGAAGTGTTGCCATTTAAAGAACAACCAGGAAGCCGTTCAATGAAAGGGAATTGTTAAGGATAGGGTTCGTGCTGCATTCCAATCATGTTCTTTTCAAACCCCGGCTTTATGGATTTTAAAGCAATCCTGAGGGGGCACTCTTTCTCTTTTGTCCCCCTGAAATATCATCATTAAACTCCTCTAAAAAATGGCCTCTGATATGATTCCGCTTTCCAGCTGAGGCAACGTTTTCTATAAGTCATAACAAAACAGCTGAACTGAGTAAAAGCAAACTGGGCAGATAGGAATATCAATCCTGTTGGGACCAAAGCGAGCCCTCTGTTAACTTCTGAAGTACCTGAACTTTTCTGAACCAGTTGGTTTTGACTGAAATCGCACATGCTCTTTTACTTTTGAATTTGTGCCAGAGGGGGCTGCTATGGTAGACTTCTCTAGCTATTTTTCTTCTTTTTTTTCAGAAGAATTTAAGACGGGAGATGTCAATGTGTGTGCTTAAGCGTAAAAGGGATCATTTTTTAACCACTGGTGGGAAAGTAGTTCGCCAGTGGGGAGCTAAGTGTTGAAATCTGGCATTAATCCAGTACAGTTGGACCAATAGATCACAGATAACTATACAGTGTAGATCGGTGAGTTCTCTTGCTTAAAATGAAAAAAAGAAAAGAAATGGAGAGTATTGAGAGGCAAGACAGGAGATTTTTCAAAAGGTGCAGTACATTGCTCTATTGACTTAAGCCAGCCACAAGGAAATCTTAAAACAATTTAGAGAATAGAGTGCCACTACCTCTATGAAGATCAGTCTTCATAACAGAGGAGGACGGGGAATATTCCAGTATGAAATATTGCCTGGCCTGTGTGTGTTTACCTTCAGGCTCCAGCAGACACTAAATCACATTCGAAAAGTTCGCTGAATTTTAGCTGAGCAGGCTGCTTATGTCACCACAACAGTGACAGAAGTGGAAGAGAGAGTCAAAATAAGTCAATCCTCTTAGGAGATAATTAATAAAGAAGCAGAAATCCAATTCTTCTATTGGGATCATGGTAAGCTATGCTTCTGTTAAGGCTAAAACTCAGAACCAACTTGGCCCCACATTGGGCCAGTAATGTTGGATGTAAGAACGTCATTGATCAAAACTATCATTAAAATAAGTCTGATATTTTCTCAAGGCTCAGCAGAGAATGGTGTTTACACCAGAGCAAAAGAGCAATCTGCACCCTCCACCCCAGCTAAGCCAGAGGACCTGTCCTTGGTGGTTCATGGGCCCGGGGGACTGCCTAGAAAACTACCCAACCTCAGAAATAGACTCAAATGAGATGCTACTACAGGTACAGTCTGTTGGGAACCACAGCTCAGATGTTGACTATTGACAGCATGGCCCAAATGGATATTTGTTATGAAAAAAAAAAAATGGTGCTTGGGTATGAAGCTCCTGGAACAATCATAAAAATAAGAGTGATGGTGAGGCACCTAAAACTAGGTGATCATGTTATCATTGAGCTGGTTGAATGTTCTGCCAGGAACAGATGAATTCTTCACTGTACAATCTGTTGCGACCCATCTTCCTCTGTACCACACTGACAGGTGAACGGAATCTATGTAGGTTCTACAAGCAGAGTGCTGAATTCTGCTAGAAACTTCCTGACAGGCATTTTTGTGGAAGGGGCCCTGACTGAGCCATTCTCTGTGAGGATCGTTGCCTGACTTGGAGGTGCATTCACTCTGGGGATCTAGGTCTTTGTGTGTGTGAAGAAGGGCCCCTTTGGTTAGTCACACAGCTAGAGGTCAAGGCAATGGGAGCTTGGCTCAGGTGGTGGTAATTGTTATATTTCTTACTCTCGGTTAGCCAAAGCCAACCAAGTTGGGGCTGATTTTATCCTTTAGAACAGCAGTTCTCAACTTTCCTAATGCTACAACCCTTTAACACACTTCCTCATGTTGTGGTGACCCCAACCATAAGATTATTTCATTACTGCTTCATAACTGTAATTTTGCTACTGTTATGAATCATAAACCAACTATCTGATATGTAGGAAATCTGATATGTGACCTCAAAGGGGTCATGACCCATGGGCTGAGAACCACTGTTCTAGACTGACAAAGAGACACCCCTGGAAATTTCTAGAAAAGTGGAAGGTAAGCTGGGGAGCAACCTAGATGTCACCCTCAAGTGCATGATAGCAGGTCTGTCTGTCTGTCCATCCAGGAAAGCATCTATGCTGCTTTCTCTGGTGGTCCACTGATGCTGGTGGGGCTGGGCTATGAAATGGCCATGGTATCCCTAGTGTACTCAGCCATTTGGGAGGGGAATATCAAATGTAAGTTTCTGTACAACAAAACCTGGCTGATGGCCGTTTCCATGCTTGTATCGGAGTCTTTGAATATAAAGCCCTTAATGGCTATAGACTTCCTCTGGAGAAGGCTGTAGAGAACTTTGAAACATCTATGAAGAGAGAAGGGGGGAAGTCATCACTCAGTGCTACTCCACTGACCAGAATGCCTAATGTGAACTGACCTGTGCCTTCATCCCACTGTCTTAGCATGCAAGGCTCAAGAGAAATGGGCAGCCCTGGATGTAGAACTATGGTGATATTTTATTTGTGCTGAAATGTGATTTTATTTGTATGTTAATAAATAAAGTTTGCCTGGAGATCAGAGGTCATAGAGAGCCATAAGTAGAGTCAGGAAGTGGTGGCACACGCCCTTAATCCAATCACATGGCAGGCAGAGTCTCTGTGTGTTCAAGGACACAGCCAAGCGAGGTGACACCTTTAATCCCAGTACCAACCATAGAGACCTGGAGGTCTGTATAGACAGGCAGTGACCAAGAAGTCATGTGGTTGGGCTTAGAACCAATGAAAAGGCAGAACAGAAAGGCAATAAAAAGACAAGTCAGACATTAGAGGCTCTCTCTGGGGAAGCAACAGCAACAGGTGGTAAGATAAGGTAGTTGTGGCTCTTTGCTAGTACTCTGATCTCTTTGGCTTTTAACTCTGTATTTGGCTCTGCAGTTCTTATTTACTAAGACTGTTTAGAATTTCATCTCTACAGAACTTTCTTTGAAATGGTAAAACAATTAATATAATTCATAATAAGCAGAGAGCATCAAAACAAAACAAAACAGATAAAAATAACCATTTGGATTTGGAAAAAAAATGGTTACCATTAACAATGTGTCTTTAGTTAGTTTTAATTAAAATAAAAAATAAACAAATACTGGTGAGTTTGTTCTGCAGGTCATAGCACTTACCTCTCTTTCAGAAGACTTAGAGTTCAGTTCCAAAATCTGCATGGTGTCTCACCTCAACATTATCTCCATTGACTTCTCTTGACCTCTACAGGCACTGTGTGAATATGGTTCAAATGCACATATAACTCCTTGCATATAGTTCTTTTAAAATGTGAGTAATAACATGGCCATTATATGCAAAATTTACATTTTCCATAGACATGCTTCATTAGACTTAAGAAATCAAAAGTTATATTATGTTTTCTCCTATGGAGCGAGCCTCACTGAGTGTATTAACCTCTTCATAGGGTAGGTGCCATGCCCACAAGTATTTG